>NC_048299.1:136100122-136300310 GCF_013100865.1 Trachemys scripta elegans
CCCCCCCCAGCCCCTCTGAGCCGGGCACCCCCAGCCCCCAGCACCGAGCCCAGCCCCTCTGAGCTGGGCACCCCCCAACCCCATCCTCCCACAGCCCCGACCCCCAGCTCCGACCCCAACCCCCCCTGAGCTGGACAACCCCCTGACCCCTGCAGACCTGACCCCCAGCTCTGAGCCCAGCCCCTCTGAGCCGGGCACCCCCCGACCCAGAGCCCAGCTCCCCACCCAACTCTGGGCAACAGTAGCGCCTCCCCCAGGCAGCGACAGCCCATTGGCACCAACCATCACCATCACCCAGCGACAGTCCATTATGTAATTGCAAATGTATACATACCATTAAAGCATTTAACGTTTTAAAATAATTATTAAAATTAATTTTTGAATGTATTTCACTGGTTATTTTTTACATTTCCAAATACATTTTACTATAGTATTGCAACTTTTTTTTACGGAAGGGGCCCCCGAAGTTGCTTTGCCCCAGACCCCCTGAATCCTCTGGGTGGCCCTGTCTGGGAGGCATTGTCCCTCTTAAAGCTAAAGTGACCATTAATAATGTTTTCTAAATGACTTATGAACCCAAAGTCCCATTTGACTTTCAGTAAAACTACCCACCCGAGTCCAAGCCTGCTTGACCCTCTGGATCAGAATTCAGGTGGTCGCCTGAGCTGCCATCAGTGCCACAATGTCCACACTGTTGTTTTTAGTGCACTAGCTCAAGCTGAATCACAGCTCCCATCTGTAATGTAGACATACCCTTAGGGTTCTAATGGCTCAGTTACTTCTAAAAATAAGTTTTAGGTTCCTAAGTCATTAAGGTGCTTTTGGAAATGTTACCCCATATGTCGTGGATTTTTATATGATATTCTGGTGTCCTTCAAATGCCTTTCAGGACATGTGAAATGTCCTGGGTTTTTTTGTTTTAGTAGTCAAAATATTAGGTATTTTATAACTGAAAAATGCTTTTTCTAGATGAATTACCACAGTGAGTCAAATTTGCTCTGGGTTTGCCAGGAACAAACAGTCCAGTGCAACGAGTATTCAGGGTGACAAACAGCGTGGCATGAAGGACACCATCATGAAGAACAGACAAAGTGAAGGATCCAGTTAGCAAAGTTCTGAGTTGCGGGGGGGTCATTTAAATGAGAAAAAATTGCATTTTATTCAGCATTACAAACCACAGAAGTATCTGAAAGGATTTTATTCAACCATCCCATTAAATGAAGACCAAACATAGTTACAATCAACTATGCCAATAATTGTTCCCATGTAGGAGCTTAACTATTGATTACACAAAAAATCCAACTGCTAGATGTCTAAACAGGCATTTGTTCACACTTAATTGTGCATACAACTTGTGCCCACACATCATCTAAACATCAGATTTGCATGTGAAATCTGGTATTTTAACTTCAAAATGACTTAAAGTGTGGCAACCCAGAATAGAAGCCATTACTACTGATATTCCTCAATTTAAATACAGGGACTCTCTCTCAAACTGGTAGAATATTTCAAAGTAGAAGAAACTTTTAAAGTAGGTGTGTGTGTGACTTTGTTATTGCTTTGCACATGCTCCTCTCTCTCTCTCTCTTGAATAAATTTGTGTAATACATTTTAAAAAACAAAACAAAAGATTGACTAGTGTTACTTGCCTTTGTCCATGCCCGCATCCTAAACCCACTCTGAAAAACAAATAAACATATATATCAAAACATATGTTGAGAGATCACAATACCTTATTTTTCAATAGCTCTACTGGCTCCTTTGCTTGGAAATTTTGGGGATTTCTATTGGATTGAATTTTGTGAGTTTAAGATTTGGACTTTGTATGTCCATTGGACACAGTCTGACATGAGCTGAAAGAATCAACCATCAGGTAGCTTGCATACTCCAAGCAGCTTGTTTAGTAGTGTTTGTCAGCCTGGTGAACAGTTCACTAAAGCTTTACTCTGTATCATCACTTAGTGACAGGCACAGCTCAGTTTAGCAAACAAAGCACTTTATTTCCAAGATTTTGCATTGCGATTAATCCAATTATCTCCCCTTCTGTACGAGAGCACTGATTATATTGGATGGTTTTGTTTCCTGCAGCAAAGTAATTTTCTGCATGACCAGCAATAACGTAATATGGGAGATTTTAATAAATGGCAATTATTTTTTTAAAATTAAACTTTAAACAGAATGCAGATTGTAATTATATGGCAGATATGTGCACAAAATTATGAGCCACTCTTAAAACTGTTAACCCTGAACTGTGTTGCAGTATAGGATAGCTATGACAAAAGAAACAGATTTCACCCTCTCCACAAAAAAAACAAACAAAAACAACTTAATACAAGCAGAAGGGTTGTATTGGAGTTTGGCTATTGGCATCAAAGACAAGACAATCTATTCATCGTTACACCCATAGACCTATGTTAAAAAGATTGTTTTTAAGGTTGCAAAGTCAAGTACTCAAAAATTAGGAAATGCCAGAATTAAAGTTGCCCATGCAATTCTGGCATTTCCCAACTTTTGAGTGCTTGAGCTTGCAACATTTAAAGAACATTATTAATGTAGTTTGTGAGTAATTTCCTTGGTTTTTTAAACACCAAACTGGGGTAGGGAGGGAAAGAAATCGTCACATAGCATCTTGTTCAAACACATATTATTCAGCAGCAAGGTTGGAACATTTAGATCCACAGCACAGACCTCTGCCACTTGAGCTAATGGGGTAACTGATAGCAGTAGTACGTTATCATTCTCTATGTGGCTCGACAGTAGAGGGTGATGAGACATCCCTTTGCCAGTGGATTTCAAAGATAATTGCTGACATTAGAGGAATGTGCTCTAGTGTGTAGACACATGCTCTTCTGCCAGTTCTCCAAAACCTTGACCCAATTCTGTCCTGTTTCAGTCCTGTCTCTTCTCTGCCCCTGGTCATTGTCCCAGTCCCATGCTCCCTGCCAACCTAATCCCATTGTCTACTCAGGGGTTTGTCTTCGCTACCGTACTACATCTGCACAACTGTATCAATGCAGCAGAGCCGATATAGCATGTGTGGCGAAGATGCGCTGTCGACTGGAGAGCTCTCTCCCATTGATATAATTACTCCACCACAATGAGAGGCAGATGCTATGTTGGGAAGAGAGCATCACCTGCCAGCATAGTGCAGGTTAGACACCCTTTTAAGTTGATGTGACTTACATTGGTTTTCACACCCCTGAGTGACATAAGTTACAGTAACTCCTCCCTTAACATGTAGTTATGTTCCTGAAAAATGCAACTTTAAGCGAAACAATGTTAAGCGAATCCAATTTCCCCATAAGAATTAACGTAAATGGGGTGGGGGGTTAGGTTCCAGGGAAATTTTTTTCACCAGATAAAAGACTACACACACACACACACACACATACACACACACACACACACACACACACGGTATAAGTTTTAAACAATTTAATACTGATACACGGTGATGATGATTGTGAAGCTTGGTTGAGGTGGTGAAGTCAGAGGGTGGGATATTTCCCAGGGAATGGCTTACTGCTAAATGATGAACTAGCAATTGGCTGAGCCCTTAGGGGTTAACACATTGTTGTTAATGTAGCCGCACACTCTACAAGGTAGCACGGATGGAGGGAGGGGAGACAGCATGGCAGACAGAGACATAAACCGTGTGTGAGAGAGATGTGCATTGCACCTTTAAGTACGTTGGCCCCACTCTAAGAACACTGCCTTTTTAAATAGATCAGCAAGTTGAGACAGTAGCTCCTGCCAGCAAGCTCCTTCCATCCTGAGCCCTGTCATATGTCCCCCCTGCTCTTTGGAAATGGGGCAAGTGGGGGGCAGGAGCAGGGGAGAGGGGGACACCCTGACAGTCCCTGTCTCCCCCCCCCCTTGCACAGCAAGCAGGAAGCTCTAGAGAGCAGTTCCAAGGCAGAGGGCAGGAGCAGCACATGGCAGGTGGGGGGAGGAACAGCTGAACTGCCAGCAATTGATAGCCTGCTGGGCGGCTGCCGCACAGGAAACTTAGGGGAGCTGGGAGCTGATAGGGGGGCTGCCGGTCCACCTTGGTTTCAAGCCCCCACCAGCTAGCTCCAACAAGCTGCTCTTTCTGCAAGCAGTGGACAAAGCAGGCAGCTGCCAAACGATGTTATAAGGGAGCATTGTGCAACTTTAAACAAGCATGTTCTCTAATTGATCAGCAACGTAACCACAAAACAATGATAACTGGGATGACTTTAAGTGAGGAGTTACTGTACATTGACATAAGCAGTACTGTAGTGTATACAAGCCTTCAGACTTCTCATCCCAGTCCTAGTCTCTTTGCTCAGCTGGTTCTAATCTCTTCCTCTGTGCTTGTTATCATAGTACTAGTCTCTACTCACAATCTCTCCCTGTCCCCACACCCAGTCCCAGTATCCTTGCCCAGCCAGTCCCATTTTCCCCAGCTCATCATCCAATCTGTCTTTTCCCCATTCCCCCAGCTCCCAGTCCTGGTACCCTTCCCAGGATAATCATCCAACCTAAATCCTTCCATGTACCCCATTCCTGGTTCCTTGCCCCATTTCTCCCCCTACCCACAGCTCACATTCCCTCCACACTAGTTCCTAACAGAGCTGATTGGAGGATGAAAATTCTGTTTCCCAGCATCATTGAGGCTTCAATGTTTTTCCAATGAGGAACAAATCCAAAACTTTTCCAAATGTTTTTGCTAAAATGGAATTATCAAACTGTCTAGTTTTGAATAATAATAATAAAAACCTGAGAAGTCCACCTTTATGTCACAATCCCCAGCAGGAATAGTTGAAATTTCAATGCACTGGAATTAAAAAAAAAAGTGTTAATTAACAAGATTTGACATTAGAAAGCTAATGAGTCCCTCCATTAGACTCCTTTTACTGATCTTTATAGTTTCTACTGGTCTCCATTGTTTCTATTGGAGGGTCAGTAGCTCCAGGAAACAATAGATCAGTGGATCCATTTTTCTATTCCACGTGAGAACTGGAACCAGCTGAAAATGTATCTGTACAAAGAGCAGCAAAAGGAAAACTTATCACAATGTTTCTCCTGACTGAAGTAGATAAGGACAGACAATAATGAACAGAACATTAGCAGATGAGGAAGGTTCCTTAACCCATGAGTATCTCAGCAGAAGTTTGAGTGTACAGGCTCTCTGGCAGTGGCAACTGAAGTTGTACATGATGGCCAATTGGAGAGAGGGGAATGTCTGGATCTTCAAGGGTGATATTACCTCAATCTGGTAACATCTCTGTTAGGTCATTATCTTTATCACTGTCTGCAGAAGGTTGCAGAAACCAGATTCAGTTCAGCTTACTTTATGTGGCATAAAAGCTAAAGTTTTAAATGTGCAAAAATATTTTACAGTTTTACTTGAGAAGGAGGAAGAAACCTGAGTTTTGTTTCTTTTTATGGAAACACAAATTGAGTCATTAATTCCAGACAATGTATCTTTCAAAGAATGGAAAACACGTAGAAGTTTTACAAATATTCAAAATATACTACTTGTGAACTTACTCATTTATGGACCTGATCCAAAGCCCATTGAAGTAATTTGAAAGACTCCTATTGAAGTCAAGGGATTTCGGATCAGCCTCTATATCACCAGGGAATTCTAATAACCAATTGCCTCTTCAGGTTTTCAAAAATAGATCTCAAATAGGTGCTTGAAATTAAAAAGTAATGTGTTCCTCCAATAACCAAAGCCCTTGTTAGTCAGCTTACTGTCTTCATCAACATCAAATAATCTCAGAGGAAGAGATTTTCACAGACCCAAAATGGTATCGAGGCACCTAATTCGCACTGAAAGCCAATAGGAACTATGCACCTAACTGCCAGTTGTGCTGTTGAAAATCTCTCATGATACCTATTGCTGACAGGTTTTGCTGAACCATCTGATGTGTTCCCAAGGAACACCTGTATAGCGACATTTGTCTTTATGGTGTTTCAAACTGGGAATGGATTTTATGACTAGAGAGATGGTATAATAAAAATATGATTCGGTGATTAGACAGATTTTTTTCTCTCCTGGCATATTGTGAAGAAAAAGAATGCTAACCTTTTTTGACAGAAATTATACATGAACTATAAAAGGAAATTTTAAACTCAGATTCCCCTGGAGTTACTAGATGAGATTAAATGGCAACGTGCATTTGTTTTATAATCCTAAATAGAGGCCTGATTTGTGTTTCTTAAGAATAAAGCGTTCAACAACCAAAAAAAGTCTCTCCTCAACCCTAAATACTCAAAGATCCAATCCAAGAGAGGAAAGATTTTTGAGGAAATTGTAACAATGACATTTCTGGGCCTTAGAATTATTTTTAGTGTTTTCTTTCTTCTTCTTGAATGTAGAAATATATATCTTCTGTCTGAGATTGACAGTTTTATCATACAGAATTAAAAGTTGAGCTACAGCCTGAGTGGAAGATTGTTGTATATTTATAGCTTTGCTTTGTTCCAACTTTTTAAGTTTCTGTACTATTAGCCACAGTTCATGAAACTACATAAGCCCAGAACTTGCAAAGACTTACACACATGCTTAACTTTATATCCTGTGAGCAGGACTTTCATGAGAATATTCACAGTGCTGAAAGTTAAGCACTTTCAAGTCTCTGCAGGATTTGAGTCCTTTTTTGTTAACATTTTTGCTATTATATATCTCTACTTGTGCATTTCAGGAAGATTTTCAGTATTGTGAATGGCTATTAATGATTCTTATATAAGAAAGCAATGAGGGGAAAGAATGTTTTATGTAAGACTTTCAAAAATGCCTAAGTCCCATTGAAAGTCATTGAGACTTACATGTGCTTGAAAATTTTAAGGTACAGGACTGGGAGGCTGGAATCCTGGTTCAAATCTTAACAAGCCAAAGATATTCAGAACATGTGAAGTAGCATTCACCGAATGTAACTATTCAAACTTGACCAGACAAGATCATGCAATTTTCCTATCATGAAGTTTTGCAATGGCGAGTCCAGGTTACTTATATTCATTTTTGCAATGTTGATGGTGAGGTTTTGTATGCTTTTATGTACAATTTTCCAGTGATGAGGTTGACTTTTTTTTTTTTTTGCAAGCTCTTATGTGTATTTTCCCAATAGTAGGAACAGATTTGCCATTTTGTTTACACTCCCGTTATATAGCCCTACAAGCAGGTGAAGAAATATTTAAAGGGGAGAGGAGATATTATTTCAGTTAGCAAGTCAAAGGTGCACAGTGGAAACCCGAAAGGTGTAAAATACTGCAGATTGCAATTGGCAGTGACTGCAAATCTTGGAATTGTTTGAGGCTAGCAAAACTAAAACAAAATAACTGGGCTTTCATTTAAGTATCATGCCTGAAAAATAAAGAAACATTCTTTTCACTGCTAAAAATCCTTCTAACTTCCTTGCTTAAATATAGTCTCATATTCCCGAGAAAGTGGTGTTTTCCCTTATCCATTTTTAGTCTTAAGTTATGTCTGTTTCTGGAGATGGCCAAAGAATGCAAAAACAATGTTCATAAATATTTGTTTGCTTTTCCAAACAACGGCTCAGTTCAATCATATTGTGAGCACCTTTTTACCTGGCTTGTTCACAGGTTCGGGATTTTCTGAATGACCAGCTCATGGCCATTCAGAGCAATCTTAAACATCAGGTGTGGCCTACTGCCCTTACAGACTCTTCGGAAGTACCCTAGTACCTGACTCGTTCCAAAATCTGCTTTCAATTTTACCAAAAGTCCAAAAAATTTCTGACCTACAGGGACAAATACACATCCTCCAAAATACCTATCAGATTGAAGAAAATGCTTTTCATGCCACCCATAGAGTATCTACATTATGTACTAAATATGATGCAATGTGATTTGTGACTAAAGCTATTCAACAATCTCAACCTCACTATTATGTTATCATAGGAATGTTAGTGTTTTTATTGTTTAGTGTAGGGATATGTTATTGTTGCTGTAATAGATGTATGTATCATTGCCTGCCCAGCTCTAGACCTGTTAAACTTAATGTAAAAGAAAAAGTAGCGCTAATGGTTGCCAATGAATTTTATAATAACAGAAGGCCAGGGACAGTGATGAACGTTTATGAGGAAACGGAGGTAGAGGGTGAAGAAGAAAGTGAGGAAATTAATAGACTGATGAATATAAAGGTGTAAGCCAAAGTGATGCCGAAGAAGCATCAAAGGAGGGATTGTGAAGGAAAATTTAGGGGGGCCTTAGGACTCTGGTCAAGCTTACAGGCCTAAAGAGTTGACCAAGACTGTTTTTGTATGGAAAGTCCCCAATGGCTTTGTGTATATAAAGGGCATGAGGGGGCAGAGTGAAAAAGTCCCCAAATAGCATAATTTGCAATAGCCAGGCTTATGAAATTGGGGAAGGAAGTGGGGGGGGGCAGCTCCGAATAGCTGTCACCCCTTGCATGTTCATAATCAATAAAGGTGCCTCAGGCTAATCTGTTTCCAAACACAATGCGTGTATCATTTTTCCACATCACATTCTTGTGAGTACATTTTGTGATGTAAGAATATTTGCAAAATGTCTGTTCTAAGAACCAATAATATACCACTATTGGCATCCATTCAAAGGTATATGTGCATGAACAAGATGGTTCACTTTTCATTATTCACAAATTGGTATTCATTATTTGCCACTTGTTATTATTCTCCTATTTAAAATATTTCAGACAATCAGGGAATCAGCAACATTTCTACACGACTTAAAGGGCTTTGCAAATAAAGAATAGCCAATAATGAATAGTTGAAATGAACCATTTGTAAATAACCTATAATGTGAATATTATTTGTCAGAGTTACTCAGTAAAATCTTACTAATGACAAATACATTTACATGAATACAGTAATTGCAGCACTGGATCAGACTTGAGCTCCAGTTAGCCCAGTATCTTCTCTCTGACTGTGTCCAGAACCAACTGCTTCAGAGGTAGATGTAAGAATCCCACGGTAGGCAGTTGTGGGATAATCTGTCCTCCACATTAGATCTCATCTTGATATCTAACAGTTGAGCCCTGAAGTATGAGGTTTAATATGCCTTCCAATATTTTTAGTATGAATAACAATTGCAGCTCCAGAGCATCTTGTTAGCCATATAAATATCTATGAAATTAACATGGGTACACAAACAATTCATGAATTGAAAATGGGCCTAAATTGGTCATATAGTTTATTTGCAATGAATAAGGCCACTTCTTTTTCTTCTTATTATTTTATTTATTTGTGTTTCAGTAGGGCCAAGACACCAATGCCCATTGTTCTGGGCACTGTACAAACATATAACAGAGGACTGCTTCTGTCCTCAAGAATTTACAGGATAAGTATGAGACTGGAGACAACGGATGCAACCAACATCCACAGTGAGATTATTTGTTTCACTTTGATGTTCTCTACACATGCAGAAAGTCCATTTGAAAGTTTAATGGAAGTGTTAGTGCTTAAGTGATAACTTGCAGCAGCAATACGCAGAAAGGAAATGTGGAAATCACTTAAGTGTCAAAAATATAATTTGTTCCTTCCCCTAATACACTGCACATAGTTTATCTACTCCACTGTTGTTATGCAGCACACTGAACAAAAGTTCAGGATGGTAATAGATTAATGAGACATTTGTCACAATATAAATGAGGAAGTTAGCAGATTTACATTACTGTAAACCAGAAGATGGATGAATGTAATTTCTATTTTGGTGCCTTGAATTTAATTCATCAGTGTTACCAGAAGAAAATGTATTATTGGGAACATGCTTCAAGGGAATTTGGATTATGATTGTACTAGGACCGTGTAACTGGAGTGTTATTTACTATGGATCACTGCAACAAAAAAAGAGGGCCCAATTCTGTGATATGTTAGGTACTTTGACAGGATCAAACTCTTACTTTATAGGAAAATGGAATAATTTCTGTTACATTTCCGTGTGCTGAAAAGCAGGTATAGGAAAAGTATGGGGGGAGGGGGGCAGGAAACTGCATTTTGTTTCTTTGGTCTTAAATTTCTTTAATTTGAGTATTTGTTTTGTAAAAAAATATAAAACCTTTGTTATTATGTAGACTGTAAAAATACAGTCATAATCGCAGAATACTGATAATTCCCTAATTCAGGAAAATAAGCTTGATTGCTTTCGTGGGTAGGAAGGGACTTAAATACGTGGTTAACTGCTTTTCTCAGTACAGGCCATTCTTTTTGTCCATAGATCTTTTAGTTGATAAGAATAGGGTAGTATTCCTTTAACTACTCTGTGAGCCTTTTAGTGGTGCTCACTGTGTTCTGTGGTTAGAACTGGACAGAAGCAAGCCAGCACAGCGATAGATACTTGTAGCTAAGCCTTGCATGTTTTGATTATTTAATAAACACATTTATTTGAACACCACCATGCCCATACAAGTCCTCTATATTATGTTCATTTTGTTAAGAGCAAAAGATACAATAGAGCGTGAAATGCTTTACAAAGGTATTATCCCCATTTTACATGTAACACCCTTGGGGATATGTCTTAATCCTGAAAGAGGTCTTGCGCACAGCCTGTGCTTAACTAAGTACAGTAGTATAGTTAAATCAGTGCAATTACCCCTAGTGTGAACACAGTTACACCAGTATAAAAGTCAGGAAGGGGAATAAATGATAGCAGTATAAACAATTTTACACTGTTATAACTGTAACTACACTAGGGGTTGTAATGGTACATTTGAGTTTTTAAAAAAATCACACTCCTAACTAACATAGTTATACTGGTACAATACCTGTGTGTAGACCAAGGCAAAGAACTTACATCCTGTGTACCTGAACACTGTTCAATAAAAGTGGCAATATTTGATCTTGCTGCCTGTTGCCACTTCTGTTTTCCCAGGCAAAGTAATGAGGAGTGTGAGAGAGGAAGGGGTGAATAAGACTTTATAAATAAAAGCATAATAAAACACTTTGTAAAGGACAGAGAAAGATAGAGCCCTGGTCTCCACTACAGATTAGGTTGATGCAAGGCAGCTTATGTTGACCTAACTCTGTAAGCGTCTACACTAAAATGTCACTCCCACTGATGTAATTGCCTACTACACTGACTGAATAACTCCACCTCCACAAGAGGCATAGTGTCTGAGTCAACTTAGTTAGATCAATGCGGTGTCAGATTGTATTGCTTACATTGACTGCTGCTGCCTTTCAGATGACGGCCCACAATGCCCCCGACTGACAGTTAAATTGGTGCAAGTGCTCCTGGTGAGGACGTGCACCACCAATACAAGGAGTGTAGTGTGGATGTGCAAAAGCAATTTAATTACTGCGGTGGCTGTATGTCAACGTAACTTAGGTTGACAATACATTTTTAATGTTAACATACCCAGAGTTCTTTGCAACTCCTCGCTTCATCCTGCTGTCCTTCCTGTCAGCAGAGAGAAGGAAAATAAATGAGAAAATCTGCTCTTCCTGTTACTGTGAATTTGAAATGAATCAACAGTGAGTGTTCCCTAATTTTGAGGGGGATGGATATTAACTTCTGGAGGTAGGAACAGACTTTTAATGAGCAATCCAAATGAATCCATCTGTTCCAGTTAGCCTTTCAAAAATGCCAAAAAAGAACCTTGCAGGCATTCTAATATAAGTATCCTTCATAGCTTTTGATATGTAAAAAATTGTTTGGGTCAAGAGCAAAGCACCATATGACATTTATAGATAGATATAATATAGATATATACTATATACTAGTTCTAATGTTCATGAAAATGCTGCACCATGATTACTTTTTGATTGTCTTACTAGTTGGATGATTAAAAGTTTTTCTTTAAAGATCACCCTCAAAGAAACATAAATAAAATGCTTTTATTTTATTATGTTTTACATTCTTACAATCGTTTTGTTTGTTGTATTTGTTCCCCCCCCCCTCCCATTTCCCCCTCACTTGGTTACTAAAGCAAAAAAGGAATTGTGCAGACACAGTGATTTCCCTATTCTAGTGCTACATTGTAGGTCAAGAAATGTCTAAATCAAAGAGATGTACTTACTGAAATGTTCTTTGTGGATTATTTTTATTCCATTTATTTCAACAGGATGGGGAACTGTGCAATCTGAAATGTCTGTTTTATAGGTTGTTACCATAGAGAAGGGAAAAAACACACACAGTTGTAATCAGAGATAGTTGAACAATGGAAATATAGTGAGTTAAAATTCTGCTGGCCCTTGGAGAGACAGAAAAATGAAATCTCACAAAAAGAGAGATGGGGGCGAAGCATAAGTTACAATAAGAATGAGTTTCCAAAGAAGCAGAGTGAAGGAGGTCAGACCCTATTATATACCTTAAATACCTTCCCAAAGGTTATCCCAACAATGGTTAAAAAATTCTTTAAAGAGTGAAAGCCTCAAGGACATCATAATTCTGGAAGGGAGACAGACTCTTTGATTATAAATTCCTCAAAAGGGACAGCTCCTTATCACTACAGAAATCTTCTTTTACGCCTCATACCTTTCACTTTCAAAATGAACATAAATAGGTACGGTAATGTCTTTAACAGATATTGTGTTTTACTATTTCTGCAATATGCATTCCAGCTGTGATTGAACCCTCTGCTTATATGAGGGCTACTGATTGAAAGGGAGAAAGAGAGAAATGATTGACTGAAATTCTTGAATCCCACAACAAGCATAACTAATCAGGCATTATGAGGCTGTCTGGTATGAGAACTGAGGGAAAGAAATCCAACTCCCAGCCTTGCACAGATCTTGGGTCTGCAGCTGTTCTGTGTCCCTCAATATCCCTTTTCCAGCAATGGGATATGTGTAAGGACAGATCCAGTAGTCCTTCTCCAGCCCACCTCCAGTGCCCCTCTCTTAGGGTGACCAGGTGTCCTGATTTTATAGGGACAGTCCCGATATTTGGGGCTTTGTCTTACATAGGTGCGTATTACTTGCCACCCCTGTCCCAATTTTTCACACTTGCTGTCTGGTCACCCTACCCTCTCTGCACTGGCAAATTTGGAACTAACATGGAGCTCTCTTCAACAGCACACAGGGTGGGAGTATGGAATTCCCCCAGCACAACTGTTCCACCCATTCCGCCTTCCCTATTACAGGGATGCTATAGGTATTCTATGGAGAAAAGAGGCGCCAAACAATGGGCAAATTTCATCCTTTGAAAATAAAGCGAAGCTCTTTCAGCATTGAAATCCTTCGCCTGAATTGTGCTCAGCTCCAATTCCAGGGACACAAACTCCTGGTTACTCACAGCCACCTTCATCTTTCAAGATTATGTATGCATTTCTGTAAGGTGTTCCATAAAATATACATATATATATATATATATATATATATTCATGTAGTCACAAGAACACCACTATTCACTGCTTTTGCTCGCAGTCATATTCCACCCCCACCTCCCCCCCCAAAAAACAAAGCCATATTAGCAATATATCCTCTGGTGTTACACCTTGGAGACCTTCATTTTACTAACTAACTAACTAACTAACTAACTAACTAAATGAAAATGTATTCGGGGATTTAATCAGCATTCCTGGGACCCTGTAAATAGTTATTAATGCCGTTATCCAAAGCAGTGGAGTTTTTGCAGTTGTGCTTGACCTTTCTTTTTATAGAAAAGGAGCTTGTGTTACAATAGAGCTTTACAGCTTTTTTCAGCATACCATTAAATTTACCTTAAACAATGTTCTTATCTATAAGTGGTGTATAGAGTGAAATTAACTTTTTAATTACATGTTGAATGATCTGACAGTAGAAGAGATTTGAATGAGTTATGTGACTAATTATATTCACAGCATAAAATTATACTGTAAACCCTCTTAGTTACTTTGCAATGGTGCTAACCATCTCTATAAGATATTTTAGTCTTGTATTCTATCATAGTGGCCCCAAATGCTATGGAGACAATTTTTGGATCTGCTCCTCTCCTTTTCAGATACTCAGACAGCATAAAGAGAGAAGAGACTGCCCCTAACTTTTCTGCCAGGGAATTCCTAGCCATCATAGACCCGGTGCATTGGACCCGGATGAGCATAGTAGGTGTAAAAAAGGGTGAGCGGGGGTAGTGCAGGGTACAATATATTCTGGCAATCACCAGCAGGCATATGGTGGTTTGGAGACAATATCTAGCTGGCACAGTGTGCAGTAACCAGCTGTTTGGTAGACTCCTCATCTCTGTTGCACCCATCAAGAATCAGGATACAGCAGAGGGTTTTTTTTCACTTTTTCCTTTTCTCTCCCTGGCCCTGCTGCATTTTTCCTCTCTGCAACTTTTCCAAATGGAAAAACTTTTGAAATATTGCAGTGGGGATGGGGGAAGAAAAATAAAGCCGCTTCTTTCTATTTCAGATAATGGCAAAAACAGAAAGGAAAAAAAAGAAGAAGAAAAGAGAGAAAGAAAAATCAGCAATTTAATTTTAAAAATCAAAAGAAAATATTCATTTTGAAATCAGAATGTTCATTTCTCCAGTTTTCAAAATTTTCAAAAGCAAATTTTCATCAAACAAAATTTTCTTGGGGAAAAAAAATAGTTTTCACTAGGGTGCAGTGATTCTGTGGGAAATTTTCCTGGCCTATGGAAAATTCCATTATTTCAGTATTTGTTTTTGACTCAGTCTGGACAAAACTTTGCATCGTCAAAACTTTGAGCAGAATGAAAAGTTCAAAAAAAAAAAATCAGAAAAATGGAAATGTTTCATTTTACATTTTTGATTGAAACAATGTTTCAACAATCGTGACTTGAAACATTTTGTATTGATGTGTTGAATCAAATTGAAATATTTCACTTAGACTGATTTCAATATTAAATTGTATCTGCCAATGAAGTTCGGGTGCCTCATGACCTCATTCTTCCCTATGGACTGGTCTTCCTGGGTGCAGAACATCTTCCATGATGCACCACAGTTGTATAACTACATGATATTGCATGGCTTGGACAGAGAAGAGACCTTTGGTTCATCATGGCTGATGTAGTTCCTCCTGGGAGTCTGGCCCATAAGGGAAAATAGAGGCATAGAGCAACCAAACTACAACTCCTATGAGATACAACAGCATCATAGTCTGATGATTTTAATTCAGACTTTTGATTCAGTCCATCACACTGACATTTTTCAATTTGGGTTCAACCAAACCAAACCAAACGAAAATATTTCTTTCTAACTTTGCTGATAGAATTTGAAACATATTGGGCTCGTCTACACTACTGCTTAATTCGATGTATTCATGTCGCTCAGGGGTGTGAAAAAGCAACCTAATGAACAAGGTAAGTTACATTGATTTAAAGCGGTGTTTATACGGTGCTATGTTGGCAGGAGATGCTCTTCTGGTGACGCAGCTTCCGCCTCTCGTTGTGGTGGAGTAATGCCGACGGACGAACACACTCCTGTCAGCATATTGCATCTTCACTAGACTGTTGCACGGTAGTGTAGACTAGCCCTTAGATTAAATCAAAATTTTCCATAGGGTTTTGCAGAAATTGCATTTTGTCAATTCTCAGCTAGCTTGCATTTTGACTAAACCCGTTTTTGCCAGATAAGTTTTTCAGATGAAAAACTTCAGATTAAAAACTAATGATAAAGGACTTGATTTAAAGTTGATCCCTCCAAGTAAGTTGCTGCTTTGTGGTTGTTGGATTGTAAACTCTTAGCGTTGATTGTATGCCTCTCCCACCAAAAAAAGAAATAAATAAAATTGTTCACTTGTGTGATTGTCCATTTTGTCTATACTTGGGGCTCCACCTTGACTATGGAATCAGCATAGGCATTATATCTTTTTAGGCAAAGCAACTGATAATATATTTTAAAAGGAACTTCAGTGACAACTATGCTAATACTTCCAAAGGGCCTTTTTCTTTTGTAAATCTCAGCCATTTACTCTAATGGGCATAATGAAGCCTGTTTCCTTAAGAGATTTGTGTATTCTAAGTCACTTAAGTAAGCTAATTATACCTGAGTGAGCCTGCATATTTTGTCTGGACACAGTCATAGCGTTCCCAGCCAGTGTGCCACTTTGATCAATTATTAATTATAAACACAGTAGAGATTGCTGGCATTCAGTAAAGATTGGTCTGCCTGATTTGTTTTCAGCTCTGATTGAGCTCCAACGCTTTTGCTGGTATTTATATAATTTGATTGCTTAATGAGATTGCTAGCTTTTTAAAATTTCTTTCTTTCCAAATTATTTCCACTTTTATTTTCTTCCAAAAGATCCTTTGGCTGGAATTTTATTTTCCTGAATTTTATTTTCCTGCACATATGAGGATGTTAGGGAGATTCCCAAACCTGAGCTGGCTTTTGTAGGTGACAAATCTGAGGAACTGTCACGGATTGAAGTGTCACGAGAGGAGGTTTTGGAATTAATTGATAAACTTAACATTAACAAGTCACCGGGACCAGATGGCATTCACCCAAGAGTTCTGAAAGAACTCAAATGTGAAGTTGCGGAACTGTTAACTAAGGTTTGTAACCTGTCCTTTAAATCGGCTTCTGTACCCAAAGACTGGAAGTTAGCTAATGTAACGCCAATATTTAAAAAGGGCTCTAGAGGTGATCCCGGCAATTACAGACCAGTAAGTCTAACGTCTGTACCAGGCAAATTAGTCGAAACAATAGTTAAGAATAAAATTGTCCGACACATAGAAAAACATAAACTGTTGAGCAATAGTCAACATGGTTTCTGTAAAGGGAAATCGTGTCTTACTAATCTATTAGAATTCTTTGAAGGGGTCAACAAACATGTGGACAAGGGGGATCCAGTGGACATAGTGTACTTAGATTTCCAGAAAGCCTTTGACAAGGTCCCTCACCAAAGGCTCGTATGTAATTTAAGCTGCCATGGGTTAAAAGGGAAGGTTATTTCATGGATTGAGAACTTGTTGAAAGACAGGGAACAAAGGGTAGGAATAAATGGTAAATTCTCAGAATGGAGAGGGGTAACTAGTGGTGTTCCCCAAGGGTCAGTCCTTGGACCGATCCTATTCAACTTATTCATAAATGATCTGGAGGAAGGGGTAAACAGTGAGGTGGTAAAGTTTGCAGATGATACTAAACTGCTAAAGATAGTTAAATCCAAAGCAGACTGGGAAGAACTTCAAAAAGATGTCACAAAACTAAGTGATTGGGCAACAAAATGGCAAATGAAATGTAATGTGGATAAATGTAAAGTAATGCACATTGGAAAAAATAACCCCAACTATACATACAATATGATGGGGGCTAATTTAGCTACAACAAGTCAGGAAAAAGATCTTGGAGTCATCGTGGATAGTTCTCTGAAAATGTCCACGCAGTGTGCAGAGGCGGTCAAAAAAGCAAACAGGATGTTAGGAATCATTAAAAGGGGGATAGAGAATAAGACTGAGACTATATTATTGCCCTTATATAAATCGATGGTATGCCCACATCTCGAATACTGCGTATGTGGTCTCCTCATCTCAAAAAAGATATACTGGCATTAGAAAAGGTTCAGAAAAGGGCAACTAAAATGATTAGGGGTTTGAAACGGGTCCCATATGAGGAGAGATTAAAGAGGCTAGGACTCTTCAGCTTGGAAAAGAGGAGACTAAGGGGGAATATGATAGAGGTATATAATATCATGAGTGATGTGGAGAAAGTGGATAAGGAAAAGTTATTTACTTATTCCCATAATACAAGAACTAGGGGTTATCAAATGAAATTAATAGGCAGCAGGTTTAAAACAAATACAAGGAAGTTCTTCTTCACGCAGCGCACAGTCAACTTGTGGAACTCCTTACCTGAGAAGGTTGTGAAGGCTAGGACTATAACAGAGTTTAAAAGAGAACTGGATAAATTCATGGTCCAGGATGGGTAAGGAATGGTGTCCCTAGCCTCTGTCTGTCAGAGGATGGAGATGGATGGCAGGAGAGAGATCACTTGATCATTGCCTGTTAGAGTCACTCCCTCTGGGGCACCTGGCATTGGCCACTGTCGGTAGACAGGATACTGGGCTAGATGGACCTTTGGTCTGACCCGGTACGGCCTTTCTTATGTTCTTATGTTCTTATATTTTAAAATCCAAGTGCCTACTTTGACGATGATGATGATAAAAATCAGTCATATATTTGGCAATATCTAGGGCTGTTTGACATTTTTCAAATGAATAGAGCTGGGCAGTCATTTTTATTCTGTGAAACTTCAAATAATTTTCCCATTCCGAATCAGGATGAAAAGATAAAATCTCAAAAACATTCACAAACTGAAAATAAATAAATAAGCAAGCTGAGGCCAATATTTAAAAATAATTACTTCATTTCAATACTTCCAAAATGTTTTTTTTCTTTTTATCTTTTATTTATTTGTTATAATTAATTTTAATTTCAAAACAAAAAGTATTTTCAAACCAGAAAACTTGAATTTTTCATTTTGAAATTGTCAGATTTTTTTAGTCTTATAATTGTCTTATTTTTTTCAAGCAGTTTGTCTAAGCAGACCCTTTCCACCAAAAATAAATAAATAAATAAATAAATTGCTATATCAAACTGATATTTTCCAACATTTTGTCAAAAAAACTTCCTATCCAGTTCTACAAATGAAAAGATTATTTTATTGAAACATGATTTTTTTTTTTCAATGAAAATTTTGGCTACAACAGTTCTTTTCCCCTCGATATTTTTTTCCCACAGAAGTTCTTTTGAGGTTTTGAATAAAGATTTTATTGAAACCACAATTGATATATCTTTTTTCTTCATTTTCCAGCAGTCAATAGATTAAAAAGTCTGTTTATATCATACCATTTTTTTCAGTTCACTTATGTTTCTCTGCATATGAAGGCTTGTTAGCAACAACCAAGTTTAATCAAAGCTGAAAAGTAAATAACTTGACTAAGTTGACAGTGTAAATTGTAGCAAATTATCTGTTACGGGTCTGATGTTGATTTCACTTTTGCAGATTTTAAATAAGTGTAACCACAATGACTTCATTAAAGCTACTCCTGATTTAGACTCTTGGAATTGAGGTCAGATCTATCATATATATGTTCCTAAAATGTCTGCATCACTGTAGAATGCGAGAGCCTTCTAGTTGTGCATTAAATGACATAACTAACATCTGTCACATTTGGTTTATTCTCTCTCCGATTCTTTCTACAGGGGGAGAATTGTGTGTGTAGCGTAGTGTTCAGTTTTGGTAATTTTTTTTAAATTAATATGTATATGCTGTCATACGTTTATATAACAGAAGGCAAGGTCAAAGAAATATGCCTTGTACTTGGAGCAGGAGGTGGTGAGATTTGTGATGGTCCTTAGTTCCTGTGAGGGAGCCCATTCCACAATCTTGGACAGCCAGCAAGAAAACATGTCGCCCACACAGAGCTTTACCCTTATGATGTAAATTTCCATTTTGCCTGAGGAGTAGAGTTAACCACCACTGTATTCATCCCAAAGCTTTACGAGATATTTTAGGTATCCTGGGCCATGGCCATTGATGCTAAGGACTAAGACCTTGAATTTAACGCAATATTCTATGGGAAGCCAAATTAAGTAGCAGCAGATGGGTTTGATGTGCTTGTGGTAGCCCCAGCAGGTGAGTGCTGCACTCAAGAAGTGCTGGAATGCATGCACTGTAAAATGCAGTTCTGGCTTCCTAAAAAAATGCTGGACCGGTGTCCTAGAGCATCCTGGCAGGACTCAATCACTTGGTAGCCAGATTTCTGAGAAGCAGTCTGTGCTAGCTGGAGTTAAGCATTAATGTCTTCATGCCCTGGTATCTTACATTGCTGTGATAGGTGAAGAGGGCATTGTCATTGTCTGCTAGCATGAGATGGAGTATCTTATTAGTCTCTGAGTCTACTCTATTGTGTCAACATATTTTCACCCAGATATGGAATTATGGGTACAAATCAGAGCATTTGTTCTCCCAATTACATAGAGCACACTCACTGTCAGGTACTTAGAGGCATAAGCCTGCTTGCTGTTAGTGGCCCCAGAATACCGGTATTCTTGCAAGTTTGCCCAGAAAGTAAGTTCTGCCTAGTTGAGACAGTTAAGTGGTACTCACAGATTGTGCAGATCTTCATAACAGGATTCTTCTTCTCCTTTCTTAGATGTTATGATCAGCAGTCAAACAAGCTAAAAATGTTGACATTTAAATTTTCACTATTGGCCATTTGAGTTAATAGCTCACTGTGATGAATGGGATAGTTAACAGATTGCAGAGCAATTCTTAATTGCTGTGTGCTAGACCTGGCCCAAAATATCTAAAAAAGCTCCTACAGATCTGGTATGAATACCATGGTGGTGAACTCAGGTCGAAGTCACTGCAGTAGTTACACTCACTTCAGGTTTTGAAGGTTAGCCTTACATCCATAAATGCTAGAGACTATTTAAAAAAATGAAAACTATAATTACGGAGCATAAGACCATTTGGAGGAGCTGAGCAAATATAATATCCCCATACGGTCCCAATTAAAACCGCACTCACAATTCAATTGTGGATGCAAAAAGTCAGCCATACATTTTTGTGGGCACAAATTGCTTCAGAAAAAGGCAGGTTGTATTTTGAATATTTGTCCCAGTCTGTATTTTACAATGAATTACATATTTAAATAATTAAACTTTGTATGGTACAATAAGTCTCCACTAGGCCTGAGTCACCACTGATTTATTTCAGTTTTATGGCAGTGTCATAGGATATTAACCACTCCGTGCTGCACTTGGCATTGTACAGAACCAGCATTTAACAATGTAATGATTGTGTCCATAAAACTTCTTATTCAACTGTGCAACAAAGAACTACAAAACTGCAGACTATAATTTCCAGAACAGATTCATGCAGTTTACTTATGTTTAATATTAAGTTTCTCCAGAACAAATATGGTTATGCTGTCCCTTCACAACTGCATCTGCAGAATGGCTAGGTAGACATGTAACTGGTTGTTAGTATGCCCAATTGCTACACTTACATACAAATGAGATGTGCACCACACCTGAACCTTTCTGAAAATCTGGCCCTTTATGTCTAATTGTAAACTGCACAGACTTTGAACTAAAATTGTGAGCCAATTTTCACACCATGATCTGTCCCTGATTGTCTAATTTACATATATAAGTAAATCAGTAATATCAACACTGACAATGCATTTGAACAATGCAAAGAGGGTAGGATGGATGAGAACTGGTTGATTAAATGTGTCAACCATAACTTTTAAAAAGATAAGTTAATTAATTAGACACTACAGTTTTCATCATCAAATAAATTTAGGAGATAACTGTTTAATAAGACAAAACTGTTTTACATTGAAATGATCAGTCATATGAACTAATTAACACTCCTAGTACCACCCACTTTCAGAGCATGACCAAGAGAATTATATCCACTTGCTAATCTGTATTCATGCTATCATTGTGCATATAAATAAGGGCCTTGTACATTCAGTTCTTGAATTTATATCTAGAAATCTTTCATGGTCTATAGGTGGACAGAGGTACAGAACAATACTTAGGCCTTGTCTACACTACATAGTTTTGTCAACAAAAGTTAGGTTTCATTGATAAAACAATGGATGTCTACACACAATAATGCTCCTCCCACTGATTTAATGCTCCTGCGACAACATAATAAAACCGGTTTAACAAGTGGCATAGAGCTTTTGGTGACAAAGTTAGAGTGACACAGTGTCAGTGTAGACACGACGCTTGCTTATGTCGCCCTATGCGGCCTCAAGGAGGAGTCCCACAATGCTGATCATGACCGCTCTAGTAAGCAGTTTCTACTCCACTGCCCTGAAGCCAGGTACACAAGCATGAGCCCCTCCCCCTGAAGCACTGAGAATTTTTGAAATTCCACTTCCTGTTCGCTCGGCGTGAACCGCTCACACTGCATCTTCCCAGTTGACCATTCTGGCTTTCCACAGCAAACGGGCTCCCACGTGGAGTACAGAAGAGTTGCTGGATCTGTGAGGAAAGGAGGTTGTGCAGTCACAGCTCCTATTCAGACATAGAAACTTTGACACATACAAGTAGATTAGTTGTGACATGGATGAGAAGGAACACAAAAGTAACATTCAGCAATGCCATGCTAAGATCAAGGAACTGAGGCAGGCATACCAGAAGGCAAGGGAAGCCAAGGTCATTCTGGTGCAGTGCTGAAAACATGCTGCTTCTACAAGAAGCACTACGCCATTCTCAGCACTGACCCCACCTCCACTGCCAAGAGCCCCGTGGATATTTTGGGGAGAGTGGAAGCAGCAGACAGTGGAGTCAACCCAGAGAATGAAGTGGTGGTTGAAGACGTTGAGTAGGAGGAGGATTTGGGACAGGTAACAAGTTCATCCAGTGGCATGGTGAGCCATGACTTTTTTTCCAGAGGGGATTAGCCAGTCCCAGCAGTCTGGCTCTGGCATGCCTGAAGTAGGGACAGGAAGCCCTCATAAGTACTCATTTTTCTTTTATAGTGCATGGTTACAGGAAGTAGAGGTGTCCTTTATTTTGCTACATGGGGCAAGGGATTGAAATTAATCCCATTTGTAGGAACTTCAGCCTGGTAAAATGACAATTTCTGTTCTCCACCACCTCCTTCACCCCCTGCCAGCCTTCTGACAAAATAGAAGTACTGTTATTGCAGCAATCCTGTTCTGATGCAATGCTGTGGTCATGTGTGCTACCTTAGGTGTTAGGTAGATTGAGTTACTATACAAATGTGAGAGGAAAAAAATCTACTTCTTTTCCCCCATCAAACTGCTATGCTTTATCTCCTTGGAAACATAACCACTGCTTTTATGTGTATTATATATAATATGTGTAAAGCTCTGGGCTGGCAAATTTAATATCTTTCTATCACTGTTTTTATACTGTGCTCGTCACTATGGTACCTGAGTGCCTATGAAATAAGAGTAGAAAATATATAGCACTTTCTTTAACATGTTTCAATGTAATCTGTTTCCCTTATTTCTCTCCGTAGATTATCCACATCCAAGTCTCTCCACAAGATATAATTCAAAGCAAAGATTATCTATCTATCTATCTATTCATATTCTTTTTTGTTAAGTTTTTACTGTCTTCAGTTTTAAGATTTTCCATTTCAATGCATTCTGGTTTTAAATTTGCAACAATAATTACTTGGGGCTGTGTTGGAATCAATTAAGTTGTTTCCTGGGAGCAGAGAAAAAATTGTTATGCAGAAAGAAAAGGCATAATAATATGTAGCTGGTATGCATTTTTCATTTTTCAATCTCTCTTTTGTCAGTGTACAGAAATTAGGCCCCAAAACTGCAAGGAGTTGTGTACATTTGATTTTATGGGGCTCCTCATGTGTAAGTTAAGCAAGAGACTTAAAATGTAATTATCAGTTCCACCTTACAGTTAGATCTAGGTGAATAATGAGTTGTTTGGTTGGTTGCAATTCTGAAAAAAATAAATAGTTTTGGCTCTAACTGAAAACAAAATTTTTTTTAGTGTTTTGGTAAAGTGCAAAGTTTCAAAAAAGTGTGTCAAAACAAATCAAAATGTTTCAACATTACTGTAATGAAAAATTGAGTGGAAACATTTTGTTAATGTCAAAACAAAATGTTTTGTTTCAACTTGAAACATTTCATTTTGATTTTCAGGCATTTTGACAAAAATAATGGAAAGAGAGACAAGGTGGATGAGAACTTTTTATTGGACCAACTTCTGTTGGTGAGAGAGACAAGTTTTCAAGTAATGGAAGTGATTCACAAAATGGCTGGAGGAGAAGGGGATGACAGTGGATAGTCATTGGGCCAGGGAAAGTGTGAGATGACTCTAAAGTCTGGTATTTGGGTCTACCACATCCTAGATGAGTGTCATAAATTCAAATCTCTGCTCCAATGACTAGTTATTTGTAAAACATAAAACAGCTTCAAGAAGAAAGATTGAGAAACCAGAATATCCCATAGCCACACTCCTCCTCTACATCAGGCAGAAGGTGGGGCTTAACTGGTCTCCCACGTATGAGGTGAGTTCCCTAACCACTGGAATAAAGTTTATAAAGGAGACATTATTACCGCCACCTTGTCTTCCTTCTCCTTCTGTTTTGTACATTCCTTTGCTGTTGTCAAAATGCTTGAAAATTGAAACAAAACTTTTCATTTGCTGTTATTTGAATGTTTCATCTTTTTTTGTTTATCCAAAACTATTTGGTGGACTAAATATTTGACCGGAAACTGCATTTTTGTTGAATAAACTATTCTTCTGAAACATTTCACCCAGCAATAGCTTCACTTTCTTCTGCATTCCTTTTGACATTTTCAATGTTAATTAAGTGCTAATGAAATTGTGCGTGCTGTTACCAGGAGAAAAGTTCATTTTTGAACATTACTGGATCCCACCTATTCTATTGGCATGACAAGTTATACAATTATTGCCAAATGTAAGAAAGAGACAGACCCCCTTATGCATCTGTCAGAGGTTGTTAAAACAACTGAGGGCAGGATTATGTATTATGTTTAGGGTTACCTCTAATTTGGGACTATTAAATGCTAACATTAAACTTGGGAAACTTTTGATTTTAAAAAAGGCAACAAGAAATGAACACCATAATCTATGCTCATAGATTTGCATATATTTTGTATTTCCTGGTAAGATTCCTAAAGGAATGTGCACTCAGCAATATTGCATATAACAATATTGCTTATATCTGTGTCTAACTACAGTGGGCCAGATCCTCATTTAATTTAAATCAATGCAAGTCCATTGATTTCAGTGGAGCTATGCTGATTTAGAGCATCAGAGGAACAGCCCCATAAACCCCAGGCTAACAAAAGGATTCATACATGTAGCAGACTCTTGCACTCAAGCAGAATCCCATTGACTGTTGGTCAAACCTTTGGTAGGGTTGGAGCCATAAAAAATATTAAAGACATATTTAAAAAAAATGAAGACAAATGTGCAGTGCCACAGTTATAATCTAGTCAGCATTACTGAGTAGGGACTGTTGTTTCACATTTTCTGAATTTATTTTAACTCTTCCACCTATTTATTTTTTGAAAGGTGAACCTGATTATTAGGGTAGTTTGTTTAATCCTGCCAAATCTGTGGCCACTTGGAATCCCTGGTTTACTGGGAGCTCCACCCTGTAGTATTTTATTGAAGTAAATTCAGGTATACATACAGGTACAAGGTCAATGCATCTTTTATTAGCAGAGTTCCAGCAGTCTGTCCTGCAGCTCCAGCTCTGGTCTGATATCAAGCAATTCTGGGGTTTCTCATGTCCTAAAGATATACATCATTACAAATCCCAGCAGTGATAGATTGAAACTTGAAATGATAGTGTGACATTTACTGCTTATGGTGTGAAGTACAACTTGTACTGACCCCTAATGTTTAATACTATTTTAATTTATTTTACCACAAAAATGTTCAACAAATATCTGGGCATGATCCTGCATTCTTTGCATACACAGTGGATTCACCAGGATGCTCAAAGAAAGCATGATCAGATGAATAATAGGCCTGATTCCAGTGCCGTATTATTGCTTAGGCCGACAAGGCCTAGGCCTAGGGCGGCAAATTTGCAGGAGCGGAAGCTCCCTTCCGCGCCCCGCCCCCCTGCTCCAGCTCACCTCCGCCTCCTCTGCAAGCATGCCACCACGTCCTGTTTCTCTCCCCTCCGAGCACTTGCGCCGCGAAACAGCTGTTTCATGGGGCAGGGAGGGAGGGGGGAGGAGGGGGAACGCCGCACGCTGGGGGCAGAGGCGGGGCCGGGGGTGGGGATTTGGGGAAGGGATCCAATAGGGGAAGGGAGGGGGTGGAATTGGGGCAGGGACTTTGGGGAGGGGGTTGTAATGGGGGCGGGAAAAGGGCGGAGTCAGGGTGGGGCCAGGGCAGCAATTATTTCCCGGCCTAGGGGTGGCAAAATTATTAATCCGCCACTGCCTGATTCAAAGCCCACTGATGTTAATAGAAAGACTTCCACTGACTTCAAGGGGTGTTGGATGAGGCCAAATCAGGGGCACTGGAACCATTTTTATAGTGGGGTGCTGAGAGCCATTGAACCAAACTGTAAACCCTGGATCTAATGAAACCACTTCAAGCCAGGGGATGCTGCAGCAGCCCCTGCACTCCTTGTTCCAGCACCTATGGGCCCAATATTAAACAATAAACATCACTGAGCTCTGTTGTGTTGTCACTCAGAGCTTGACTATGAAACCATTTCCTGGTGCTTTGGCTCTAGCTCTATAGAGTTCTGGGCTGGGCTTGTTTTTTAAAGCCAGTAGCCAGCCTCTTCTATTGATCATGCTACTGGGAACCAACAAGAGTTTGGCTTGCAGGACATTTGCCATTAGGAAATAATGTGGTTAATACCAACCAGGGGAGGTGACTGCTATTTCCACTTTTGAAATATTCTTACAATGCAACAAACAAACTAAAAGCTTAAGTCATACAAAAGCAGATAGCTGGTGTTTGGGGGTTTTGAGGAGTACACAAAAGTCAAATAAGGTGTATTGAAAAACACAATAACTTGATGTTGATTCGATGTTTTTAAGCCTCAGTGGCTCATTGATGAAATTCAGTGGAGAATTTGAAATGTGTTTCTGTTATCAGCATGCATTCCTATACATCTCAGTAGTTATGCCCTAGTGCATGTTTATCTTGGAAATTTTCCTGAATGGGAATCTCTTTTTTTTGTAATGTTTCCACTTTCCATCCACTCAAAACACTGTAACCCTGTGGATAGCCACTGCATGTCTGGTATTAAAAGTAATAGCGTTGCCTTAAAGTAATACAGGAGTGCTTGAAGAACCAAAAATGATTGCCTGAACAACTCTGCTCTTCAACTGCTGCCAGAAAAAAACCTGCTGTTTAAGTACTCATGTGTTTTCAGACAGCTGATGGTATGGCTCCTTAAGGTGATGGTGAGGATTACAAGGCACAAAATGCCTGCAGCCAGCACCAAGAAGTCAGTTTAGATTTCCCAGGAGAAGAAATCATGACCTGTAAATTCTCTTGTGTGTCATTAATTTTAACTGCAGGAGGTACAGAGGCAATCATGTTGAAAAGGTTTTTGACTTCACTACAATAAAGGAAACAAATTCTAAAATTGCATTATTGTCCAGATTACCCTCTCCCCTATTAAAATTCACAGGAGGGAGCTTTTTGAAATACCACTGTGAGTGTGGGTTTTTCACTGGAGTTGTTTTTTATAGTAGTTAAGTAATTTCCTGTTGAGAGAAAATGATATACATGACTATAAAGCATTGCAAAAGTAATATAGATAAAGTTGGGTGTTCTTGAAGGACATGTAGTAAGAAAGTGCTCCTTATTAGGATTTCCTTTCTACTATATCCAGATTCTTATGCTGTGCCAGTCAACATGATATCTGAGTGCCTTTGGAATCTCTTTGGGAATGCTCAGATTTTAGTCAGAGCGGAAAAGAAGCCAACTGTTGTGTACTTGAGAACTTGTAGGCCTTGGTCATCTCAGAACTTCTGGAGACCTAAGTGGTATTTGGGATCAGGACCTCCAGTCAGGCATCAAAAAGAAACGGTGGTCTCAACACTCATTTTTGAAACTTTCCCTCTGTGACAGTGTACCCCATAAGGCTTTATGGGGGGAGGGGTTGCTTATAAATGTATGTATGACATAACTGGAATATGTTTTGTGCTGCCTGTGCCATGTAACATATCTCCGTAAAGGTTATGGTCTACTATATCTATTCATCCTATTTGTACACATATATCATTTTCTACTTAAGGTTAAGAATATGGGCTGTATACTTTCTTGGTTTCTAAGTAAGCTTTGTGAGGCATTTGATCAGTTTCTTTAGGAAGGAATTTGCAAGGTTAAGTACCTGATCAGGAAGCACTTGGGGAACAATTCATCTTGGAATGCTCCAATCCACATAAGAAGTCTTCCTGGAGACATACAAGATACCATGTGGACAATGGCCTCGGCCTGTAAAGACTGAGTCATGCAGGGACATGTGACTTGCCTAGGTGACTCCAGAACTCCATCTTGGAGCTGGACTTTGCATAGAAGGGGGGTCTCCACCCACGAGAGAGTCTATTTAAACCTGTGGGAGACCCCTCCATTTTGTCTTCAGCTGGCTAAAGAAGAAGCCTCTCCACCCCACCCCCCCAGGATACTTGATTGAAACTGGAACAAAGGACAGTAACTACAGGGGGTGTAAATGATTGCTGGACCCAGGCTAAAAGGGGATTAGCCTGTAAAAGGGAGAATTCTGGAACTGGTGAGGAACTTATCTGTATTTAGTTTGATTAGACATAGATTTGTGCATTTTATTTTGCTTGATGACTTACTTTGTTCTGTCTGTTACTACTTGGAACCACTTAAATCCTATTTTCTGTACTTAATAAAATCACTTTTTATTTAGTAATTTATTCAGAGTATGTATTAATACCCGGGGGAACAAACCACTGTGCATATCCCTCTATCAGTGTTATAGAGGGCGAACAATTTATGAGTTTGCCCTGCATAAGCTTTATGCAGGGTAAAATGGATTTATTTGGGTTTAGACCCCATTGGGAGTTGGGCATCTGAGTGCTAAAGACAAGCACACTTCTGTGAGCTGTTTTCTGGTAAACTTGCAGCTTTGGGACAAGTGATTCAGACCCTGGGTCTGTGTTGGAGCAGACTGGAGCGTCTGGCTCGGCAAGACAGGGTGCTGGAGTCCTGAGCTGGCAGGGAAAACAGGAGCAGGGGTAGTCTTGGTACATCGGGTGGCAGCTCCCAGGGGGGTTTATGTAATCCAACCCGTCACACCCTCCTTTACAAGTCACCAGTGGTTAGTGCTCTGACTTTGCAGATGCCAGAAGGGACATTATCACTAGGACTGGGTAAATAATTGATTTTTTGGTTCAGTGGTTGAACTGAAAAAAAAAATTAACAATTTAAAAAAAAACATTTCTTCTTGGTGAAATGAAAAACAAAAAAAATTGGTTTGGGTTAAAGAAAAAAAATCAGTTTATTTTGGGTTTTTCCACTGGGAGCTGCAATCAGCCGAACCTGCGGACGCAGCAGGTAAACAAACCGGCCCGACCCGCCAGGGGCTTTCCCTGCTCAAGCGGCGGAACAAGTTTGGGAACCACTGAACTAATTTATCCTCCTGCATAACATAGGTCATAGAATTCACCCACCTTATATGTTTATTTTTGTGAATTGTACATCTCTGCATGTCCAGCAAATTCCAATTTTATATGTCAAACTGAAGTCATCATTCCTCCTAAGCCTCCCACTCTGTTGGCAATTTAACTACTCTCCATGCCCCTCAAGCTTCCAATCTCATTTCTCACCACCTCCTTCCACAATGATGCCCTCACTAAATCCAGGATGTATTTCCTTTGACATCTTCTCCAGAATCCATCAACTCTTTTCCTTTCTCACTCTGAAAATCTTTTTTAAAGGCCGTGATGATTTCTAACCTTGACTATTTTGAAATTGTTCATTCACTGTTGTGGTTCTGTCAATTGGGGTACTATGGGGGTCCATCTTATCACCTCTCTTGCTCCCAGTATATATGAAGCTTTAATGGGCTAATGAGGAGGCATGCTTTGAAGTGCTCTCAGTATGTTGACTGCACACAGATTTATATTTCTATCTCAATCAGTCCAGTGGGAGTGGTTGAGCGCATTACCCTGTCTGGTAGAGACTGGGGCATGGATGAGAGGCTGCTGGTTGAAGTTTAATTCAGATATGATGGAAGTGATTATTGTAGGTTGTGTAAAAAATATCAAAAGATATGGTGCAGATTATATCTGCACTTTTGATTGTGGGTATACATCTACCACTCATTGCCTTATTTCATAACCTGCGGTGCGGTTAGAAGAGCAACTGATTTTATACAAGTAAGAAGTAACAGCAGACCTATCATTTTTCCATTTATAATTGGTCAGAAGAGTCCAGTTTTTTCTTTTAGCTGTAGAACTTGGTACTGTAATCCATTTTGCTATTACTGAGATTAGACTGTTCTTTATGGGGTTACACCTTAATTCTCATCAGAAACATAAACTGGGTGAGGAATACAGCCACCCACTTATGGGATGAAGTATCTCACTGGGAGTATACAGCATCTTTGCTCTGTGAGCTGCACTGGCTGATGGTTGGTTTTCAGGTAAAATTTAAAGTGTTGACTCTGACTCATATAGCCTGAGACCCCCCTTCTTGATATAGTGCATTTCTCTCCTTACATCACTGCCACAACTGCATTCAGCAGTGTATCCTGATTTGGGGTGTGTTAGTAATGTTGATTTAATTTATCCACTTAATTTAATTAAAATAATTAATTAATAATAGTTGTAGTGATTATTATGGATTTTAATTAGTATGGGTTTAGGCTTGCCAATTTGTTTGATTAGAAGATAAAAGTTTGTCCTAAATCAGGCTTTACAGAGTTTATAAAAGGTCCTTTGGGGGTATGACAGGAAGCTCACACTGAGACAGATATAGTCATAAAGACCTTTTATTAAAATCATTGAAATAGTAAGCAAATGGTAAAACAGTTAGAATTACACAGTTACAATTGTATTACTGTTATTTAAGCCTAATTTAATGGTGTCTAATTTGCAAATTAATTCCAATTCAGCAGTCTCTCGTTGGAATCTGGTTTTGAATTTTTTTTGTCGTAATATTGAGACTTTTAGGTCTGTAATCGAGTGGCCAGGGAGATTGAAGTGTTCTCCAACGGGTTTTTGAATATTATAATTCTTGACGTCTGATTTGTGTTAATTTATTCTTTTACGTAGAGACTGTCCGGTTTGGCCAATGTACATGGCAGAGGGACACTGCTGGCACATGATGGCATATATCACATTGGTAGATGTGCAGGTGAACGAGCCTCTGATAGTGTGACTGATGTGATTAGGTAATGTAAGTGTAACCCACACACCTTCTGGGTGTGGTGTTCTGTCCCATTTAGAGGTACTGAGACCACTTAATGAGAGTTAAATGAGTCTGCTCTACAGCTTTAGTTAAGAGCCACTTGGCTTTTAGCTCATGCGGTAGAGGCTCACGCATTAAGCTCCAGGAGGTCCCCAGTTTGATACCACCTGCCGACGACCGGGGTCTGTTGGCGTTACATAAGGACTGTGGATAGGTCCTTTTCTAGATATCAGAAGAAAGTCACTTTAAAAATTAAAGAATACTGCAATCTACTAATCTCTGATCTTCTAGATTTAACCTTGCTCTCTTCATCCCATCCAAAATGCAGCCATGTAGATTATCTACCTTCTTAGATGTACTGTCATATCCAGCCCTTTTTAATTACCTTTCATTGGCTTCCCAGCTTCTCTGCACCAACTTTCAATTCCCTCACTTTGCCTTCAAGGGCCGTCATTAAGCTGCTTCCTTTGCCTACCTCTGTGCTCTCATTTCTTTATGCTGCCTTCCTTGCCCCTAACTCCCTGATGAATCCCCATTCTTATTCTTGTCTCCTCAGGACATTTTTCCATGTGGCCTTCTTGTATTCAGAATCTTCTTCATTAACCAGTTCACTCTGTCTCAGGCAAAGGAGAAGGGGAGTAAACACAATGTATATGTTTATCTCCTTATTTCCCTGGATGTGTTTCCCATATATTTTCACTTAATGACTAGGGCTAGGTACATAACTGATTTTTTTTTTTTTTTTTGGTTCACTGGCAGTTCTGAATAAATTGGGGGGAAATTCTTTTAGCTCAAACCAAATCCAAACATTCTGAACAATCTCAGTGTTTTGGGTCAAATAAAAAATGTCAGAAAATAGTGGCTTTGAATAGCCATTGGGCCAAGGTGATGAAAATGACCCTACAGCCTGGTGGTTAAGGAGCCTCCTGATACCAAGGAGACCTAGGTTCCAATCCCTTCTCCAAAGTATTTTTATTTATACAAAGTGGAATAGCTTCAACTGGAGATATTGATAGAGACCCACATCAGAATAACAAACAGCCTGGTGGTTACAGAATTCATGGGGGCAGCAGACACCTGGCTTTAAGTCCTTGCTCCAGAGTGTGAATTTAAACCAGGGCTCCCACATTCCAGAGTGCCCTAAATACTGGGCTCAAAGCTATACAGTGGCCACCATCACCTCCTCTGGCCTCTTTGTGAATCTACCCTGAAAAAACAAATATGGACAAAACTATGACATTTTTCAGCAAGTAAACCATTTGTTTGAAACATTTCACCCAGCTCTAATTATGACCCTTCCCCTGCCCCCATCTATTTCCCAACACTTCTTCCAAATAGTCAAGTCATCCCCTTATTCCATACAGACCCTCTTTCCTCCGCAGATATGGATAGTTTCCTCACCTAGGTCTGGCTGATGCCAGAGGGTGGAGTGAGCTTCTGGAGTTTTGAAGATGAGTTCCTGATATACCTGCTACTGTCTCTCCCAGGGTCCTTTTGTGGCTAGCCCATGGGAAGTGCTGGTGAAGGTTGTCGGGTCTGGGAAGAAGGCCTCAAGGGGGCTAGGTGGCCTAACATCCAGGTATCAAGGGGGAGTCAACTGGCTTGTTCCCTCCCCTTGCCCTGATCTTTCCCTACTGCTCTCTGTTATGATTCTCCTCAGAGAATCTTTATACAGTTTCTACCCCACTTGGAATGTTTGGGAGTGTGTGCTTTGAACAGCACCAGTAGCCCAATCTCTCTACAATATAAACTCTTTGGGGTGGGGACATTGTCTTCATACCTGTCTGTAAAGCCCCTAACACACTGCTATTGATTTACACATAAATAATGATATACTAGTGTTTTAAATAGTTGTCCTTGTCTTTGTAGTAAGGGCTTGTTCCCTGATGGGAAGCAGCACTGTTGGAACCACTGTATGTGTGTCCATGGTTGTAGCAAGTGGAGAAGTAGCCCCCTCCCCCTCCCCCTTCCCATCCCATCCCATCCCATCCCAATCCTTGTAAATAAGGTAGTGCCACTACAGGGCCCTGTGACAGAGGTTCTGAGAGACTCTGTGGGAGCCAAGGCTGTGAAGATAAAATATACAAACTGTCACTCAATTTGGAGTGACTGGATCTGACCGTGAAGTGAGACAGCTGACATCAGAAGTTTCAGGAGAAAGTATTTGGATATAATTACCTCCTGTGATGGGGTGGGGGTCCCCATGCAGTGTGGGGTGAGTACACCCCATCCCTTGAGTGCCCGTTTCTTCGGGGTAGGTCGCCCAACGAACTTATACGATAAGATTATCCTGCATCACAGAAAAAATAAGGCCTACTGGTCAGAGTCAGTGATAAATATCTGGTTTGCAGGGTCAAGGCCTAGCGGCCCGAGTCACTGAGGAGTCCCTGGGTGGCAGGGCAGGAAGGCCTGGTGTCCCAAGTCACTAAGGCATCCCTGGGTGGCAGGGTAGTGGGCTGCCCCCTTGGGAGTGTGGTGGCCTAGGGTTAGGGGGACCTGGGCCCTCCCTACTACACCGGGTCCCAGCCCAAGGCCCTCATAGCGGCAAAGGGTTCCTCCACTAAGGTCAGCAGGGTTCTAACTGCAACACACTGTCTATGTCCGGGACTATGGCTAGTCCCCCCCGGGCTCCTTCCTAATGTGGTTGTGGTGGTAGTAGTTGGGGCATCTTCGGATTGCTCAGCTGGGATTGTTCCCGGCATCTCCGAGACCTCCTGGGTATCAGCAGGCTCCTGGGCATTGACTGGAGCCTCAGCGCTTTGGGCTTCTGCGGAGTGGACTGGTAGCTGCTCCCTGGCGAGAGCCTGTGTGTTACATCCTTCCCCTCTGGCAGTTAACTCCAACTTAACTAGGCTGCCTGCCTTTATACAGCCACTGCACCTGCAGCATGCCCAGGAGGGCCGTGGCTTCCTCAGGCACCAAGAAAGAGTTAACCCCTTCCTGCCCAGTGTGGGGTGAGTACACCCCGTGACACCTCCCTATAGCTTGCCTGTCCTACTAATACCACTTTTCAAGATGACCTTGTGTAGCCATCCCACAAAAAATCCCAAAGCACTTGTTGCAGTCTTTTGTTTCACATAAGGGCCATCAGAGCCACTAACTCCTGTTAGACAGAGCCAGGTTAATGATAGAGGGGAAAGTTGTGAGGAAGTAAATAAGGTAATCCCCTTGAGAAACACTACTCCATTCTCTCTAGTGCCACAGTGTCTATTGCTTGTTTAAATAGAAGGCTAAAGTTGAAGGTCTGCAAGTTAGTTTAATCAGCAGTGTCTGGAGAGACTAAAATGAACACTGTAGCCTTTATTGCCCAGCTGGAGTTTTAGGAAGAGGCTGACAAAAGTGAAAGTAATTCTTGTTGCTAGTTGTAAAAGAGTAAACAGTGCTGATGTTGATCTATGTAGCCCGTTATTTATAGAACTAACTCGTATGAGCTGCTGTGCATTTGCAAGTCTCAGGGTTTGGCCGACAGAGATTTTCATCTTCAAAATACTGTATATGTATTAATGAATTGATCACTGCAACATCCCCGTGAGAGAGGTAATGGATAATTACTCATTTGTACTTTTGCTTCTCTTAAGGAACCATTTGACTGAATTCCTACTCATAGGTCTCAGATATCTAATGTGAGCTAGATACTCCATTCCACCACGTTCATAAAATGATGGGGTCTAAATTAGCTGTTACCACTCAAGAAAAAGTTCTTAGAGTCATTGTGGATAGTTCTCTGAAAACATCCACTCAATGTGCAGTGGCAGTCAAAAAAGCAAACAATGTTGGGAGTCATTAAAAAAGGGATAGGTAATAAGACAGAACATATCATATTGCCTCTATATAAATGCATGGTATGCCCACATCTTGAATACTGCATGCAGATATGGTCGCCTCATCTCAAAAAAGATATATTGGAATTGGAAAAGGTTCAGAAAAGGGCAACAAAAATTATTAAGGGTATGGAACAGCTTCTGTATGAGGAGAGATTATTAAGACTGGGACTTTTCAGCTTGGAAAAGAGATGACGAAGGGGGGAAATGCTAGAGGTCTATAAAATCATGACTAGTGTGGAGAAAGTAAATAAGGAAGAGTTATTTACTCCTTCTCATAACACAACAACTAGGGATCACCAAATGAAATTAATAGGCACCAGGGATAAAACAAACAAAAGGAAGTATTTTTTCACACAGCACTTGTGGAACTCCTTGCCAAAGGATATTGTGAAGGCCAAGACTATAACACAGTTCAAAAAATAACTAGATAAATTCATGAAGGATAGGTCTGTCAATGGCTATTAGCCAGGATGGGCAGGGATGGTGTCCCTAGTCTCTGTTTGCCAGAAGCTGGGAATGGGCGACAGGGGACGGATCACTTGATGATTATCTGTGCTGTTCATTCCCTCTGGGGCACCTGGCATTGGCCGCTGCTGGAAGACAGGATACTGGGCTAAAACAATAAGGCCATTCTTATGTTCTTTAAGAACTGTTAGCCCTGCATGAAACACAGGCTTGTGAGATCCATTCTGAGACCAGCTGCAAGCACCGCAGTGTATATTTCTTTACGTTCACAAAAAAATCAAGGATTGGACTGCAGCCTTGTAAAGTGAAGTCTTGACTATACCAGAGATTTAAAAACAGTCATCTTGATGAAGAGTCTGAAATAACATTCTCCCTCAAAACTGTTAATGGAAGACAATTTTTCCAGTAGGATAATCAACTAGCATGTACCATAGAGGTTCCTTCTTCCTCAGCTTCTGCTAAGGTCATTGGCCTATGTGTGTTTTTGTCTCTATCCATCTATCTCTATCTAGATATCATATACATGTATGTATGTATGTATACACACAATATACACATTTCATCTTAAAGTCTAACTTACCCTTTACATTAAATGTGAGGCTCTGTGCATGCCTTCAGACTTCTAACCATTCCCTGAACAATGAAAACAATCATAAATAAGGCTGTGAGTCTGTCATGGAGGTCACGGAAAGTCATGGATTCCATAACTTTCCGTGACCTCCATGACTTCTTCAGTGGCTGGTGCTGGCTCAAGGGCTGCCCAAGCCAGGCAGCCCCAGACCAGCAGCAGAAGTTTGGGTGTGTGGGTGGTGACTCAGGGCTAGGAGCAGGGGGTTGATGGGTTTGTGGGAGTTCTTACCTCAGGGTGGGAAGCTCCCACTGGCATGGACCTACAGCTCCAAGGTGGCGGAGGGACCGGGGGGGAGCTCCGCGCCACATGCTGCCCGCGCCTAGAGGCCCCGCCCCAGCAGCTCCCATTAGCTGTGGTTCCCGGCCAATGGAAGCTATGGCAGCCAGTGCTTGTGCCCTCCGCTGCCCAGGAGCTGCAGGGATGCAGAGCTGAGTAGGGAGCCCCTGCCAGACCCACCAACCTTCCCCCTCCACAGAACCAGCGGGGGTCCTGGGCCACCTCCCGCAGCACCCTTGGTGCCCCCAGACTGCCTCCCTCCAGAGCACCCCTGCTTTTCACCCCACCAAGTTTTAGTCACAGGTATTTTTAGTAAAAGTCATGAACAGGCCACGGGCTGTGAATTTTTGTTTACTGCCCATGACCTATCCATGACTTTTACTAAAAATACCCATGACTAAAATGTAGCCTTAGTCATAGTTTATATTAAAAACACATTTTTTTGTAATCTTTAACACTCTGCAACTCTGCATCAATAAAACCTATTAAGTTTTCTGATTGTCTAATACATGTAAATATTGTCCTCTGATATTAGGCTTGGGGAAAAAATACATGGTTATCAGCTCCAGTATAGTAAATTTCAATGTTTTCTTTTAGGTTTTATCTGGGATCATATTCCTTAGTTTAGGAGATTAACTTCAGCCACTGCATATCATAACATTTCCCTCTTAGAAATAGTAAATCCTTTGAAATGTACTGAATGGTATTGCTACAAAAAGTTGCAAAGCAGTATTTGAAATGATAAAAAGTACCTACAGACTCTACAGAGACTCTAGACAATTTGTCAATCCATTTATCAATTGTGATTCCTATCTTTAGGCAGATTGACGTAACACTAAATATTAAGCTAAGAAAGTTCATCTTTCTCCAGAGCTTTTTAATAAATATGTTTTTTAAAAAATCACTGCAGAACCATTGGCTTTTGCAAACTGTTTGGATTTGTGTCTTGTTTTAATCTCCCAATAGAATAAATAAAATTATTCTTAATACTGAAGTGACTGGCAATCCAAAGCAAGATTTTGTCAAATTATATATAACCCTTTGAGGGAAATCCTGGCAGCTACACCAATAAAGATAAGCTTTATCAACCATATGTCAGGCTGTAGTACAACTGTCCATGGGGCAATGGAATGCATTCATTGAATTACATTTTACATCCAGAGGAACCCAAAGGGATCAAAAGGATTATGCCATTGTAAGAAATTTTTCTTTTTATTCTAGATTAGAGATGAGTCAGACTGCTTCAGCAATGTGGAGTATCCCCAAACTCTGGGCATTTGGAACCCACCAATAACTTGAATAATTGCCAAGTACCAGAGGGGTAGCCGTGTTAGTCTGAATATGTAAAAAGTAACAGAGGGTCCTGTGGCACCTTTAAGACTAACAGAAGTATTGGGAACATAAGCTTTCGTGGGTAAGAACCTCACTTCTTGCATCTGAAGTCTTAAAGGTGCCACAGGACCCTCTGTTACTTTTTGAATAATTGCCTGCTGCTACTGTTCCACTTGAACTCAGATTAGTTGTCCAGACTATTGGAAGTGTACAAGGCATGGAAGATTTAAGCAGGTAGAGGAACCTCTGCTACTATATCTAAGTGTTCTCCAAAACTTTTTCGTTATTTCAAAATGAGTTCAGATCATTCTTGACTATAAGGCAATTTCTAGCCTTAAATTATAAAGTTCTGGTCAGCTGAAAAATACAAGTTAAACAATCTACCCATATTGCCCCTATTACTGAGTATCTCCAAAATATTTTAAAAAGAAATAGGTTTCTCTCTCTTTCTTCCTTCCCAGCCTTATTGGAGAAATGGTTTGATTATTTACTTCTATATGTATATGTGTGAATAGAGCTGACTGAGGGAGAGGCAGGTCAAAGAGATGAATTTTGCATTAAGTTCTGAACATGGCACAGCCTGTCATCTAGATGGAGCAGTGCATATGATAGTCTTTCTGATCAGTCTGCAATATACATCCCACACTGCTTGGTATCTTCATACTTGTGATACAAATTATCTTAACTTATCACTGAGCTATAAAGTTAGTCTCTCTGTCTGTCCCTTCCCCCTCCTCCAACTGAAACATTTCAAAATGTCTGTTTTGTGGAATGTGAAAACTGTTTTATGCCTAGCTCTACTTCATACCCCTCTAACGTTTCTCCGTTTTTAACAGCAGCAAGATTAATCCACAAGGGACTGTGACAAAGTTCCTCCACTATCTTGGTGGGTCCTGCACTTATTGGCAGATTTTCTTGCCTCAGAGATTCACCATTGGGTTGGGGAACAGCCCAGAGATCTTCCCCTCTGGAAGAACCCACAGTCCAGGTCAATTGGGAGGTTTGGGGGGAACCTGGGCCCACCCTCTACTCCGGGTTCCAGCCAGGGCCCTGTGGACTGCAGCTGTCTATAGTGCCTCCTGTAACAGCTGCATGACAACTACAACTCCCTGGTCTACTTCCCCATGGCCTCCTCCAAACACCTTCCTTATTCTCACCACAGGACCTTCCTCCTGGTGTCTGATAACGCTTGTGCTCCTCAGTCCTCCAGCAGCACACCCTCTCACTCAGCTCTTTGCGCCTATTGCTTCCAGCTCCTCACACTCACACCACAAACTGAAGTGAGCTCCTTTTAAAACCCAGATGCCCTGATTAACCTGCCTTAATTGATTCTAGCAGCTTTTTCTTAATTGGCTCCAGGTGTTCTAATTAGCCTGCCTGCCTTAACTGGTTCTAGCAGGTTCCTGATTACTCTAGTGCAGCCCCTGCTCTGGTCACTCAGGGAAAAGAAAACTCCTCATCCAGTGACCAGTTTATTTGCCCTCTACCAGACTCCTGTACCCCACTGGTCTGGGTCTGTCATATATCCCTCCCCCCTGCTCAACACCAAGAGGTTGGGCAGCTTGGGACGCCAGACAGTGCACACGTGACAAGCTATCGGCATTGCCATGACGGCTCCCTGCTCTGTGTTGCACATGGAACTGGAAAGGTTGGAGGGATAAGAACCATCTGGTCACCCTTGTGTTCTTCTCCTTGTTCCGCTGCATCTATTGAAGAGGGGGCATGGTCGGTCACGAGGACAAATCTACGCCCGAGCAGGTAGTAGTGCAATGTTTCCATGGCCCATTTTACAGCGAGGCATTCTCTCTCCACCACTGCATATATTTGTTCCCTTGGAAGGAGTTTCCGACTGAGGTATAGAATTGGGTGTTCCTCTTCCCCGACCATCTGTGATAGAACGGCCCCCAGCCCTACTTCCGATGCATCCATCTGCAGGATAAACTCCTTGGTGAAATCAGGGGCTATCAGTACGGGGTTACTGCAGAGGGCAGTCTGTAGGTCTGTGAATGCTTCCTCTGCTGCGTCAGACCATCTCACCAGATCAGGTCCACGGGCTTTCAATAGGTCTGTCAGGGGGCTTGCCCTTGTGGCAAAGTGGGGGATAAATCGTCGGTTATACCCCACCACACCTAGGAACACCCGGACTTGTTTCTTGCGACTTGGTCGGGGCCAATTTTGGATGGCCTCTAACTTGTTCACTTGGGGTTTTACCAGACCTTTTCCCACAACGTAGCTAAGATATCTGGCCTCCGTAAACCCTATAGCACACTTGGCAGGGTTTGCTGTAAGGCCAGCTCGCCTGAAGGTATCGAGGACTGCCTCCACCTTCTCCAGGTGGGTTTCCCAGTCTGGGGTATGAATGACCACATCGTCCAAGTAGGCAGCAGCATAACTGTTATGCGGGCATAATAGTTTGTCCATGAGACGCTGGAAGGTAGCTGGGGCCCCATGTAGTCCAAAAGGGAGGACAGTATATTGAAAAAGACCATCTGGTGTAGAGAATGCAGTCTTTTCCTTTGCGCCTTCTGCAAGGGGAATCTGCAGTACCCCTTTGTCAAGTCTAGGGTAGTCAAGTACCGGGCATTACTCAGAAGGTCCACTAGCTCATCTATGTGAGGTATGGGGTACGCTTCGAGCTGGGATACTTCGTTTAGTCACCGGAAGTCGTTGCAAAATCTTGTGGTGCCAACAGGTTTGGGCACCAGCACGACTGGGCTGGACCACTGACTGTGGGATTCATTCGATGATCCCCAACTCCAGCATTTTTTTTACTTCTGCTTTTATTTCCTCCCTTTTGGCCGCTGGCACCCGATAGGGCCTCATTGTTACTCTGGCCACAGGGTTCATGACGATGTGGTGATATGTCTCAGTTGTTCGACCCGGTTTTGTCAAGAACACATCTTGGTTCCAGAAGATCAGTGAGACTGCCACAAGGTGGATTAGGGAGCCTGGATCTGCCCAGTTCCCCAGGTTACACTGCATAGGCTCCTCAGCACTGGGACACTGTGCAGCTATGTGTCCCCACTCCCCGCAGGCATAACATCTGTATGGAGCCCAAGGCGTTCCCCGGTCTCTTGATTTGGGCAGTCTAACATCACGATCCTCTGTTCCCTCAGTGCTCTGACTCTTTGTGGCCTCTGATGGGCCGTCAGCCTCTCTCTTTTTCCAGCTGGGCCCTCCTGGTGGCCCAGTCACCCGAACTTTAGAGCTTGGTGCTGCTAGTTTAACCCAGGGTGCCTCTTCCTTAACTGGTCGGGTCAGCTCCCTCGCTGTCCTTCGCCTCTTTACCAGGGCGACAACCTCGTCATAGGTGGAGGGTTCATTCTGGCTTACCCAGGCATGAAAGTCTGGTGCTAGTCCCCTCATGTATCGGTTGATGACCAGAACTGCTAGTATCTCTTCCGGACTCTGGGACTTTGTTTGCAACCACTTTCGTGCGAGATGGATGAGGTCATACAATTGGGACCGCAGGGTTTTATCTTCCTGGTACCTCCAACCGTGATACTGCTGGGCCCGCACTGCTATCGTTACCCCAGATCTGGCCAGGATCTCTGCTTTCAGCTGGGGGTAGACTGCCGCAGCCTTTTCAGGCAGATCATGGTAGGCCTTCTGGGCCTCCCCACACAGCAATGGGGCAAGGATGCCAGACCACTGCCTTAATTGATTCTAGCAACTTCTTCTTAATTGGCTCCAGGTGTTCTAATTAGCCTGCCTGCCTTAACTGGTTCTAGCAGGTTCCTGATTACTCTAGTGCAGCCCCTGCTCTGGTCACTCAGGAAACAGAAAACTACTCATCCAGTGACCAGTATATTTGCCCTCTACCAGACTCCTGTACCCCATTGGTCTGGGTCTGTCACAGGACATATCAAGTATCAGAGGGGTAGCCGTGTTAATCTGTATCAACAAAAACAACGAGGAGTCCAGTGACACCTTAAAGACTAACAGATTTATTTGGGCATAAGCTTTCATGGGTAAAAAACCCACTTCTTCAGATACATGGAGTGAAAATTACGGATACAGGCATAAATATATATTGGCACATGAAGAGAAGAGAGTTACCTTACAAGTGGAGAAACAATGTTGAAGGCCAATTTGGGACATATCCGTTCCCTAACCCCTTTAGGGTCCTTTAAAGTAATTATGAAGGGTAAAAATAGGTCCTTAAACAGGCCTTCCACTGATGCAAATGTCTGTGTTAGCCCTCTGTTCAAAGGGGGAGGTTTCACTTATAATGAATACTTAGCCTAAAATGTTTTTGTTGTTAGGATATCTCCATTAATTTATATTTTATCTCCTAGAACCGGAAGGGACCTTGAAAGGCCATTGAGACCAGCCCCCTGCCTTTACTAGCAGGGCCAAGTACTGATTTTGCCTCAGATCCCTAAGTAGCCCCCTCAAGAATTGAACTCACAACCCTGGGTTTAGCAGGCCAATGCTCAAACCACTGAGCTATCCCTCCCCCATGTTGTAAGGTGCAATTTGGCAACTTGCAGACCTAATGGATGCTTTGTGTGCTTAGAGGGGCCTGATCATAATACTTGCTGAGCACCTATAATGCTCAATAGGTTAACTGGATGTTGTACATGCTCAAAAAGTATGTAACAAAAAGTATGTAGGGGAGGCCAAAGGCCCCAGACCTGCTTTAACTGTGATCCAGGGCAGGTTTTTTTTTTTCCCATTTACTTTATTAAGAGTAAGTTTAGACCTTATTCTGTGCTCTTTTAAGTCAGTGGGAACTTTGCCAGTGATTTCAATGAGTGCAGGATAAGACCTTGAATGAGCAGAAGGTTTTTCTAACATGAGTGTCCCTGTTGCTGTTTTGTACTCTCTGTGGGAGTACAGTTATGATTTTTATTTGAAAAGATAACTGCATCTATTTTCCACAGTTCAGCTATTTGAAAGTTGAAAAGTTCAGATTGGGGCAAAGCACTTGTCACCATGAATAAACTGTTAAATAGATTTGAAAATATTTATTTTAAATTAAAACTGACATTTCTAAGCCTTCTGCTGGTTGTGGCCATCTCATTATAGTCACATGATTTGTGACACTGGCAGTATGGGAGAAGATAGGAAGTTTAAGATATTTTTTTTTAATCTGTTAAACATGAATACATTACCTTTTGAATTCTCTCTCTCTCCTACTATTATTCCCCAAGCTTTAAAACAAGTATCATCTGGTGGGAACTGTGCAGAGTGACCAGCTATCATGGCAACTGAAGTAAAAGATCAATGAAGAAGCCAAAAGCCTTTTGTTCATAAAGCAGGGCAAAAATTTTCATCCAAAACTTTGCAGATTTGGGTCAACCAAAACATTTTGTGAACTTATTGAATTCATCATATTATTATGGTAGGAAAAACCCACCCACATTCCAAACAAAGTCAAAATGTTTGTTTTGTTTTGACCTTTCAAAATGAAACATATCAATTTTTCAATTCAAAACGACTTCATTTCCAATTTGAATTCAATTTTATTTCACAATGTAGAAGGGGAAAAAAAAACCCTTAAAATCAAAATGAAATGTTCTGTTTCAGGTCAAACAGAACATACTGTTTGACTAAAACCCATTTTTATGGTGTTTCGATATGATCAGCAAACTGAAAAATCAGTTATTCTTGTTGCTCTATTTTTTATTATTTGACATAGTGTTTCATTAAAATACAGAATTGCAGTACCACACATTACCAAAACAAACATGAGATCATCGGGAAATCAATTAAGAGACATTATCAAATTGTATACTGATTGTGGATCACCTGGTAGATACAAGCAGAGTAAAACTTGAGTGCCTGTGGTATCTGGGAGTTACTAAAAAAACACAGTTATTTTTGGTAGCATGAAAAAACACATTTAAGAGAAACTGTATATTCTTTTTCTCAAGGCACACAATGCTGTACTCAATCATTTTGACATAAATATGCAAAATAAAGGACAAATAGAAACCACGACATTTTGAATGATGCATTCTAATCTGGGTTGCTTTGTAGCCCTCCATTTATGGAGCTTTCTGTAAATCCCAAAAGTGTGGGTATATATTGCCTGCTCACCAAGTCAAACTATTCTGGGGAGGGTCTCTCTGTTGTGGTAAAGGGGAGAAAGTGATATTTACCCACAGTAGTCACATTACTCATAAGATGCCAAGTTATTCCATTATTTGGTTCCACCCTGATTATTGTTTTAAAGATTTAATTTCCAATTCAGCAAAGCATTTAATCACATTCATAAATCCAGTTGAAGTCAATGGAACAGCTGTATGTGATTAAAGATAAGCACATGCTTAAGTATTTGGCAGGACTTAACCATATGCTTTCATCAATCAATAGAATTTCCAAGCTAGAAGGAGTTGTCATGATCATCTAATCTGACCTTCTGCATAACACAGACACAGTAATCTTACTTAAACTGATAACTTCTGTATGAGCTATAGTCTATCTTTTAGATATATAAAAGACTAATAGACTATAAATCTCCAGTCCTGATTTAAAGATTTGAAGTGCTGGAAAACCCACCACATCCTTAGGTAAATTGTTCCAATGGTTAATTACCCTCACTGTTAAAACATTGCATTTTATTTCTTGTCTGAATTTGTCTGTATTCAGCTTTCAGCTGTTGGATATGATTATGCTTTTTTCCTGCCAGATTAAAAGTTCATGTACTATTAGATCCTCTCTCATGTTAGGTTTCAGAGTAGCAGCCGTGTTAGTCTGTATCCGCAAAAAGAATAGGAGTACTTGTGGCACCTTAGAGACTAACAAATTTATTAGAGCATAAGCTTTCATCTGAAGAAGTGGGCTGTAGTCCACGAAAGCTTATGCTCTAATAAATTTGTTAGTCTCTAAGGTGCCACAAGTACTCCTGTTCTCTCATGTTAGGTATTTGTAGACTGTGATCAAGTCAACTCTTAACCATCTATTGGATAAACTAAATACATTGAGCTGCTTAAATCACTGGCTATGAAGTATGTTTTCCAGACCTTGAACCATTCTTATGGGTCTTCTCTGAACCCTTTTCTGTTCTCCAACATCATTTTTGAAGCATTGACATCACAGTAGGAAACTATATTACAGTAACAGTTTTGCCTTTAAGCTAAGCCCATGCTTCAGTGGTTTGATAAAATTGCTGCCTCTGTGGGTTTTGAGGGAGAATCATCCAAAAACAAACTTTTTAAAATAGTACTTCTCTCCACCGAAAAAGGTTTGTGTGAGTTATTGTGTCTAGTTCAGAAAGTCAAGCACATTAATTCTAAATGATAGAGATTCAAAACAGACTTAAAGAATTAACTCTGATATTAGTTACAGCTAGAGAACTGTGATTTGATTTACATTGACTTACTTTTTTTTTTAATTTTAAGTATACATAGTTATATGAATATCTGATAGAATCATAAATGCTATGTAGAGAGATGTTTTGATGAATGACTTGGTAAGAATTTGAGGTCTAAACTGATGAATTAGTACCTACCTGTCAACCATTATACCTACAGAAACCTCATATTTACACTAGTCACACTCACCAGTCACAGTAACTGAATTCTGATTTGCCCGTCCATTGTTCTTGGATATAAGTGTTAAATCTGGCCTTCCTTCAGTCTGGTTGCATTCTGTTTGTATAATGGCCTCCCTAAGTAAAGAAAACAGTTTTTTCCCGAATATGAATCCCTTTTATAATCATCTTTCCTGGCTATGCAATATAAATTATTGAAAACCTTCTTTCCGTTTGGCACAATGTCAATTAATATTGATTGATTGATTTTACAGTGCACAGAAATGTGCTACATGCTGTACAGAACAAATTTGTAATTTAATTTAGTCCATATTACTTCATTTTTACTTTATACCTGATTTCTTTGCTGTTATAGCAATAGGTTAACAGATTGATTTATGGTAATAGCTGCTTAAAAGTATTCAGCTGGAAGATTCACTTTACTTGTCAGAAGTCTGAAAGCCTAAAGAAAGGTGAAATCTAGGGAACAGATTACTGGCTCATGTAAATCACCATAGCTCTGTTGATTTCAATGGAACTCTGCTGATTTACACCCGCTGAGAATCTGGCCCTGCATATTCATAGCTGGATGAAGAATTATTAATTTGAGCCACATTAAATGGCTAATAGAACTTGTACAGTTATTTAGCACCTCTCGTCTTCAGATGACAAGCAATTATTAGGCAGTGATAACATCTCTGCGTCGGGAAGGCATTATTTCCTTTTTACAGCTGAATAAATTGGGTACACATAGGGGTTATATAATTTGCCCATTTGCTACAGAGTGACTCAGAGAGATACTTGAGAATAAAAACCTTGCATCCTGACTCCCAGTCCTCCTCTCTAACTACTAAAAAACCCTTCCAATGGAAACAGAAAAGTGTCATGGGAGGCCCACCAATATATTGGAACAAATATTTCTTGCACTAGTCATTTGGAAAGGTTACTTTCACAATGAATGATGATAGTATGTTGATCAGTGCAGGTGAAATTTTGGGTATACATTGTGGATAGTGAAGATTGCAACCAGCCAAGAGTGAGACAGCTTTCAATACCATCAACAGCTGTTGATAAAGAATATCACTCTGCCCTAATCCTACACCAGCCCCTTTAATGCAGAATTTTTTAAAAATTGAATACGACTAGAACTTCAACTGTTTTGAGGTGGTAAAAGACTCTAAATTCTTCATGTGTTAATGACCATAGAAATTAATACACAGAAGTGAGTAAAAATTACTTCATATTAAGGTCAGTTTTTTTCCCTAGGATCATTTTGCTAGTCTTTGAAATAATGAGTGAGCTATTAATAACAGTGATGCATTCCACTACAATAATAGGAAAATGGAGAGGTATATACTGTAGCAACCAGAGTCCTTTCACAGTGATAAGAACAAAGATTGGCATACACATTATTAAAACTCATTACTAGGAATGAGGGTGGAAAAGGGGGGCTGGGGGAAGCAGATGAAGTATTGAAAAAGAAAGCAAGGTTTGAAAAAGAAATGAAACTGAACTGTGTATATAAAATGGAGATCAAAGTCCATGCAAGGAAAAAGAGTTTGAATGACTATCATTAAATGTAACATGTACAACAAAGTGAATGCTGGGAGGGTTTAGAAGGTCTCAGACGCACACACCTGAGAAAATTTCCCATGATTAAACGCTATGGGAGCACGCTAGTGAACTATGGGAGCTCTACTGTCTTAATGAAGAAAAATGGGAAAAACTAATGTTTAACCATAAGGAAGTGTTCCCCAGGGTTTTCAGAACCCCAAACAGTGGTAACTTAACTTTTTCACTCCAGGCAGGATCAGGAATAAATCAATGGGAACATAGTGCTCCGGCTGATGAAAGATTAATACAAGTAAGTGTGCTCTTATCTAAAACTACAATTTATTAGATTTAAGCACACACAAGCAAGAGGTTTAACATATCCCACATATTTACTTAGAATCTGAGATGGTATTGAGTAAGTTGCGGCAGTTCAGCAATTGTCGGTTGCTTCCCTGTTGGGAATTAAGGTGTCAGGAAAAACGTCTCTCAGGATAGCTTCAGAGGACTACCCCAAAACACACTTTATTATCTAGTCCTTTTTTTATAACTAACTTTTACAAAATACATAGATCATAGCATAGGCACTGACTTTTGGTTTTTCTGGTGGGTGCCTCCCCCCGGCCCTGCCCCACCCCGAGGCCCTGCCCCTACTCCGCCTCTCTCTGCTCAGGGTAGGAAGGGTTTCCTAGTGGTTAAGGCACAGGCCTGAGATTCATGTGTTCTGGGTTTGATTCTCTGCTATACCACAGACTCCATGCTTATCTCTCAGGAAAGTCACTTCACTTCTGGGTGCTCTAGATCCCCTCCTCCAAATGGGGCTAATACTTCTCTGCATCCTAGGCTAAATCCATTCATGCCTGTGTGGTGATGGGGGCAATGGAGGTATCAAGGTTTTGGCCTTCACAACATCCTCTGGCAATGAGTTGACATGTTGACTGTGAGTTGTTTGAAGAAATACTTCTTTGTGTTTGTTTCCTATAAGCTCTAAGACACCTGAAGGTGTATTTCCAGTAGATTCAAATGTTATCACCTTTTTCCAATGGCAATGTTTTCTTTTCCTTTTAAGATACTCAGAAATTAGAAATAGAGTCTTAAACATTGTAATCTATTTATACAATGCATTTGGTATTTCTCCAGCACAAATGAAAACACACTCCAGTTCAAGGTACTAAAGGTGTAAAGATTCAAAACATAAAAACAAATTTAAAAATTGAACTTGCATTTACAAATGACTGATCTAAAAGCCTGGTTTAGCCCCTGGAAACAGTTTATCCTGAGTATAAAGAAGAACAGGAGTACTTGTGGCACCTTAGAGACTAACAAATTTATTAGAGCATAAGCTTTCTTCATCCGAAGAAGTGGGCTGTAGTCCATGAAAGCTTATGCTCTAATAATTTTGTTAGTCTCTAAGGTGCCACAAGTACTCCTGTTCTTCTTTTTGCGAATACAGACTAACACGGCTGCTACTCTGAAACCTGTCATCCTGAGTATGTATCTACAGTGACCCAACTGGATGATTCTTAACCATGCCTGAATGGAAAATATAGTATTACACTATACGTCTTAAATGTTATTAAGAAAATTTGCCCTCTAAACAATGTCATTATCAAGGGTTTACTCAAATATTAAGGAAGTTAGTAAAGAGACCTGTTCTAAGGCTGCAACACCTGGTAGAATTAAGAGCACTCCGGGAGTTGTTAAAAAAGAAAAAAAAAAAAGTCCCTGAGGTCCATAGACTAATTCAAGAAAAAAAACATTTGTATTTCCTGATTGAGAAGCCAAGGTATGTACAATAACTTCCTCTGATTTCCATCAGGAGCAACTGAAATGTGTAAGGGAAGTACTGACTGTTACACTGAAAATAAAACTGATCAGCTGTGTGGGAGAGTCTTAAGGAGATCAGCACTCATCAGGTCCCATCTCTCGGCCAAGGCTAGCCAGAAACTGCTCTCTCCTCACTCTCATCCTATCAGTTTGGTGACAAGGAGCTATTTACACACATGAACTGCTTTGAGTGCTGCTGCTGGTTGGCAGCAGGATTTCTATGGCACACAGACTCTCACCGGCCCAGCCAAGGTGGCCTTTGGGAAGCTCATTAGAGACTTCCTCTGTGTGCAAAGGGGTGGGGCAGACAGAGCAATACAGACAGCTCTCCTGTTTCCAGCCAAGGTGAAGCAGTACCCTGCACAACCAGGGAATTTACATTTCCCACAGCCTAGAGCTGAGCGGGAGGGAGGGGCTGCTGATCCAACTCCTCCAGGACAGACCTACTAACCAACAGCAACCTCTTGCTCAGCTCACAGATAAAGGCTTTGGGTTCCTCCTGTGGCAGAGCGGAACAGCAGTTCATTTCATGGTACAAAACTCAGTGGGGAGCAGAAGCCCTCCTTAAATGGTTCCTCTGCTCCCTCTACCCTGGAAAGGGACTCGCCTGTAGTCGGAGATGGGCTGGGAGCTGCAGCCACACATGCTGGGAAACAGCTCAACCTGGCTCCCTGACAAACAGCTGACCGAGGGTTGCCTGCCAAACAGCTAATTGGAGCAGCCCACATGCAAGAGCTGATTTGTGGCCGCCCACAGCTGATCATCCCAGTGGGAGATCTTTTCCATGGGTGTTCCAGCCCCGGAGCACCCATGGAGTCAGTGCCTATGGATTATAGTGACTCCTACTGGGTCCTAACATCAATAAACAATTTATCAGCAAACATTCCTAAAAACCTTATTCCTAATAAGCTTCTATATCAAAGGTGCCCAAAACTCAAGGTTCCCATAGGCTTATTTTCTTTCAGTCTCAAATTCTTGACTGTTTTTCTCCCCTCCTCCCATTCTGAATAGCAGAAACTACAGATAGCTTTGACGTTGTGGCCAGAAGCCATGCTTGTTCAAATTAACCCTTAATTAGGTGGTCTTCTATTTTATAAAATCATGGTGGCTGAATGAACATAATATGGTTGCAATTGATCAAAATCTGGTGCGCACACATCCCTCAATTCCGGGCAACAGAAGAGCTAAACTCTAAAGGTATGTCTACCCAGCAAGAGCTATGAACTAGCTAGCCTACCTCAGCTAGACTGAATCCAGCTAGGGTGGGTAACAACAGCAGCATGAGCTTCAGTAAAATCCTGACATGGACCCTGGGTATGTACTCAACTCACTAGCCCACTCTGAAGCCCACAGTGCATTGTCTTCACTGCTGTTGTTACCCACCCTAGCTGGATTCAAGCTAGCTAGTGCACAACTTCTGCTGTACAGATATACCCTTAGAAAAGTCAGTGCGCATGTATGCATAAGCTTCCTTTAAAGAACAGATGAAACATTGACCCTAATTTTGTTTAAAAGTGAGTGTCAATGATAGACTGTCAAGATATTTTAATAATTTAAGCATGTGAATAAGTATTCACATGGTCAGCATCTATATTATGAAGAAAAGGAATTAAGGAGGAATCACTGTAAGTTTCTCTGAACACTAGTTTGATGGGAATGGAAGGATTAATGCCACACAGTTACTTAAGCGAGTATCAAAGGAGCATGTCTGAATTTACAGTCAAGGACTAAGAGAATATAGATGGATTTTTTTATCTTAGATTACCAACATTAGCAAGAGGTAGAACTAATGAAAACACTTTTTAAAAGGCGTTAAATATGTAAACATAACTTTAAAAAAAACATTTTTTATTAATTTATAATATACAATTTTACAGAAAAAAGAAAACTGGACAATGACTAAACAAACAAACAATGACTAAACCCCTTTCTATGGGCTTGATGTAACACTGATTAAAATCAGCAGGGTTTTTTCATGGGCTTGGATCAGATCCCATATGAGCAAACAAAAATGGGTGGAGATTAACATCACAATTAAGGGCAACTGCATCTGTATTCCCCCTTTGTAGTCCAGCAAGGCACCTGCGCTCAGGCTTCTGGTTCTTCAGCCTCTCTTTGGCAGAGGCATTTGATGTCTCTTTCCTTCCTGACTGGGGTAGTTCCCGGCTGCATAGTTCCCTGCCTACACTGTGAATTACCCAGCAAGTCATATTGCCTCAGCAGGCCTGCTTTGCCTTTCTTCCTCAGATGCTATAAAAAGCATAATTTCCAGAATTAAGTTACCACATAGCTCTTTCTAAGCAGATACATTCTTTTTAAGGTGAAAACATTAAAGAGAAAACATTAAAAACAATGAAAGAGCCTACCTGCATTCTAATAAATGTAGCAGAGATCACTCCAGCTCCATCAAGGGCTCTGTTCATCAAGTTCATCACAGCTGTTAGCTCAGACAAAGCACCCCAAGAACCAGAGCCGCTTCTTTATATAATTTGGGTCTTTGATCTGTCCTCATGTAACAAGAACAGGAGTACTTGTGGCACCTTAGAGACTAACAAATTTATTAGAGCATAAGCTTTCGTGGGCTACAGCCCACTTCTTCGGATGCATGTAACAGATGATCAGCAGACAAAAGTTTCTCTTCTCCAGGTGAAGTTTCAAAAGGCTGAGTCTCGGGGTGGGAAATTAGTATTCCTTCCCACCAGGTAGTTCCTAGAAAACCTACTTTACTTTAAAAGTTCACATTATTTTAAATTGTCCTTTGAAGCTCATAACACTTCCCAGGGTTTACATGAGACAGGTCACTTCCTTAGAGACGTTACATACAATCACAGCATGATACATAAATATTTGCATTTTAATACATGGAACTCCTAAGGTACTTAAACTTAACTCAATAAAGTTTCACTTAATTCAATAAGGTTTTGTCCAGAATATTGCAGAAAATTGCCATAACTGTCACAATTTAGAGCTGGTTGGAAATTATTCATCATATTCAAAATATTTTGTGAAAACATTCACTGCCAACAAATTGTTATTGAATCGCAGGCAGGGTTCCAATGGGGTCCATTGTGAATGATTACAAATGACAACATATAGTCAAGGAAAGAAAATTAGTGATTCTATAGCCTGGCCATTAGGGCACTCACATAGGATGTTTCATGTTTTAGTTTGTCTATTCAAATACCTATTTATGCACAGTGGAACAGTTTCAACAGGAAAGATTGCGAAAAAACCTGCCTTAGAATACCGTAGAGCCCTGTGTTTGGGGCACCCACCTACAATGTTAGGAGACCCAGATTCAAATCCCTTTTCTATATCAAGCAGAGGGGATAACTGAACCTGAGTCTCCCACCTTCCAGGTGAATGCTCTGATCATTGGCCTAAAAGTTATAAGGGAGATCTACTCGCTAGCAAATCCATTCCAGATTGACTCATTAGACCCAAGATGGATTGTTTCAGTTCACCAAAAGCTTTCCTAATTTTTGGACTTTGGGTCAATATATATATATATATATATATATATATTTAGCTGCCAGTGAACCAAAAAAATTGCCCTTATCTAGTTGTAACAAATATCAAGGAACTAGAGTGGTGGGAGGCAGATGTTTACAACAGTTAACTAGTATGGTGAGTACGATTATTTGTGGGATCATTTTGCAAGAATCAATTTCAGATAATGTTACTTTGAGGGGAAAGCACAGTTTAGTAGGGTTCACAGGAGATGTTTTAAAGAGTGGCTTGAAAGCATGGTGGATTCAGACAGTAAGAGAGATCCGGATGCCTGGAGGGAGGAACTGAGAGGGGATTAGAAGAAGGAAACGAAGAGGCTGGTTAATTTGTTCAGTTTGCAGCAGAATGGGAGAGGAACAATGTAACTGTAGTACATTATTGCTGTTGAAGGGTCAGAATCTATTAGCTATGAATGTAAGATCTTAACTACAGTTTCTGCTAAGGACTTTTCAATGTAGGCCCAGAGTCCAGAGCTTTGTTTGGGCTTTGGCGGCTGGCTAATAGAGAACAATACATCGCTCAGAGGAAGCTGGGGTAAACAGATAACCTTGTGTGTTTCAAGTCAGTGAGTGGAGTCAGCATAACTCCAAATGTAATTGGGCATCCTTATCGTGAGTTATAGACACTTGAAGCGCTGAGAAAGGCCACACGGTTACTCCCTAATGCAGGGAGAAGATAGTGGTAAAATACCTCTCAGATCCTAGACAAAGTTCGGGGAGAGGCTCCCCTCACAGATGTATGCCAGTCCTAGCCCACAGAAATGCAAGGGTAAACTTGTGAAATTGTTAAGTACTAATTACTGCTTTTTTGCTTTAAATCTCTAGGATAGTACCTGTTGGTCAACCAAGAGAGCTGCTACCTCATTCCCCTGGACCCAAAAATAGGATTTAACCTATACACTTTAATAGACATAGTTTGGGGGTAATTATCTGTGTGTCAGCAATATGTTAATTTGGGCCATGGGTGGAACCATTATGTAATCTTTTAGACCATTGGCTTATTGTGCTTATCTTGTCTTGCTGTTAGAACCTATCCAGGGGTTCTCTCTGCCCAATGAGCACCATATATAATCTATTGTAACTAATTGTTTTGCAGTGTCACTGAGCTGAATAAGCAAAGTGACATGCCGCCAGCGCTGTGTGTAATAAACTCCTGTGCTTGACTCTACACGGTGTGGATTATTGTTCCTTCACTGTAATATTGTGGAGCAGAACTAGTAAATGAAAGGAGGTGATGGAAATACTGTGGTTGAGCTTTCAAACCTGCTTCTCTCCTGGATCTTTATGTATCTGACATTATGTCCCTCTGATGCTGAAGCATGAAAAAGCTGTGTAATAATAATAAAAAAATGTGTTATGCACTGATGCAGGGAGATACTAGTTAGGGGTAATTAATTAAAATATATAACTACTTTAATTACTAAGAACATTAATGTATGAATCAAATGATTGATTTCCATGGAAACTGTCTGGAAGTTGCAAGTACTAAATTCAGAATCAGAAATGCAGTTTTTTGGCTGTTGTTGTTTTAATCCAAGTTAATGGACCAGTTACTCAAAGCCATTAACAGATACAGTATCTTTTCTCTGAGTCACTCCCCCTTCTAAGTCATACTCCTTTGCACCTTAATGTACTTAAAATTACATGCTTTAGTTTGATATTGTAATTTGCTCCTTATTATTTACTAAAGGTCTATTTCTGACACACAAAAAGCAACCAACTGTGAAACAATTGCCATAGCACTTTTGCCTGTTAGGGAACATAAACCCCAGCTTGTGTCTCAGAAGGAGACCAAACCACTGCTGATAAAAAGGTAGCCATAAGCCGTTCTGCTTATTTACTTGTTTAGTTATAGTTAAGATATGGTGTCAACCCTGAAAATGGAATCAGAAACAGTTTAATTAAATCTATTTTGTAAGTGTTGTCAACTTACACAGTTCTCCTCTACTCTCCCAAATGATAATTAAAAACACAGCTGAGTTCCAAACATGCTAAAAGCTCCCCCTGCTGGCAAAATCTTCATTTTTTGTTTTGTAATGGAAAGCAAAACTTCTGAGCTATAAACCTGCTAGTAACCAGAAAAACACTCATTTAAGTAAGGGCATCTACAACCGATAAAAATAGGAAGGTAATATGCTTGGTGGAGATTTTAAATTACTGTAAGAATCATAGGATAAGAAGGAATTTCAAGGAGGAACAAAAAGACTACTCTAATTAAACAAATAACAAGAGGAAAACAAAGCTACTGTATAATTCTGCAACAGCACCATTATTTTAGACTTGTGGAATTAATGTATACTGTGAATAATTCCAGTTTCTGTCAATGTATACAGTATTTCACAGTTATGCTTTAGTCTGAGATACTTTGTTCAAAGAAAATCTGTGATAGAATAGTATTAACTTCTGAGCCTGATTTACAGAAGTGCTACCACTTACAACTCTAATTAAAGTCTGTGGCATATAAAGGTGAATCAGCATCTCTGAAAATCTGTCCCTTCGTTATTATTCATAATAACTCAAATTAGTTTATAATAGCGTTAATAGATTCATAGATTATAAGGCCAGACGGAACCACTTTGATCACCTCCTGAATAACACAGACCATAGGACTTTCCTGAATTAATTCCTGATTGAATTTGAGACAACAGTTTATTAATGGCAGGGCTTGAGTGTGTGTGTGTGTGTATATATATATATATATATATACATCTATTTCCAAGGAAAATAGATGCACTCAAACAGGTAGTGCAATATATGTTGTTCACTACTCCCAAGTGTAACTGTGTCCAAAGGGCCTGTGTATACTAAGTAGTGCATGTTAGTGAACAGAATGCACCATGCCTTGAAAATAATAATGAATTATGTTGGTGTAAAGGAAATAAGCAGAGATGAAAAGGCCCAGAATGCTTAGGATACTGAAATATATTGGTTCTTTGGTAAATTAACTGATTTGTTTACCTGTCCTGACCAGATAGGCCTCTTCTGTTTCCTCAAAGAAGTGCCTGCCTGCCAGCAGCATAAAAAGCAGACTTTCAGGGATGCCCCGAAGGCAGGTCTAGCATTGGGAAACCCACCACAATCATAGCCAGCCAGGACCAGCATTAAGATGGCAATGAAGACAGATGTCTTTCACCACAGGTGAGGTGTGCAAGGGTGGTGGTGGTGGGGAAATGCTGCCATGAGAGGAGGGGGGGAGAAGCTGTACTGGTGAGGGTTGTGGAATGATGGTGTTATAGGTTTCACCCCCACTCTGAACTTTAGGGTAGAGATGTGGGGCCCTGCATGTGAACCCCTAAGCTCAATTAACAGCTTAGATTTGGTCTGGCTGCCACCACCCAAATAGTTTGAGTCATTTGGGAAACTCTGTCTCCCCCCCCCAAAACCTTTCCCTCCCTGGGTAGCCTTGAGAGACTCCTCCACCAATTCCCTGGTGAACACCGATCCAAACCCCTTGGATCTTAAAACGAGGAAGAATTACTCATTCCTCCCTCCCCTTTTTCCCCCACCAATCCCTGGTGAGTCCAGATCCAATCCCCTTGGATCTTAACACAAGGAAAAATCAATCAGGTTCTTAAAATAAAGGGTTTTAATTAAAAAAAAGAAAGGTAAAAGAAACCCTATGGGAGATAGCATACAAGCTGATCTCACAGAAAACAGATTCAAAACACAGAGGACCCCTGGGCAAAAACTTAGTTACACAAAAAATACCCAATTTGATTATTTCCTAATGCCCAAGACAAGTTACAAAGAAATAAACATAAACCTATTTATTTCCTTTACTAATACTCATTATTTGATAAGAGGCTGAATTCTGGAGCTTTTCCACTCTGGTCAAAACTTAAAACTGAAACTAAACAAAGGAAACTTCCCTCCTTTCTTTTGAAACATCTTATCCCCCCATTGTTTCCTCTGGTCAGGTGTCAGCTAGGCTAGGTGAACTTCTTAACCCTTTACTGGTAAAAGAGGCATTAACCCTTAACTATCTGTTTATGACAGATGGGATGAGAAGGAACCAAAAACAAAATATTGTGGTAGCTCATGAACCAAATAAGACAAATAGGAAAATTGATCTGGAGTAGAAGGATCTCAATGCGGGATGCATGTTTGCTGCATCCTATGTCTATAGCACAGTATCTTGGCCTATGACCCAACTTGTCTGCTTCAGGCTGTAAAACTGAATATCATTCACAGCTGGATCAGTGACAGCTAAGCCGTACTTAAGGGTATTGTCCCAGCTCTGCCACTGAGATTCTGGGTGACACTGGTCAGTTGGAAGGATTTGCGCAACTCAATATTTTAAAAACATCAACTAAAATATTATGCAGAGTGTGCAGCATAAGACCAAATTCTCAGTTACATCCATGCAATATCACTAGAATCAATTAGGTGGTACAAATATAGCTGAAGGGAGAACTAGCCCTCTAGTGTTCAGCTAGAAAAAACTAAATGGAGGCCCCATTTCACTGTCATGATTCTTTGTGCACAGAAGTGCAGCATGTCTTGTTTTCCAGGATGGCAAGCATAAAAACAGGTATTAATTGCCACAAAAGTTGTTGTGAGATCAATTGGCAGAAAAGCAAAACTGAGATCACTGATTCAAAAGAGTTCTTTGGTATACAGTTGATGTTAGGTCTCATCTGCATGATTATCTAGACTAGTGGTTCCCAAACCTGTTCCACCGCTTGTGCAGGGAAAGCCCTGGCGGGCCGGGCTGGTTTGTTTACCAGCCGCATCCACAGGTTTGGCCAATCGCGGCTCCCAGCGGCCGCGGTTCGCTGCTCCGGGCCAATGGGAGCTGCTGGAAGCGGCGCGGGCCAAGGGACGTACTGGCCGCTGCTTCCAGCAGCTCCCATTGGCCCGGAGCAGCAAACCACGGCCACTCGGAGCCGCGATCGTGTGAACCTGTGGACACGGCTGGTAAACAAACCAGCCCGGCCCGCCAGGAGCTTTCCCTGCACAAGTGGTGGAACAAGTTTGGATACCACTGATCTAGAAATCTGTCTGTTTCTCAACTGATTGTCCACTCACTTCTCATCTGGGCAGCCTGCATAACTCTAAGATCAAATCGCATACTTTAGAACTGGCTGGGGTCGTAGCCTTGTGTAAACATCTATCATAAAGCAGCTAGTCATCAAGATATCTGGTCTTTCACATTACATCTTTACTTTCATTTCTTTCCAGTGTGACTGGGTGATCAGGGAACATGTGACATTGGTTTTTCTTTTCATGGCTATTTCTCAATATTTTAACTGGCAATACCCCTTTTATGATTTCTGTATTAGACTTCTGTTACCCTTTTCATATTGGGAAGCATCCCAATGCTAGCTTTTTACCCTTCATCTTACAGTACTTGTAACACTTTATACTGTTTTTTGATGTATACCAGCCACACATCTTACAGTACATTTGGGTACTAGTTTATTCCCAAACTATAGATTATACAAGCATCTATGTCTGTGTCTTATTTATGGCAAGAGCTCCAAAGCATCCAGTATATTTTACTGCTCATCTATGTTACTTGATTCTGGATCAATTCCATTGGTGAAACCTTTCCTGTTGTGAAAGTCTTTATCAGTGTTTAAGATTTAGTTGGGGTTGGTCCTGCTTTGAGCAGGGAGTTGGACTAGATGACCTCCTGAGGTCTCTTCCAACCCTAATATTCTATGATTCTGTGATCAGCTTATTGTGTGAGAATCATAGAGGATTTACAGATTTGTTACTCAAGGGCGCTATAAGAGGCCTTTACTGACTTTAATAATGAGAAATAGTCTTCCAAAAATTTAGCTTTTCTCTTTGATCTGATACTTCTTCATTCCTTTGTTCCTCGAGTTCTGCTTCCCCATACATCAAGAAAGAAAGCTGTTTTCATTCCACCAGCATTATCTTCAACAGCTGTTCAGTTTATATAATAACACATATTAAGTTCTTCCCTTTCTACATGTGCATTGTTGCAAATTAAGGGACTTACTTAATTAACAAGGTGCTGAGCACCTCTTGCAAAGTGTTTAGGTACACTGACTAGGAGTTGAATGTCAGCATCTCAGAGGTGGTACGCAGTACCTTATAGAATTGCGTCTTAGGTCTGTAACATCTTACTAAAGCAAAAATATTACTTTATCTCTTATGATTTGCCTTTCAGAATATTGCATTTGATTTCAACACTTTATTAGATGACAGCCGTCACCTTAGTACATCAATTTTGTATATGCCAAGTAATTTTTTCTTTTCTTTTGCTATTTGTTCTGAAAATGCTGCTGCATTCTTTTGAGAATATGTTAAATATTCCTAAATGAGTCAGTCTAGGAATCAGCAGTTGGTTCTTTTGCATAAAGCAAAATTGCTTGTAAAATATTTTCCTTTATGCTCATCTGACAAATACAGAACCCAGAACCCAGAGACAAACAATATTGGCCCAGTTCTTTGTATCCCAAAGGCACAATACCTTTCTCAGCACCCTGTGGAGCAGTGCTTCTTCAGACTGTCCCCTACTCTTATTTGACTTTAAAAGGATTGGTATAAGAATGCTGAAATATCCTGAATTCCTGATTTTTTCCTGTACTGTTTACAGTCCTTATTCATGCTGCTGACCATTTAGACATTGTCTACTTTTGAATTTTTACTACAGTGTAGCTGCATTGATGCAAAAACCTAGTGTAGATGAAATGCAGTGATAAAATCCATGACTTGTCTTGGTGCACCATTTCTACTTTAGGGCTTTGCACTGGTGCAGGTAAGCTGGTGTAGAAATATTAGTGTCTGATAGCCCAATGTAGATAAGGCCTTATATAAATGTCAGTGGAAACTCCTTGTGTGAGTAAATACTCATTATCCCAAGTAAAGGCTGTAAAATCTAGTTATATACTGTACCTATATAGCCCTCATCACCATAGCATCTGAACACCTCATAATCATCAATGGATATTATCCTCACAACACCCCCATGAGATAGGGAAGTGTTATTGTCACTTTATAGATGGGGAACTGAGGCACAGAGTAGATTAAGGGGAGATTTTCAGGGGCAGATATGACAAGTGCTTAACTCCCAGGTAGTATCAATGGAAGGAAAGCATCTCACTACCATTTATGCCTTTGAAAATTTCCCGGTAAGTGACTTGTCCAAGGTCACACAGGAAATTTGTGACCGAAGCAAGAACAGAACCCAGCTTTCCTAAGTTCCAGTCCAGTGCATGATCCGCTAGACAATCCTTCCTATTCCAATTTGAGTAAGGCTGAAAAAAGTCAGTACTATTATGATATAAAGTAGTGCTTTAGTTTATAAAAATAATATTAATTGCAAATTGTATAACATTACTATTTAAATTAAATGTGGAAAAAATTAGATTTAGCCTAACAGACATTGATGGTGTAATAAACTGTTGAAAAGAGTTTACTTTCCTTCATGATGAATGAAATCAAAAGCAATGAATGTAAATGAATACATTAATTCAAATTTTAGGGAAGTACAATATTCCACAGTATACAGTGCTCTCTAATGCTTTTATTGGTAGTGGTGATCATAGTTTAACACCCAGGGCTCATAATAACAACTTTTCACATGGTGGGAATGTGGCACTAGGAAACACAGGAAGAGGAGGGGAACACAATAAAAGACCCCTAGGATTTTCAGCACTCTAATAGTTTGTTAAATGGTTCTATGCTAGAGGTCATTTGGTTTTCTTATTAAGCTGTAACTTATGGAAAGATGATTTGTTGGTAAGAACACTTTTTATAAAGATCCCTTGATTGTACATTACAACATAAGTATGAACATATGAGAAGCAGTGACCTATACAGTAAAAAGATACCATGTTGTGAGCAATTGGTCTTGGATGAAGAAATTTGAAATCTGTTAGTGAACGCAGTTGTTGGCAATAAGAGAGAGATTAAAGGAACCCAACAATCTGCATTACTAAGTGTTTCCTACAACTTTGGATGGCTGTCTTAATTTCCCCCTACTTGTGTTTAGCTGCTGTTAAATAAAATTTAAGTTACTTAGGTATCTATTTACTTGGAAGTTTTGAACTGCCAATGTAGTAAGTGGCTCTGCATTAGGAGTGAGATCAAACTTCTTTGGTTACCTGAGTTATTCACTAGACATTATCTAGTATGTCACAAGTGTTTTGGAGTTGTTCTTTTAAACTCAGTTTGGATTTCCTTGACATTCCTTTAATACTATGGGCTGGAGTGAGAGACAATCGGAGAAGCTTGTGAAATTGCAGACAATTATTGTGGTACATAAAGAATTATTAGAGATACTCAGCCAACAGACAAGCATGAAGTGATGACAGATGCCTTACGAAGCTGAGAAAAAAAGATGTCTTGATGTCAATGAGAGGGAGAATTATAGAGGGAAAGTCAGAATGAATAAGAATGAGTATGGAGATGCTAATTCTGAATGCCTGTAGGTAAAAGAGCTAAAAAAGTTCCATTAGTGGCATAGAGAAAGAAGGGACATGGTGTGGAAGAGGCCTGGAAGAATTATGGAAGTTAATGACTTCCATCATGATTGAAGTGGTACAATAAAGAGCATGCAGGATTTAAAGGGCCTGATGAAGTACCATTGAATGAATGTGAGAGAATTGACATTTGAATGACATCCCAGGGATCTTTTGGATGAAGCTGAATGGTTTCTAAACTTCATTTTGGAACTGGAAACCATAATGGAATGGGTATGACTTGGTGAGATGGTGATACAAGAGAAATGGAGATAATAATATGACCATTAATAACCTAAAGCAGAGTGGAGACTTTAGTAAACACAATCTAAATATACCTGAGACTAAAGGGGTAATTTTCCTAAGAAACTATCTCCCTGAGCAAACTGGGTTCTGGGGGCTGCTCCAACGTCCACTGAAGTCAAAGGAAAGACATCAATGGGAATTGCATCAGGGTTTTGGTAATATTCCACTTAGCAATAAGTAAAGATAAAGACTAATAATTGTTTTTTTAAAATCCATCTGACTTATTTGAACCCCTGTTTGTCATAGCTCAATGTGGCAATTAACCCCTTCACCCCAAATTGTATGCCACCACATGCAAAACTTGTCACTTATATGGCTTTTAGGATCTGAGTGACACAGACCAGAGAGAGGGGAAAATAGAGGATCAGATTATGATTGGCCTTTGTGTGCATGCACAAGGGAGAGAAGAACAAGGAGCCTTATTTCCCACCAAATGCCTTAAACCAGGAACCACTCCAGTGTTTTGTTCAGCACAGGAACTGCTTCCTGCTAGCAATCCCTGGGGTGCAAAGACTGGGTAGGGAGAATATGACCCTACGCCCCTTCTGTCTGCAGAGGAAGTAATATTCTGCACTATCTTGATGGGACATTCAGCAGCCCTGTTTCCTTCATGCTCTATGGAGATCTGGAAGGCACTGAGTTCTTCACATACTGGATGGTGCAAAGCTGCACTACACCAAAATGAACCTGTGCTTTCAAAGCACATTTTGGCTTTCAGGAATTTATAAAAGATATTTGAAACAAGCATAGCGGGGCAGCTGAGTATTTATTGTAAACGTTTGGGGTTCCTTAGCACCTCAAAGGCAAAAATCAGCGAAGGAGAAAATAAGATAATTACAAAATATGATACAAAATGAAGCACTAAAACAAAAATCAGCAAAGTAGAAAATAAGATAATTACAAAATATGATACAAAATGAAGCACTAAAAAATGGGGAATATAGTTTAATATCTATTGTGACAGACCCAGATCAGTGGGGTACAGGAGTCTGGTAGAGGGCAAAGATACTGGTGACTGGATGAGTAGTTTTCTGTTCCCTGAGTGACCAGAGCAGGGGCTGTACTAGATTAATCAGGAACCTGCTAGAACCAGTTAAGGCAGACAGGCTAATTAGGACACCTGGAGCCAATTAAGAAGAAGCTGCTAGAATCAATTAAGGCAGGCTAATCAGGGCACCTGGGTTTTAAAAAGGAGCTCACTTCAGTTTGTGGAGGGAGTATGAGGAGCTGGGAGCAAGAGGCGCAAAAAGCGGAGAGGGAGAGGGAGAGGGAGTGGGTGTGCTGCTGGAGGACTGAGGAGCACAAGCGTTATCAGACACCAGGAGAAAGGTCCTGTGGTGAGAATAAGGAAGATGTTTGGAGGAGGCCATGGAGAAGTAGCCCAGGGAGTTGTAGCTGTCATGCAGCTGTTACAGGAGGCACTATAGACAGCTGCAGTTCACAGGGCCCTGGGCTGGAACCCAGAGTAGAGGGCGGGCCCGGGTTCCCCCCAAACCTCCCAATTGACCTGGACTGTGGGTTCTCCCAGAGGGGAAGGTCTCTGGGCTGTTCCCCAACCCACATGGTGAATCTCTGAGGCAAGAAAATCCGCAAATGAGCGCAGGACTCACCAAGATAGAGGAGGAACTTTGTCACACTATGTGTATGAGAGAGTGCTTAAATATACCATCTGACACTCGGAATGCACATCATTACCTTTGATTTCTTGATCAATAGGATGTGATACTAGAATAACTAGAGCATATCTTAATCAGTTCAGATTCAGAACTAATTAGTGTTGCCTTTACCTTTCAAAACTCAAACAGGGCAACTACCAGTAGGCTGCTAACAAAAATCTCTGAAATCATATGGAGTTGCCAAATAGACATAGAATTTTAAAGACAATGGAATAGATCCTTAGGTGGTATAAATCTACATGGATACACGCATGTCACTGAAACTATGTTTATTTTCATCATCTGAGGTTCTGGCCTTATGTATATGCGCAGAGCACATTTATATTCAAAGTCAGAAAGCTTTTTAAGGAGACTGGGCCCAGTTTGTCTGATAGAACCCTGTTCAAGTCAATGGAAATAGATCAGGGATACATTTGGGCCACTTAGTTTAAATTAATGTTTTCCTGGCCAAGACGCATTGCTAATGTATGTTTCATCATTATACAGAATGAATTCTGTATCTGGTATACTCAGAAGAGAAGGGCAAAACTGAAAGCTGTAATGGTTTTTGCAAGACCTCATTGGTCATGTGGTCACAAAACCAATACAAAGATTTCGATCCCATTCCCGCTTTAAACAGCTGAGTTAATTACTTGCCCAAAGCCACGGATGTTGTTAGAAGTGGTATGGGGATTCAGGAAGAACTAGTTTGTCCGCTGTTCAGAATTCTGAACCACTGATTAGTCCAGAACACCATACCTTGGATGAAAATATAAAGGAAACTGTGTGGCATAGTTGACAGGGTGGATTGGAATTTAGGAACCCAGGGTTCTGTTCCAGGTCTGCTACTTACCAGCTGTGTGACCTTGGACATTGATCTGCTTCTGTTTTCACTCCCACAGTTTTTCTTGCCTGTCTAGACTGTAAGTACTTTGGGTCTTTGTGGCAGGAACTCGCTCTCTCTCTCACTGTGTGAGATGTGTGTATGGCACCTAGAACAGTGGGGCCCCAATCACACTTGAGGTCCCTAAGAGCTATTGTAATTCAAATAATAAGCAGAGAAATCCCACATATATTTTATAATAATGAGCATAAACTGAATATTGTTTAACATCCCACTGACATTTTGTGGTACAATTTGGAGGAAGGAAGCATTTTGTTTAGCAAATTGTCATTCCCTAGCAAACCTAAAACGGAGGTCCCAAAACATATTTCATGCAATGTGGACATCATTGGGGGGATGGGGGTTGGGGGGGGGGGGAAATACACACACACACACACACACACACTGTCATAACTATAAAGGGAAGGGTAATAGCTGTCCTGTGTACAGTTCTATAAATCCCTCCTGGCCAGAGACTCCAAAATTCTTTTCCCTGTAAAGGGTTAAGAAGCTCAGGTAACCTGGCTGGCATCTGACCTAAAGGACCAATAAGGGGACAAGATACTTCAAATCTGGGGGGGGGGGAAGGCTTTTGTTTGTGTTCTTTGTTTTGGGACGGTGTTCGCTCTTGGGACTGAGAGGGACCAGACATCAATCCAGGTTCTCCACATCTTTCTAAACAAGTCTCTCCTATTTCAAACTTGTAAGTAAATAGCCAGGCAAGGCGTGTTAGTTTTCCTTTGTTTTCTCAACTTGTAAATGTACCTTTTGCTAGAGTGTTTATCTTTGTTTGCTGTACTTTGAACCTGAGACTAGAGGGGAGTCCTCTGAGCTCTTTAAGTTTGATTACCCTGTAAGGTTATTTCCATACTGATTTTACAGAGATAATTTTTACCTTTTTCTTTAATTAAAAACCTTCTTTTTAAGAACCTGATTGATTTTTCCTTGTTTTAGATCCAAAGGGGTTTTGGATCTTGATTCACCAGGAGTTGGTGGGAGGAAGGAGGGGAATGGTTAATTTCTCCTTGTTTTAAGATCCAAGGGGTTTTGGATTTGTTTTCACCAGGGATTTGGTGAAGGTTTTTCAAGGCTTCCCAGGGAGGGAATCCATTGAAATGGTGGCAGCCGAACCAGAGCTAAGCTGGTAGTTAAGCTTAGAAGTTTTTCATGCAGGCCCCTACATTTGTACCCTAAAGTTCAAAGTGGGGATCCAGCCCTGACACACACATAATTTAGAATTAAATACAAGGAAGTGTCTCTTTTTGGTTGGTGTTTTTCTTTCTTCAGCAGAATCCACTATACCAAGATTCAGGGAAGAAAATGCAGTTACCTCCAGATACCATTGGTATCAAGGGTAGTAATTATTAATTGATTTACTCTTTTACTCTTTATTTCAGTTACGTATGAGTATTCTCAGTCACATGTACAAGTTGAGCTGATCAACAGATCTTAGAGGTCGAAGATATTTTCCCCAAAACCTCTTAAAGGGTTTTCCCCTTCATCTGTAGCACTGAGAAAGGCTCATCTGTTAGGATCAGTTAGGAGCCTATCCTACCCCATTAATATGCTGATATTGCAAGGGGACAGGACTTGGTGGCTCTCAAGCCTTTCTGTCTTACTTTTCCAAGAATAGAGGTGGTCACTGAAGCTGTGTGAAAAGTTGATTGCAAAACCCAAGGACTTCCTCCTTTCCAATTTTGTAGCAAACCGAGATCACATTTGTTTCAAAATATTTGCTAAGTTTTGCAGATCCTCTTAGCAAACCTGGACCTGGCTCAAAGTGAAACTGAGACATTTTATAGTTTGTGAGAAATTTATGATTTTGCTTGTAACAGGAGAAATTTGGTAGTTTTAACTGTTGATTTCTGTTTCGGGGTTCATTCGTCTCAAAACAAAACATGGGGCTTGCAAGCCAGCACAGATGGAAAGCAAAGAAAATGTCTAACTTTCCCCTGGAAAGTGACCCTAGATGAGTGCTGGCTTTATTGCAAGATGGTAAATATATTCTAATCAACAAAAAATCCCCACACAAATTTGCTAAAGCAGAGTATTAACAATTCCTCCAAAAAAATATTTTCTTTATTGTTTCTGGTACAGAGTAGTTCACTAACAGTTGATGGTCAACCTTTTTTTTGGCTCAGATCCTTCATGTGCTGAAGCTGCTTTGCATTGTGTTGTTGGTCTCACACATACCTGACTATAGTGGTCCCTCAGGCTCGGAGAGAGGACATTCTGTCTTGTTGCGTCAGGCAACAAATAACAATCAATTATCAATCTCTGGCTCTGGGTGGGGGTAAGATCAAGCCTCCTGGCTAGGGCAGACAGCAAACAGTCTTGGCTCTACCCCTCTGGGTGGGGCATAGCAATAAGCATGGTCGCAGGCCTTCAGACCTAAGGAGAGTGTGCAGCCAATCCACAGCTGTGGGGTTGGTAGTGAAGGAGGTAGGAGGTCTCAGGGCCTCCCTACTCCACCAGGTTCCTCCCAGGGCCCTGCTAATAGTGGATGATCCTGCCACTTGGTCAGTGGGGAAGCCAAACTCTACTGCCCCGCTTCTCAGCTGCACAACTTGACCAAAATCTAGTTCCCCTGGGCTACTTCCTATCGCCCTCCATTGGCATGGCTCCATAGTCAGCAAGTACTCAGTCACTTCGGGGTAGACTGCTGACTGCAGTCCCAGTAACTCCTCTCCTCTCTCGGTCTCCTCTGGTGGCAGCGTGTGGCACAGTTCAGTGCCTGACCAGAGTCCTGTGGAGGGCTCAAGACATCTGCCTCCTTCTGTGGCATAGCCCCAGTTGAGCTGTAGGGCCCTCTCTTTATACTTTCTGTCCTGCCCCTGTACTTCTGGTGGTGGGGGTGGGGCTGATTCAGCTCCGCCCACTAGGGGAAGTGTAGTGGTCCCCAATCTCAGGCTTGGAGGGAGGCCACTCTGCCTCACTACACTGACCAGAGGAGGATAACCACAATACAGGGGGATCCTCTTTTACAATAAAGAGTATAACAACTCCTGCACGATTCTGCTCTCTGTGGCAAGTGTGGAGTGAAGGTGGCTGGGGGGAAAAAAGGTTGTGTCCAGAGCTTCACTACTATATCTGCTCTTTGGCAGCATTAGCTGCTGGTGTAAGCCCTCATACTGTATTTACTTATGCTAAGGGAGTTACACAATGAACAGCTGGCCCACGGGTATAGGAGAGCATGTGAATGCACATACCATAAGCTTACCCACTCGATAGAGACTGGACAGATTGGAGAAAAAATGAAGAGACTGAGTTGTAAAGTTAATTACACATCTTGTTAGTTTCACAAATGTTGCCTGAATTTTATACATAATGTATAATTTCTTCTTCGCTACCAAAACTTTTTCTGAAGGGTTAAGTGCCGGTTGGGCTGAAATATGTTGTAATTGAATCTCTGCTCAGGAAACTCTCTTGACATTGAGGAACTAGCCTTCTATTTAGGGAAAGGAAATCAAGAAACTTGCAACTAAGCGGCTCCAGGGCTATCTGGACAATATATGATTTTATCACATCTTTCAACTTGGTGTGGGTTTTTAATTCTTGTTAGCTTAGTCGGTTGTTCCACATTAAGTAGAAGGCAGGGATCAGAAATTAGGATATTCAAAGCAGAACCCACCAACCACTCTATCAGCACTGGTTTAGTTTTGGTGGCTTTCTTGGTAGGGACATAGTAGAATGGAAGACCAACAAATTCTGAAGCATGTTTACCAAGAAATGCTGCTATGTGGCCAGCAATCACATGGATGACAAAAGCTTCAGTGGTACAATAAGATTGCCAATGTCAAGAATAACTGAATATGAACATAACAGCTAGACTAGCTTAAAGGTCTAGCCAGAGACAAGTCTGGGTGGTGGTGAATTTTCAAAGAGACTACATCCTTCTGGGTTTTGCCATGTTGATGATGATGATGAGGATCTTGGTGTGGAGATGTGCCATGTTGTGGCATTAGTGTGCATTATGGATATTGGGGTGAATGCCAGACAGATTTCCAATGTTATTTTCAACCAGCTGTTTTTGATATAATTGATTGCAAGTTGTTCCTCAGTCAACTGCATGATCTAACAAAAGTGAATGGGACTGATCACCTCAGTGATCACCTATATATATTTCAGAGAGTGGTAATGAATAATACTCATCTAGTCCAATGACCATTGCATATGGTGTCCTACAAGGGTCTGTTTAGTCATCATACTGTTCAATGTGTGTATGAAGCCACCTCAAGAATAGGCACCAAGGTCTATGCAGTGAGAATAACCAGGTCTTATATAGCCACCATGTCCAATCTGCACAGTTCTATCTTGGCCAATATGTAGGTATTTTTATGATGCATGGAAAACATATTGAGGATTCTTTCTGTGCATTGGAGACCCTAGAAATAACAAAACTTATTCCAAACAGATTAATAAACTTTACAGTTTGGTGAGGATCCATTTTTGATGTGGAATTAAAATGAAAGTTCATATTTCAGCAATGGTCAAGAATGGCTGTTTTAATCACCAGAAATCGGTCTTTTCTTTCCGCTGCATGCAACTTGTCAGAGAGTGATCACTGTTCTTGTGACTTCTAGGTTAGTTTGTAGTGTGAACTTTTGTTGGAGCTACATTTCAAAAGCACTCTTAGATTGTAGCTAACTCTCTTGAGAAGCTGAGACGAATGATTTTAGCCCTATGTTTTCTAAAATGTCTGTGTAGAGTGAAAAACTTGATGTGAAACTATGGAGCTGCTATGACACTTCCATAATAGAATTTACAAGCTGTCTTATCTACTAAGTTTTCAAAATCTGTATTGCCTTTGCGTCTTTCATAAGTCATTGTGGACTCTAGTAGACTGGGATCTTTTTAAGCGAATGTGTTGAATTTTTTTCTACGTATTTAATCCTTGCATCACTCACTCTGAGTGGTACAATATGTAGCTTCTTTTAATACTTAATGAACAAAGTATTATCTTCCTGTTTTCACAAGAAAAGCAGAAAAGTAACCTGATCTGTTGTTTCTTTCCATGTCCTTGTAATTTACACTTCAGCTGCAGCATTGTTTATTGTGCTGAATTTCCTGACCAACTATTGTGACATGTTCCAATCTCATATTTGCTAGCATAGGCATTGTACTTGTAATACAATGGGAAATGTTTTCTTTGCTTACAAAAGATGTTTCCATTAACACTGTCCATGTAGTTTGATTTCTTTTAAATATAATTGCCGTGACTATTCAGATAGATGAAACTGTGGACTGATGTAGCCCTGAAGTATGGTATTTAAGTCAATGGGAGTTGAAGGTGTTTACACAGGTGCTCAATTTGATTCTTCATATGATGTCTTGCTATATGACATGGTTGTGTAGAGTGCCTTTACTTTTGTTGAAGAGTCTATTAATTGGAAAATGTGTAACTGGAAATTTGATGAATCAAAGTATTGTGCTGAAAAGCTTTTAGTTTCTAATGCTACATTTAAAATGTTGGGAAGTGCCTAACAGTCACCAAAGAAATACAAAATATAAATAAAAATTAACAATAGACATTGACTATTAGTCAGCACTTTAAAAACAAGGTAAGTTACATTCCTCCCTGTTGAGCACACCCAGTTAGGTGTTGTATGTTTCCCATATGTGTCAATTATCAGCCTTCAGATCACATACACAGACATTACTGTAATGTGAAACTGCAGCTTCAGTGATAAGGTGAAAGACTTTGGTGCTGATAGTACTAACACAATTACAGAACTGTTCAACAGAAGGAAATTAATGTTCTGCAAGATACAGGAGAAGCAATTAACATGGTTTTTCACTCTGTACTGAACATAACCAACATAATGGCATTGAAATGGCTGACTGCTTGTCAATATCTGTACAAGTCATTGTGAATAAGATACGTAGTTGATGAATTGTTATAGAAGAACAATGGAAGAATTAAAGATATGTATTTCTATACATATAGATATATATGTAAAGGTTAGCACCAACTTGCATTATAGTACAACCTTTAGTTTCCATCCCTATGGCTTGCGTTTTGCATTTTTTGATAGGCATTTAATTCACATTCCTGTTGGAAGAAAAACATCCCACAATAATCATTGGGTTATTGTGTTGTGTTTTTGTTTTGTTGTTTTATTTCCCATTGTTCTCGTGCCAAGTTCAAACATTGCATTTTACATGGCTGACTAACTTCAGCTGTTTACTCAGTCACCCTGAAGGTAAAGAAAGAGAGTCTTCCTGCCAAAAGAGAAATAGAAAGTTAGCTAAAAAGAACTGATGAGATAGCAATTGTATTGAACAAAAAACAGACGAGGTGGGTAAACATTAACAATCTGTAGTCACATACACACATAGATATCATAGGCATCAACCAAATAGCAAATATACAGCATGGAGGGGAAAAAAAAGTTATGGCCTTGTATTTCAAACGTGAGCTCTGGAGATAGGCCTGAATCAAAACCCTGGATCCAATACTCCTGATTTTGGGGCAAGTTTGGCTCTAGAACTGACAATCCTGACCTGATTTTCTTCTCAGTTGGCCCACATTTAGGGCAATGTAACGCCACTAACCTCAGAAGTTACTCCTGATTTACACTGCTGATAACAGAATTAAGCCTAAACTCAATGGCCTGTGCATATTTAGTGCAACTACCTACCTTTATGTGCTTTTAAGGGTGAGATCTTGCTTCCCAGCATCATCTATATTGTATGACATTAATAACAATCTTTAGGTCTGAGGAAATAATGTGGCCACTAAAATGAATCCGTAAATTGGTCAAATCACAAATATGAAGAATTTCTTGCAAAGAGGAATGGAATAGAATTGCATTGTCATGTTGGTATCTGGTTTTCATTTAGTTCATGTGTCAGAAATGATTCAATACAGCTGCTTTTAACCTGTGGGTTGTAACCAATGCTCTTCCTCACTTTTTTCCCCCTGTGTAAGGAATGAGAGGCTGACTGAATGCAGGTTTAATACTGAGCTCAGCTCCTTTATTCTCCATTCACATACTCTTTGGATAAGTGGTTCTCAGCCTGCGGCCCGCAAGCCACTTGCGGCCCTATTAGCACAGAACTGTGACCCATGTGACATCCTCAGGGCCATACAAGTAATATATATTTTGTGCGGATGCAGTCCACATAACACATAGAAATCTGCATATGCAGCCCACAATGGTAAATAGGTTGAGAACCAATACTTTGGACTGATTCTTCTGAGGCTTCTCATTCACTCTCTCCTAAATTCTATCCAGCCCATTCACTACGTCACTCTCTGTTCTTTCTGAATCCCTCTCCCAGTACAACTTGCTCAGCCGTCTCCTCATTCACTATTTCTCCCCATGCCAGCTATTGGAAAACCTCTACTAGAGGCAGTTAGCTCTGTTGTTGTTGCTTAGCTTTCCCAATGAAATATGCATCAAATAGTAGTTTCTTCATTGTTTCAGGCACATTGATTTGACTTGCTGTAGTGGTCCCTTGCTTTCAAGTGGGCAGGGTGGCCACTCCACCTCACTGTATGAGGCCACAGCACTCGTGCTTGGGTCATGCTCGTGGGGCCGAGTCATCAGCAGTCTATAGTTCTGTGGCTGCCTAATAAAAGCAAACAAGAAGCAACAGTCCAAGGCTCTCGCCCTCCTTTGGATGGGCAGGGGGCACTGAGCAGTCTTTAGCCCACAGCCGCTTGGCTGGGCTGGCAGCAATTAACAATCTAATGCTCCGGCTCTGTGGGCAGGACAGAGCAGGGAGCAGGCTTTAGCCTAAGCTTGTGGGCTAAGGCTCCAAACAGTCAGTCAGTTTAGGCTTCAGCTAGGGATGAGCACGCACACTGTCTAGGGAGTCCAGAAGGGTGTGGGGGGGCACCAATCAAGTCTAGCATCCTAGTTTGACAGACAGTAGGTTCACACTGGCCTCTTGGCCTATGGTGGGGAGTCGGCCACCGCAGGGGTGGGGTGTCAGGGGAAGGGGGACGCGGGCCCACCTGACTCCACTGAATCCCAGCCCAGAGTGAAGTGGTCAGCCACTGGGTCAGTGAGGATCCAGCCACAAAACGCTGACCTTGAGTCAGTCAGCAGTGTAGATAGACAGTCATTGGTTGCCCCTGGGCTACTTATTGCCTCCCCAGGGTTTGGAACCTTTGTAATCCACAGGTCCTCTGGCTCCTCTGGGTACACAGCAGATGGTAGTCCTGACAACTCCCCTTCTGGGTCAGTCTCTTCCGGGGGCAGGGTGCTGCAGAATGTCAGTTCAACTCCAGGGTGCCGGAGCAGAGTGGAGGCATCCATCTCCTTCTCTGGCTCCCACTCAATGGAACTGCAGTGCCCTCCCTTTATACTTCCTGTCCCTCCTTGGTACTTCCAGCAAGGGGGTGGGGCAGGTTTGGCTCCACACACCTGGGGGAATGTAGTGGTCCCTCGCTCTCAAGTCAGGAGGGAGGCCGCTCTGCCTCAGTACACTTGCGCCTAGGCTGGTTCTCATCAGAATTTGTTGTCTTATCTCCCATGCTATTTATGAAGAAACTAACTTGGAATTCTCCACTTTAGTTATCAAGTGTAGATGCCAAAAGCAACTGCTAAAAATGGTGTTAATGGATTGTCCAATGTGATTAAAAAGCAAAGCTAAAAGCATATGGGGCCTTATGGAGAACGTTATCTTTTTGTTCCTTTGCATACCCTGTTTTATTACTCTTTCTCTCATCTCCCCCCACCCTCCCTTGCTGCTTCTGGACCTTTACGTTTGGAGTGTTATTTTTTTCCTCCCTGAAGATTGGCTCGTTCTTTTCTAGGTCTTCTTGCTAGAGCTGGGTGGAATTTTTTGGCCAACAGTCTTTTATGATGAAAAATGCAGATTCAGGTCAATCACAACATTTTGCAAATGCATATTGAATTCATCAAATTTTTTTTGTTAAAACCAATCTAAAAAATTGAATTTTTTAAAAATGAAATGTTCTGATTTTTTATTAGAAACATCGTTTCATTTCAAAATTTACTTAAATATTTTTAAAAATAAGCACTTTAAAAAGCTCAATTAAATAAAATATTTAGTTCAACTGGAAAAAAGCTTTTTTTTACTACAGCCAGTGAACTGAAAAATCAGTTCTTCACAGAGCTATATTCCTCACTGCAGCTGCTTTGCTATAAGGCCAGTGGATATTTTCTCTGTAGATTCTTCCTAATGGAGTCTATTTTTTTCTTTGCCCCTATGCTGGTATAGGGCTTTTCTTGTCCTCTCAGCCTTTCTCTCTCCTTTCTGTGGATTCCTCTTCTGGGGCCTTCTCCACTGCTTGGGATGAAGAAAACAATTCCTCCTCTCTGAAGGTGTAATCCAGTCACTTCTAACATCGTGTTGTATTGTGGTGCATGCAAGAGCAGGGAGTATATGTGGTTCCTACATAAGTAAGAACTTTATTCCAAACAAGTGAATGAACATTATGTTCAGGTATAATGAGGTCGTCTATATTAACCCCTTAAGTAACTACCTCTAAAGCAAGACTGGCAAAGTAGGTGGCCCTATGTGTGATGTTTAATAAGCAAGCAGGAGTCAAATTTTTCAGGAAAGATGGCTCAGTACTACTTCCTGTATGAGGACTTCATTATGATTCAATCTGTTCAGGTTTCTGGAAAATTAAATTGATTTTCCATTTCTCTAGTATGGAGAGGAAATACAGTATTTAGTTCCATGTGGTGGAATGCAGGGTACGTGACGTTACTCAGTGACAACTTTTCTGGCAAATGTAGTACTGGCACTATTTTGCTGTCTTCTTCAAAGAATTCTAATCGGGTGAGACATATTCAGTATCGTCAATCTGGGGCATTAAAAAATGTTGGTCAATCCTATCATGAGATTGACTTAAAAATCATTAGAGAGCAGTCTCTGTGTGTGCGGGAGGGGGAGAGAGAGGTTTGATCTTTATTTCCCTTTTGTTTTTTGAGCCTGCAGGGGACATTCAGGCTTTTTTCTGCAGGTATTAGGGCTAAAAACTTGCTTTAATTTGTAAAATGAAAGCTGATATAATACCTAATGCTTATATTTCACTTTTCATCAGTAGATCTCAAAGCTCTTTAAAAAGGGAAGTAAGTATCATACTCCCCATTTTACAGCTGGGGAAACTGAGGCACAGATAGGTGAAATGACTTGTCCAAGGTCATCCAGAAAACCAGTGGCAGAAGCGGGAATAGAACCCAGATTTCCTTAGTTCCAGTTCAGTGCCCTATCGTCTAGGCATTATTGACTCCATTGACTCCAGGTGCAGAGTCTTTAAGAAAATCATCAAATATCATCAGATTTACAATAAAATTGTGAGTTGGCAACATTAAGTACCACTTTCCTTTATAGAAGCCACTTTTGCTTCAGTGCAGCTGTCTTTGATTTAGAGATGGATTGGAATAAAACTTCTCCAAAGTTGCTGGTGTTTCAGGGCTGATGTTTCAATTTGCATCCTTCTTATAGAAGGATTGGGTCATAAAGTTTGGATTGGATCCAATCTAACTTCCAGAAAGTTCAATGGGGTCTAGATTAAGTGTCCCGATTTGGGTCCATCTGTAATCTAATTCTAGGCATAAGTGCACCTGTTGTGAAGATATTCATAAAGAAAGAGGACATCTGGATAGTGAACAAAGCAAAGTTTGAGTTACCCCAATTAGAGCACAATGCGGTGGTATTAATTCAGGAAAAATAAAGTGAGCTTTATGAGCAACTGGGCACAGAAAAATAGATTCTTAAAATGTGTTCATCTGAAAAATGCTTACAAACAGATTAAACATTTGTAGGGAAACTACACACACTTTTTAAGATGACAACAAATTCGAATATGCTCATTAAAATGGTTTTGAACTCTTTTTTTTTTTAATCTGTAGGGAAAATAGCTACTGAGGAAGCCACTTTTGGAGTTCTTCAGGATAGCTGATCAAAATATTATGCAGGTGGGGAGTGGGGGGAGGAAAATGGAAAAGGAACTATTGATTTCTTTAAAAATTGGGTCCAAATTTTGCTCTCACTCATTCCACCATGAATAATTATTGTCTTTAGTGGAGTTACTCCAGATTTCCTCCAGGGTAACTACAAACTGAATTTGGTTTGTACTATTTATTTAAATATGCCTCATTTGAACAAAGTCAGTCTTCTAACTAGTCAAATTAAGACAGTTACATTAGAATGTACCTGTTTCCCTTTCTAGGCCTAATAAACCCATAAAGCAGCTCTGAATTGGAGACAGGCTTGATGCGATCTAATGGTGCTTTCCTACTTGACCATAGTACACTACTGAAACAGTTATTCTGATCTGTTACATTGTTGTAAGCCTAGAGTGACACAGGGGTAGTGACGTAACACCTATGTAACTGAGATCAGATTCTCCCTACCCAACGCAACTATATTTGTGGGCTGCAACTCTCAGTAACACCAATGACTACCACCTAGCCTCCGGTACCACTTTGAAAATGTAAACCCTTTTCAGAATCAAGTTACAAACAGTGTGTAAGTAAAAATATTTCTCACGGCAGATTACATGTATGTGCCAGATACCACAGTAGTTACACAGAGTGAGAAATATTGTGGTGAATGTATCAAGGATACTGCAAATACAATGGTAAAGCTAAATACCATGGTGTGGTAAACGTCTAGATTTAATGTCGCCCACTGTACTTGTAGTTACATTCCTATATTTACCCTACAGTATCATGCTATTTTTAAAACAGGAGCCATGGGGAATACAGAATCAACGTGAAGCAGCAAAAAGAGCAAGTATTAATGGTGCCTATTCTACGTCATTGTTCTAGACACCACAATGTCAGTATTGTCATTTCTCCTGTTGGCATATATATCAATAAGGTTGTTTTTAAATGTTTTGTCTCAAGCAGGATTTAAATGGTTTCCCATCCATTCTTTCCAAATGCTTACATATCCGGGAGATGAAAGGAGATGGAACATCTTTAGTTAGCGTCTACATAATTAAACCTCACGTAAAATGTCTTTTTGTATTTACAGAATGAGGGCTATGGATCCTTGCTATGGCATGCAGAGCAGTGATTCATGAAAAAGGCTGAATTTTGCTGGCCTTTGCGAAACAAAATTATCCCATTCTTCACAATGCACACTTAGAGGGGGGAAAAAACCTAAGGGAATACTTGTTTGTAGATATACTGTGGGCTCATAACATCACTCACTTTATTAGACGGCTGACTCTGCATGGTGCATAAATAAATTCTGTGCAAGGCACAAAATCTTCCTTGTAATCATTTTAGATTAAAGTTCAAGGACTACACATAATGGATCAAATTAAATCTGTATAGAAACTGGTATTGGCATTTTGAGGAAGCATGAAGTTTTTTGAGGCTTGGTGCTCAAAGACAAATTCAATGTTTGCGTATCTAGGCTAATAGAAAAGTGATTGGGTTCAAAATGAGAAAAAATATCTGGATGTATGGCTGGAAGACTGATGTATGTTTGAATGTGAGTTATTCTTTCCATTTTAACCAGTCATCATCAGAAACTTCACTGTTGACCACACACACTTCATCTGGAATAAAAATAACACATTTCTTCTTTAAGTGATGCCCATGTGCATGCCGTTCTTGGTGTGTATGCACCCAGAGCACGGCTGTCAGAAGCTTTTCCCCTAAGCAGTACCCGTTGGGTGACCCAAGTGCCCTCTGCTGCTGCACACCACTGCATGCAGGTATAAAAGGCGGAGCTGCCTCTAGCCCCCCTCAATTTCTTCTTACCTACCATGATGGTCACTGGAAAGCTTGTTCATTGCCAGAACAGTTTCTCTCAGCTCTTTATATAAGTTAGTTTAGTAGTTTATTAGTTAGTAAGTTTTAGTTGTTTGGTTTAAAAGAATGGATTTTGTTGTTTTTTCCCATTTTGGGGTTCTACTGCTAACACTGAGGCATGCCCTGGTCACTGAGCTTTAAGCCGTGTGCTTCTTGCTCAAAGCCTGTGCTGGTGAGCAACCCTCATAGTAGTTGTCTTAAATGTCTGGGTGAAGCATATGTGAAACCAGGATTTGCCCAGAACTCAAGCCTAGAACAAAAAAGGAGAAGCAGGAGAAGCTGAAATTCCTGCTGATGGAGGCAGCACTTAGATCCCCATTTGAGCTGTCCTGGTCCAACTCTCTGCTGAGTGCTGCAACTACAGTGAGAAGCGCATGCATTGTCGGAGTCCAAGCACCGATCTCCTTCACCCATGCCAAGGTAGAAATGAGGCTCTGATTAGGAGAATATCTTCACCTTCCACATCTGGTAGGAGGGTGAGAAGGAGTCAAGTAGAGTGCATCTGAAATCTAAGCACTCCTCCTCCAAATAAGTGCCTCAGCTGGCTCCAGTACAGAGAGGGCACCATTGTGCCTGGTGCCAGAAGTAGCACTGTCAACTTCATTGGCACAGCAGCAAGATAACATCTCCATGCTGAGGATCCTGGAGGTGTTTGCAGCAGCAAGGAATTTGCTTGTCCTTTTGGTGCTAATGTCACCAGCAGTGCAGGGTTCAGATTCCTCGGCACCATTGCCCCACCTGGCATCAGCACTCCCTCCAGCTGCCTTCTTCCCAGATGGTCAGCCTGATGGTACTGCCTAAGGGGATGCCAGCAATGATGGACCCAACACCAACTGGAGTAGTCCCTCCATAGTTGGAGGAAGGGGAATCTTCATCATCAGACTTGGAGGTGGGATCTTGTATCTCAACCCCAGACCAGAATCAGCCGGTCCCTTTGCAGAGTCTCCTTCTCCACTTACCATCACAAACTCACAATGAGAGCTGCCATTGGAATGTGGCCAGGAGATCACTGGAATCCAGCCCCATATCACTGGCCTTTTTGGAAGTTTTCCCCCAGCTTCTACTTTTTCCCCTTGTCATGACTACTAAGTGCACTATTCTAGGTGGGGGGAATCTACACACCAAGCTGCCGTGTCTCCTGTGTCCAGTACTGGGCCCAGTGCCAAGCTTCAAGAAGAGGTTCTGGAAGCAGAAGAATAGCCTGTGGAAGAGTGTCAACCATTTCCAGTCTTGGCTTCCTCCTTGTCCTCTTGAGATGAGGTGGTTTCTTCACAGGCAACTTCACTATCTCCTGCTGATTGTAAAGCTTATCATGAATTGTTAAAGAGGGTGGATTCAGACATAGGCATTCAGGTCAAGGAGGTCAGGGAGCGCTCACATTGCCCAATTTACATTTATTAATGGCAGGTCCCTCTACCATGGCACTACCAATTACTGAGGCAATATAAGAGCCTACAGAGACACTATGGCAGACCCCATTTTCATTGCCTCACATCTCAAAGCAAACAGAGAAAGCACTATGTGCCCTCCCAAGGCTTTGAATATCTTTAGTCCCACCCACCTCCAAGGTTGTTAATTGTTACAGCAGCTAATGATAGATAGTGAGAGGGCATCAGGCTGCCAGTCCCAAATCAAAAGAGAAAGAGATTGGCAGAAAGATTTATTCAGTTGAGGAACTGCAACTTTGAATTGCCAACCATCAGGCTTTGATGGAACAGTGTGATTTTAAATTATGGGGGTCCAGGGAAAAGTTCAAAGAACTGCTTCTTGAAAGTGCTAGGCAAGAATTCTCTTCTCTGATGAACAAGGGCAGACAAGTAGCAAGAACATCACTGCATGCTGTGCAGAATGTGGCAGACTCAGCAGCTAGAGCCATGACTTATGGGTACAGTCTTCTGGTCTCCCCTATAAAGTCCAGAATACTATTCAGAACTTTTCTTTTGAGTGTCCTGCTCTGTTCTCAGGCCAGATGGACAGTAAGCACCATGTGCTTAAGGATTCAAGAGCCACTTTAAAGTCCCTGAGTTTGTACATTCTGACTGGGGCAGGAAAGCACTATTGACCTCAGCAGATGCACCATTTTTCTGCTCTACCTCTTTGTCAGGATTGGTAAATAAAGTAGTCAATGCATTATAGGCTCAAGCCTTCCCCTTCAGTTCCAGTTTTGGGACCTTCAAGACACCTGGGAAGTGCCAAACAGTCACTTTGATGGGCCTGTTGAGGACACCATACCAGTGTCTCTCTCTCCAGACACATATTCCCCCACCCTTACAAAGAGTCTGTCCCATTTCCTTGGTGCTGGATCCCGAATTACTTTAGCCTGAGGGCCCTGAGAACTCTGGTGTTGGGATAAACTCTGCAGTTTGTTTCTACACCTTCCTCCCACTCTCTCTTTCCATCCCTTTCAGGGACCACTCTTAAAGGGAGCGCCTCGTCCAAGAGGTACAATCTCTCTTCTCTTTACAGGAGGTCCCATGCTGTCTCAGAGGGAAAGGGTTTTATTTCCACTATTTCCAAAAGCAAAGGGGGGTTTCAGATCAATTTTAGACTTGCATTAACTCAACACATTTTTTTAAAAAGGATAAAGTTTTGGATGGTCACCCTAGCTTCCACTATCCCTCTTTGGATCCTGGGGATTGGTATGCCACCCTTGATATAAAATATGCCTACTTTCATGTGGTAATCAACCAAGCTCACAGGAAGTAGCTCAGATTTCTGGGTAAATCAAAACCAATACCAATTCAATATACTACCATTTAGCCTGCCAGCAACTTCCAGGGTTTTTACAAAAGTTGTGGCAGTAGTAGCTCCATTCCTCAGAAGATCAGGGTTCAAGGTTACCTCTATCTGTAAAACTGGCTTGTCAAGGGTTGATCCAAGAGGCAGGTACTCTGGATTAGGTATCCCTAATGTAGTCAACATTCAATGCTTTGGGACTGCTAGTCAATGCAGAGAAGTCTCTCCTCTCCCTGGTCCAGAGAATAGAGATTATTGGGGCTTACTTGACTCAACTCAAGCTAGAGATTTTCTTCTGGACTTGAGGTTTCAGGCCATTCAATCAATTAGTAGATAGAAAAGCATACCCAGCACAACAGTATGAAAGTGTTTGAGGCTTCTTGGACGTATGCCTCCTGCACTTATGTGGTTCAAGTTGCCAGACTGAGCCTCAGGGTTCTAAAGGGTTGGCATGCACCAGTTTACTCACCAAGCTGGCATCTAGACTTGGTTGGGGTGGGGAGTGCCATCTTGTGTCCATGACTCCCTAGAAGGGTGGATAATGTATGTATAGGAGTTCCCTTAGCCCACATGCAACAGATGCTCATGTTAGTGATAGACGCATCTGCCTTTGGTTGCGGGGCCCATCTGGCTTCTCTACAGACTCACGTCTAAGTCCTTAGAGGACTTAGCTTTACACATCAGTGTCAGAGAGCTGAAAGCAGTTTGACATGCCAAGTGTTTCTAGTGCAGATCAAGCTCTAGCTCAACAAGCAGGGAGGACCCTGATTTTTTTTTTTCTACTCAGTCCAAACAAGAAGTCTGCTCTGGGAGCTCTCCATTGCCAACTTACATCTAGAAGCTTCTTGCCTACTGAGATTCCAAAATGATCTAGCAGCAGTACCGGGTTCACAATGCCACCAATGGCGCTGTGGCACCAAGCCCACACTCAGACTGTGGCCCCACCCCCCTGAGGCCCTGCCCCCTCCTTGGTCTCCCCCCCCCCCCCAAAGCCATACCCACTACTCAGTACTCTCCACCCCCTTTCCCTGTGAGAGAGGTGGGAAGGTCCTTGGGGGGAAAGATGCTGGGTGGGGCCTAGTGTGAATGGAGCCTTAGTGGGAAGAGGCTGAGTGGGGATGGTGTCCCGGGGTAGAGCAGGGTGCAGGGCCATGTTCTGGACTCCGGGGCCCACAAAAGATTAATCTGTCCCTGTCTAGCAGACATCCTGAGCAAATCATTTACAAATTACCAGGAGTGGTCTTTTTTTCCAGATATGGATAGATACAGCTGCCATGGATGGGGGGTTTCCCAGGTAGACCTGTTTGTGACAAGGACCAACAGAAAGTATCAGCAGTTCTATTCCCTACGAGGTCACATCCTGAGTTCTCTGACAGATATGTTTTTACTCCTATGGTCAGGCAGTCTCCTCTATGCTTTTCTCCCAGTTCTTTTCATTCACAAAGTATTATTAAAGATAAGATGGGACTAGGCCAGAGTCATAATATTAGTCCCAGTGTGGGCCCATCAGCACTGGTTGTCCACATTCCTGGCACTGTCAGTGAAACCTTCAATCTCACTTCTGCTGTACTTGGACCTAATCTTGCAAGATCATGGTCGCTTACTCCACCCAAGCCTACAATCCCTTCACTTGACTGCATGGATGCTCCATGGCTTGATAATAGAGAGTGGTCTTGGTCAAAAGAAGTTCAAGAGACCCTGTTAAATAGTAGAAAGCTTTCTACAAGAGCTACTTACCTCTCAAAGTGGAGATGTTTTTCCATCTGGTCTAACCAGTATGGAGTATCACCAACCTGTTCTTCAATTCAGCATATTCTGGACTACTTGTTGCCCCTGAAACATTAAGGTTTGGCTGTTAGTTTAATCAAATATATCTGACAGCTATTTCAGTGTTCCATCCTAAAATTGATAATCATTCTATTTTCTCTCACAAGTCCATAAGGTTTTTGAAAGTCAAATTGTATTCTCAGGTGCAAGATCGCATTCCCCTGTGGAATCTAAACTCAGTGTCATAACTTAAGGGTTCTACATTTGAGCCTTTGGCTACTTACTTTTTGCTGCATCTATTAATGAAAGTAGCAATTTTAGGTGGCCATCACCTCAGCCATAAGGGTAGGAATGCTGGGCCTCCCTATATGATATTATTTAAGGACAAGGTTTACCTGTGCCCTCCTCCAAGGTTTGTCCCAAAGACAAAGTGGTGTCCTCTTTCCATATTAACCAGTCAATTTATTTGCCTGCATTCTAGCAGAAGCCACATTTGAGGAGAGAAGAAAAGTGTTTACGTACCTAGGACACCAGAAGATCTCTGGCATTCTACATGAACAGAACCAGGCAATTATGTAAGTCCTCCCACCTATTTATAGTGGTGGTAGACAGAATAAAAGGACAATCAGTCTCCAAAAAAATCATCCTGGATAGCCTCCTGTATATGCATACACTAGGGCTTGACTAATGTCATCCTGCTAAGCAGAGTCACAGCTCATTCAATGAGATGGCAATTGGCTCAATGGGTTTTATGGCACGTGCTCCAACTGTGAATATTTGTAGAGCAGCAGCCTAGTCTTCAATCCACGTATTTGCCTTCCATTATCCTGTTGCTCAGGATTCCAGGGTAGAGGCTAGAGTTAGACAAGTTGATCTTCAATCTTTATTTAAATAGACTGTTCCCACCTCCTGTTTTCATGGCTTGTGAGTCACCAAGACTGGAATGCATGTGCACAAACAGTGACTAACCTGTTCTGTAACTGTTGTTGTTTGAAATATGTTGCACATATCCTTTCTACAACCTGCCCATCTACATCAGAGTTCCAGAAAGAAGGGAATTGAGGTGGGCTAGGGATGGCTCTGCCCTTTATATCTGCATGCAGTGGCAAGCAGCAGCAGAGGGTGCGTGAGCCTTCCAACAGGTACTGCTGAGGGAATAATTTTCTTACTGCTGTGCACTGGGTGTACAGACAATATGAGTGGAGTGGACATGTGCAAGACATCTTGAAGAACAACAGTTACTGAATAGGTTAGTAACTTTTTTTCCTACCAATGGGGTGAAATTCATCCCAGAGCAAAGGGCACTACAAAAGTGCCACTTTCATGACAAGATCCTGGGTCCATTGAAAGTAAATGGTAGAGATTGCTTAAATACCTTCGTGGAATCACTGCACTGGACTGCATCTCACCAAAAACAAATGAATATATATAACCTATTAGCTAAAATAGGGTTATTAAGAGTAATTTTGTGGGTTTTAATTACAATTTCAAAGTAGCATATGAATTAACTCCATTCTGTTAGCCAAATAGCACACTTTAACATATTGTTTTCTAAAAGACTACAGGGCTGAAAAGGCTCTGTTTATATTTGTAATACATTAAATATATTTGTGGCATATTATTACTTCTGTGACTTTCAATATTTTTGTTCAGGACCTAACCCTGCAAATTCTTATCACCATGAGTAATCCCATTGATTACTCACTATAGTAAGTATTACCTTTGGTAGTAAATGCTTGTATGACTGGACACTCATTTTTCATCAAGCACTTTTATGGACCCATGTAGTGTTAGTAAAACATAGTGGGAAAGCTTCTGTTCTGGGGCCCAATAATTAAACTGTATTTATTTCTTCACCCACACATACAAAAAAGAGAAATAATTCCTTTAAATGAATTAATGTTTTGTAAATTATCACAACTGAAGGCAGTCATAATTTACACTCTATAGATAACACAGGTTGTAGACTCTTAATTAAATAATTAAAATTAATGTATTCAATAAAAAGGTAGATAATGGCTATAGTAACCCCTGTAATACACTTTCCATTAGAATCTTCCATTAGAATTTTAATGAGCCAAGTAGCTGTTTCAAAATACAAGGAGTCATATGATTTCTCACTGTGAAAACCATTTCAATTTAATGGAAAGGCACAGAATATTGTGTTCAATGGTTTTCACAATGGGGAAACCTGTGCTTGTTCACAAAAAGGCCCAACATTTGTAGACAAATGATATGAACCACACTAAGGAACCTAAGGAACCACACTAAAGAGGGAGAGTGTTTTGGAAAATATTTTTTTCCTTTGCCAGTTTCCTGAAAAGGAGTTTATCTTAGATTACTTTTGGTCTTTTAATTCTTAATCCCTGGTAGAAAAAAGAGCAAATTACTGGATAAACTAAAGGGATTTTGCTCCAGACAAGCACAAATAGGATAAACCTTGATTTATAGTTTTGCTGAAACAATCATGGCAAATTGCAGACTTCTACAGATAATTGAAAAAAGCCATATATCTCTTTTGTGGACATTTTCAAATGTAATTCATCTTTGCACCAGAAGCTTACTTACAGGTATTTTATCATTAAGTGAACAGGGGAGGAAGTTTGCAGCTGGGTAAAATAATTAATGTTAAATATAATGAATGCCAAATTTTGTCTCTTTTTTTTTTAGCAAACCTGCTGTAAAAAAATCTTAAACACATTTGGAAGCCAAGTGTGCTAGACATTATTGGGTGAAGCTTAACACATGTGAGGCAGAGATACTCATGTTTCTTAATTCAAACCTTTATTTGAATCAAAACCATAACTTACACTTATAATTACTATAAAAGCAATGGATAACAACAGATATACAGAAATTTATAATCATCAGTTACTTTCTGCTGGGGTGTAAGCAGGTCATAATGGATTTCTCCTACGATGCTCCAACTACTCCATTACATTCTAGCATATTTATACCTTTTCAAATTATAGAACCATAACTTTCCTCCAATTGACAGTAAGCATTATATTGTATGTAACTCATATAATATGTATGTGCAATTTTCAGATTAACTTTTGCTGTCCATGCTATTTTCATCTTATGTTTCTTTTCTAATTGTTTTTCCCCCCATTGATCACGCACTGATCATGCATGCTGACCAAGCCATGTACCTCTTACTCAATTAAGGGACTTTCCTGTTTTTCCTTAATTGCCTTTTAGCAGTACATTCTCTATATCCGTTGTACTGACAGCTTCCTCTTATCTATATAATATTGCCCAACTTAGATACATTCCTTGTTCAAAATATCACCTGTGCTCTACATAACAGTGAAAAGCATTATTGAGCAAGTTTACATAGGGACAAGTCATCAAAGGAATATCCACATCAAGTATTATTCCAGCCTGTCCAAACTTACTGACTGTACATGATCCATACTTCAGACATTTCCAACAACATATAAGTACTGGCAGTGTGTTTCACTTCACTATCTATAACTAAGATTGAACAGAAATTCATCATTTTAACCAACTTATAACTAGAAATGGTAGAGTGGGAACCCTGTAAATATTAGAAATGTTTGAAACCTTTGTAATATTACCTGAAGTTAGGTAAATCTCAAAGGTAGTGCTGTGTGTAAATGGTAAAGATTTGTGCACTGAATTTCACATGGAAATATTCACCATTTTATTTTGTGATACATTCTCCTGAGATTTAATTTTCCCATAACACTTTGGCATCATATGGTTATTTTAGATTTACTTGCCAGGATCCATCTCTGAGACCATTATTAGCCCCCTTCAAGAACTTTGAAGGAATTAGATGGAAAATCATAAAAATATTGAATCCCTAGTCTTTTTTTAAAGTTACAGTCCAGATCCACATGGGCAGTCTTGTGCCCAGATGGAGCTCCTTTGACTACAATTGAACTCCGTGTGAGGGTGGAAGATTTTGCCCTTGCAGATTCCATTGCCTAAGTGGGACTTAATTGAAAATCTCTAACATAAGAATTAACAACATTTAGAGAAACCTTTCTTTGACACCCCTTCACTAGGTATCGTAAACTGGTTATGCAATCAGAAAACACTCATCAGCTGTTCCCATGTCATTCACACCTTTGATAGTAGCAGTAATTATCTGTTTATTGACCTATCACCAGACTGCACAGGAATTAATATACTATACAGAGTAAAAACAAAGATCAGTTTACTTGTTCAGTAAATGGCTCAGTTTGTTGAAAGGAATTCTAATTGGCTGGCAAGAAGTGAGATTTTAAATTGTATGATGGTTGTTGATATCTGACAGATTGGTGAACATAAATAAACACTGGATATTACTTTGAAATTAAAGGCATATTGGAAAGATAAATTAATATAAGTGCTGTGATATAATTTTTGCATGATAGGGTCTGAGATATTGAGGCCTGATGATTTTTAAGTATCTTTTATTTTCTGTAATTTAAATATTACTTGTACTTCAAAAAATCAAAAAGAAATAATAGGATTACTTTTGATTGACTTAAATCAGCCTATTTATTTATTTGTCCTGAGTTTTGTATAGATTCATGGATGTTAAGGTAGGAGGGGACCATTAGGATTGATCTAGTATGATGTCCTGCATAACAAAGACCATAGAACAGTGGTGGGCAATCTGTGGCCCACGGGCCACACATGGAACATCAGAGTAATCCGCTGGCGAGCCGCAAGACAGTTTGTTTACAATGACCATCCGCAAGCACGGCAGCCCGCAGCTCCCATTGGCCAGGAATGGCGAACCGCTGCCACTGGGAGCTGTGGGTGGCCGTGCCTGCAGACAGTCAAAGTAAACAAACTGTCTGGCGGCCTGCCAGTGGACTACCCTGACGGGCCGCGTGTGGCCTGTGGGTTGCAGGTTTCCCACCACTGCCACAGAATCTCATCCAGTAATTTCGGTTTCAAGTCCATAACTTCCATTAGGAAAGTTATCCAGTCTGATTTCATGACTTCAAGTGATGGAACAACTTGGTGGATACTCTCTAAGTGTTAGTTAACCTCAGTGTCAAAAATGGGTGCCTTCTTTCTAGACAGAATTTATCCAGCTACAGCATTCAACCACTGGATCTCCTTATGCCTTTTGACTAGATTGTCTGCTTTCAGAAATCTCATGATCAAGTCACCTATTAATCTTCTCTTGCATAAACTAAATAGATTGAGCTTCTTAAGTATCACTATAAGTCAGATTTTCCAGACCTTGAATCAATGTTGTGGCTCTTTTTCTTAAAGGATTGACATACAAACCCTACTTTTCACTTTTTATGCAAGTTTCCATTCAATAAATTTCAAGGTGCTACAAGGTACATTATCATCCCTAGAAAGGGCATCAAGTAGTACCATTATTCCAATTATTTTTATGTAGCACCTAAAAGTATACCCACTACTTTACAGCTATATCAAGAGAAGTCATTTCCCTAAGAAGTTCATGCTCTAAGGCCCTAATTACTTCAATTAGACTATTTCTGGGTGTCACGTTAAGCATGTGCATAATTGTGTGCAGGATTAAGAACTAAATAGATAAGAGTTGAGACAAGCAAAGGAATCAACACAGGATTTTTTTCCAAAATCCATATTATACCTCTGAAATGGGTTCTTCTAGCAGAATTGATGTCAACTTGTTATTCAAAAAATGAAGTATGTTTTGTTACAATGCACAGTTTTGCCTGAATTCTCTATTTGAAAAGACTTCTCAGTTTTCTAACATGGAACAACAAGTGATTGTGTATAACAGACTTGTTTTTTACAGTGAGAAAGCGGTATAAGAGAGTACCATGACTTGGCAAGATTCTCTTTGAAGAGATCACTCCAAATGCACACACGTGGATTCAGTTCAGTTCTGCACCACCTTCTTTTAGAGAACTGATTTTTGTGTGTCACTTTAAGATAGGTTTCACTCTATGTATTCAGCACATTCCTGCATGTACTCTTGAAAGATCCGAATGAAACACACATCAGGTTTTATGCATGAAAATTCAACTCCCTAATTATGAGTTTCTATCACAGGCTTATTTGTGATTTATTATCTTACTGCCTCATAAGCAGTAATTATAATGTTATTTATTTATACTGTGCATGATCTCTCTTGAGCTGTTAAAATTGAATTACTTTCTTTCCCCATAAATTTAGCTCTGATTTCAGTCTGACCATGTGTCAAACTCTTGGGCTCCTTTGCTCACTTGTGTTGCAATACAGTGAGGAATAAATATGTAGAAAAAGGAGTGGGGAGCTCACTGACAATTAAAAGATAGCTACAAGGAAAGTTCTCTCTCACACCTGGAGGACACCAATTTTGCATCCTTTTGAACAGTGGTCAGTCTGAAATACATGCAATTTGAAGGTAGAAAATAGCTGGTCAGAAACAGCTCAAACTCAGAGATTTGCTCCTTGATTCCATGCTACTTTCACCAAGTAAGGTCAGATTCTTCTCTTAATCACACCGCGTCAGGAATAATTCCCCTAATGTCAGTGGAGCAGTGGAGTTACTCAGGATGTGCATCACTGTAAAGAGATCAGGATCTAGGTGTGTATTAAACACTATTGACTTGTGAAAGCAGAGTTATTCAATGCTACAAGCTTCGTATTCCTGCTTCTGAAACTGGAATAGTGTGTGACCTTGGACAATAAATGTTACATGCCTCTGTTTATCCATTCGCAAATAATGACATATGCTGGGGTGCTGTGGGTTTATTTAATTAATATTTGTGAAGCACTCTGAGACTTTAAAAGGAAAAATCAAAATGACAATTCAAGTTGTTATCATTGCACTATTGCCAAAACCATCTCTCCACTCCCCATGCCCATCTTTATGCTCCTATTCATATAACTATAACCCTCCTACAGGAACAGTACAAGGTACCATGAACAATTGCAGGGTTGGGGATGGGGATGGAAAAATCAGTGAGTGAGCTGTCACATAATTTCTGACCAGAATAAAACTGAATTACAGGTTCATTCTCTATGCCCAGGCACCATAGAGATAAAATAAAACAGCATGCATACGTCTGAATATAAATTGTTATACTCTGTGATTACACATCCAGTAAAATATTAAAAATTGGTTTGTTGTTCTATGAAACGTAAGCAATAAGTAAAGTACTGTGCAATATGTCAACTGTACTGAGAGTAAAATTAGGCTTGTTTTTCATATTTACATATTTGGAAATGACGTTAGTATTGCACATGCAACACAATCAACACATTTATATGACATGATGCAAATCATATTGCCATGTTATTGATGCTCTTTGTGAGGGATGCAATAAATATGACATTAGCTATGCTTGAGTGTGTCTGTGTTTTTCCCTTTCTTAGTGCAAATCAGTGTTTTCATAAGAATATGCCATATTGGGACAGACTAATCATCCATCTAGCCCAGTATCCTGTCCATGACAGTGGCCAGTACCACAGCTTCAGGTGGAATGTACAGAACAGGGCAGTTTTGGAGAGATCCACCCTTATATTTCCCTCCTGGATTCTGGCAGTTATAGGTTTACAGTTGCCCCAAACAGGGGGTTGCATCCCAGACCATTTTGTCTGATAAAGATTGATGGATCTATCCTCTGTAAACTTATCTAGGTTTTTTTTTGTTTTGTTTTTTTTTTGTTTGTTTTTGTTTTTTAAATCCAATTATACTTTTGGCCATCACAATATCCCATGGCAATGAGTTCCATGGGTTAATTGTGCATTGTGTGAAAAAAGTATTTCCTCTGGTTTGTATTAAACCTGCTGCCTATTAATTTAATCAGGTGACCTCTATTTTTTTGTATTGTGGGAAAGAGTAAATAACACTTCTCTATTCATTTTTTCCATACCATTCATGATTCTATAGACCTCTCTCACATCCTCATATCTGTTTTCTAAGATGAACAGCTCTAATCTTTTTTCTCTCTGGTCATATGGAAGCCATTCCATATCCTTTATCTTCTTTGTTGCTTTTCTCTGGATCTTTTCCAGTTCCACTATATCATTTTTGAGATGAGGTAATCAGAACTGCACAAAGTATTCAAGCTGTTGATGCACCATGGATTTATATAGTGGTGTTATGTTATTTCTTGTCCCTTTCACAGTAGTTCCCTATATTCTGTTAGCCTTTTTTATTTCTTCTGTGCATTGAACTGAAGTTTTCAGAGAACTATCCATGATGACCCCAAGATCTTTCTTGAGTGATAGAGTGATTAATTTAGGACACATCATTATGTATGTGTCGCTGGGATTATTTTTTCCAATGTGTTTTATTTGCTTTTATTAATGTTGAATTTCATTTGACACTCTGATGCCCATGTCATGCTGTCTGGAGTGATTCATGACTGTGATTGCCAACCTCGGGGTAGATGTCAAAAAGTAGCACAGATTCCTCAGACTGTTCTATAATTAGATTTCACCAACTCAGTAACAAATATGAACTCCTGAACACTGTGTTGGTCTTACCATGGAGTCGCAGACAGTCCCCTTGGGCACTCCAGTCTATCTTGCCACTCAGGCAAGCTGGACTCTGTGATAAATGGTCACTTACACCATTGATCACAAAATATTCAGGTTTCTCCCTGTCTCAAGAGACCAATCACTTACCCCGGGTCAATGTGTAACTTTGACCTCACACCAAAGACAATGTTAGTAGCCAATCCTATAGTAAATTAACTAATAATTGATTAACAAGTACAGCAGGCAACATATATGCACAAATGAGTGCATGGTTCCAAAAGATTGTAGAGTTGTAGTAATCTGTCCCCTGAATGTCTTTTAGGGCTAACCCAGGTTGGCCCTGGGAGTTTCTGCTTTTGTTTCCTAGCTCCAGTCCTGTGAGAGTTCAAACAGCATAAAGATAAAAATTTTCCTGTCAGCTATCTTTATTTCCCTTTTCCAGGATTCAAACTGACTGCATATTCTCTTCAGCACGTAGCTCGTTTAGGGGCAGTTAGCAAATTCTTTGAATCATGATGCTTTACCATGGCCAACTTAGTCTTGATAGTTCTCCTTGATGGGCAGGGGAAATCACTTCTTCTGTCTGAGTTCACAGGGTCACAGCAGGCATTTTTACAATTATAAAGCAAAACATAGACATTACCTTATTGCATGGGATACAGACATTACAAGTAATATTAATGGAAGCAGCAACATAAAAGCATTTTATAGAGACTGAACATACCTTTACAAGTTAACACCAACTTTGAACAATACTAACATACAGGTGTGATGGTCTGTTTTCTACGAAAATGAATTTGTTAGCTCTCAGCTGATGCTGACCACCTTAGCAAGAGCTAGTACCTGGTCAACTAGGATCACGGCCCAGTCAATCAGTTCTGGGAGTTCCCTCTGTAACTCTTTGCAGTGATCTTTGGATTTAAATGTCTTGAACAATGTTAACTCATCTGCAAACTTTGCCATTTCACTGTTCATTCCCTATTTCAGATCATTAAGTAATATGTCGAACAGAACAGATCCCAGTACAGATCCTTGGAAGATCCAACTATTTACCTTTCTCCATTGTGAAAAGTGACCATTTATTCCTATCCTTTGTTTCCTGTCTTTTAACCAGTTACTGATCCATGTAACTCTTATCCCATAGCTACTTAGTTTCCTTAAGAGCCCTTGGTAAGGGATCTTGTCAAAGACTTTCTGAAAATCCAAATATGCTATATTGACTGGCTCATCCTTGTTCACGTGCTTGTTAACACTCTGAAAGAATTCTAATAAGTGGTTAAGGCATGATTTCCCTTTACAAAAAACATGTTAGTGTAACACTGACAGTGTCACAGGCCCAAGGACAGGCAAATCAGCATTGTATGTTGTTAATGCAGTTGCAAGCATCGCAAGGCATTTTGGGGGAGGGTCAAAGGTGTGAGTGTGAAATGGAAGATTCCTTTGCAGGTTGCAAGAGGCCAAGAGGGGGAAGGAGGAAGAGAGCAGAGAACGGGTTAACTTGACACTTTAGCTAGCTCCGTGTGAAGATAAGATTCTGGCCCTGATCCAAGGTCATGGGCTTGACAAGAAATCTGCAGCTGCCCAGCCGTGAGAAGAGGAGAACTAAGTTGAGCAGGGCTGCAGATATAGCAGTGAGAACAGAGAGCAAATGAGACGGTGAAGGTCAACAGGGTGTGTTTTGGAAAGCCGAGGAGACCACAGCGAGCCAGTTTGGACTGGTACAAAGAGCACCAAGAACAGAGGGCCCTAAAACAAAAACACCCCCAAAAGAACCCAAGACATAAAAACCCTCCTGAAAGTCAAAGCAGGTCGGAGATCACAGCGGACCCTGGATGACCCATGCACGGGACAAGAGCTCCCATTCACCCCTCCCCCTCTTTTTCTTATGTTACACCCAGGCTTGGCCAGCCTCGGGTTGTGCATGTGTGAGTATGAAAGTGGGTTAGGGCTGGGGTATTAATGCTTTCATGATTCCTTTGAGTGACGTGGGAGCAGTCCCAACACTCACCATGGTTATGTTATTATTTTATTAATAAAGCTTTAAAACTTAGACACTTGGTGTGCTCCGTCATCTCCTGCCCTAAAGATCCTGCGGCCTCAGCCTGATCACCTGATGCCCCAGGCAGATTGGTATCAGAAATCTGTCACAACAGACCCCGGTCCTCGGAGGGCTGGATCGAACCTGGGACCTCTGGAGTTTAATGCATGAGCCTCTACTGCATGAGCTAAATGCCACATGGCCCTTAGCTAAGCCTGTAGAGCAATCTCATTAATCACTCTCTACGTGGCCTTGGTGCTACTACATCGGACAGAGCACCACACCGTGGAGGGGTGTGGGTTACATTAGCTCTTCCCCATCAAATTGTGTTCATCTATGTGTCTGATAATTTTGTTTTTGTTTCAACCAGATCCTGTGTTTCACTGAGGACTAAATCAAGAATTGCCTCTTCCCTTGCAGGCTCCAGGACAAGTTACTTCAAAAAGAAATCATTATGGTGTCTTTATTGGTCTTTCTAAAACTGCCCCACATGTGAGCCAGGTTCTGAAGAAGTCCTACCCCTCTGGGTGGAGTCAGAACTGAGAATGGGTATACTTCATGCATATCACAGGATCTAAAGTACTCAGGAGGGGGATGGGAACACCCACTGAGATGAATAGAGCAGTTCAGACCTCTCCGAACTATTGTTTCAGTCTATATTCATCTCCACAGGGTGTTGTCATTCCACTGAGAACATCACATTGAGCTGAATGGGCCACTTCACACCTTTCAGAGCATTCTATGGTGCAGATGGAGATGTAGAGGAGCCCATTCCTTACATTGTCCTTGTATCCTTTCAGTTTAAAAGATGATGCTTTTAAATGCTTAAAATGCAATGCTTGTATGGAATTTCTTGCTATTTACTCTGCTTTATGCAAGTGCAGAATGGGGTTAATGATTCATATTGGGGTCGTTTGATCCAGTGGTTCTGAAAAGAGAAGTCCTGAAAAATATAGGCATTTTAAAAATAGGTGGAGTGGAGTTTTTGTGCAAAATTGCCTAAAGGCAATCTTTGAGAGAGCTGGGAACAGAACCCAGATCTCTTGGGTGAAACCTTGGCCCTATTGAAGTCAATGGCAGTTTTGCCATTGGTTTCCATGGGCTTGTATTTTCACCTTTTGAGACCCAATTCTAGTGGTAGGCCTAGTCTACACTAAAAAGTTAAGTTGCTGTGTGTTGAAGCAAGTGGAGCTTTCATAGTCAACACCAAGAAGACCTAATTTTGAGGTAAATAATGTAGCAATAACGGTAGTCACCATCCATATCCAAGAGGAATGGGCATATCTTTTGGACGGGAGCAGATGGAAGAAGACATTTCTTGCCAGTATTTGGCTTACATTTCTAGGAGTAGTAAAGAGTTCAGTAGGACTCTAGGATGACAAATCCAAGGAAAAATGACTTGTAGAATGGGAAAACTATGTTCCATGAATCTCCATGAGTGTTCTCTCTCTCTCTAGTAATACAAATTATATTTTAATTGACCTAGACTGAGCCAGTTGCTTTGCATCCATATGCTTATTGCTTATTTTTCATTGTGACTTCTAGGTTGTCCATGTCTCCTTGGAACGAAATATCCACCTGAGTTAATGCACATTTCAATATTTTAATCTCAGTGACCCTAACTGCTATTGGTACATGGATAACTAGGCACATATGGAAATTTAAGGCCATGTCTACACTACAGAGTTAAGAAGACTTAAGTTTCGTTGATGATCATAAATTGCTTATATAACATCAGTGCAGCACATCCAGACAACACTCTTTGTATTGGCTGAGTGCATTCACAGTCATTGCTCTTGCATCAACAGACAGAGCGTTGCATTGTGGATAGCCACCCCACTGTGCAATTCACCACCACCTTTTACCCTCTGCTGCTGGGAGCTCTTGGAATGGATCACAGTGCATCATGGGAATGTGCTCGCTGTCCCATGATGCAGTTTATTCTGTTCCATCATTCCATGGGCTTCCTAATTCATTTTGTGCCGTTTTTCAACAGCCCTTGTAAACTCTGTGCCCACCATCTCTGCCTGACAGGATGGATCCTGAACTGCTGACCATTCTGCTGATAAGTGTAATGAACGCAACATGACTGGTCCTGGAGTATTTCATGAGCTGTGAAACAGAGAGTGAATCAGCGATGCCTGCTCTGCTGTCTGCCATGGGAACTGTAGCAGGGTGGTTATCCCGCTCCTGCCCGGAGGGGTTAAAAACAGCCTGGGAGAGGGATGTGGCTGGGGCAAGCAGCTCCAAGGCTGATTGGGGAAGCAGCCTCAGCTGGGGCCACACCCCAATCAGGGCCCAGCTGGCCCTTATAAGAGGGCAGTGGGCCAGGAGAAGACAGTATCTCTCTGCCTGTAGAGAGGGAAGGGCCTGGCTGCTTAGGAGCTCACAGGGTACTTAGAGTGGAGCAGGGCTGGGGAAAGGCCAGAGGAGCTGCAGAGCTCCAGCCTGGAAACTCCCCAGGCAGCAGGTCTTGTTAAAGGCCCTGAAGGGTACTGGGGTTGCAGAGGGCAGCCCAGGGGTAGGCCAAGGCAGCAGGTCCAACCCCCCCTTGCCAATGATAAGAGGCCTTTACAGACTGCAGTCTGCCCCAGTGAATGGGGACTAGATGCTGACTGGCAGTAGCCACTGAGGCAAGGTGGGGATAAGGGGTTGGGGGTTCCCCTGAGTGGGGAAACCCAGATTGGGGGTTGCTGCAGTGGGCAGAACCTCTGGGTAAAGGGCACCAGTGTCTGGGAAGGACATGGGGTCCAGCGGCAAGCAGGACACCGGCCTGCAGAGGGCGCTCCGGAGCTGGAAAAATAGCTAATTCCCAGGAAACCAGCAGAAGGCACCTCAGGGGTGAGTCTCACACTGCTACAGAACAAATAATTCAAGATTGCTGCTGGCATTCATGAATCAGCTTGCCACAGTGGACTGTCAGTACTGGGCTTAGGAACCCAGCACCGAGTGGCAGGATAGCATTGTGATGCATGTCTGGGATGATGAGCAGTGGCTGCAGAACTTTTGGATGCACAAAGCCACCTTCCTGGAACTGTGCGCGGAATTCATCCTTGCACTGGGGCGCAAGGACACCAGACTGAGAGCTGCCCTCACTGTGGAAAAGTGAGTGGTGATCGCTGAATGGAAGAATGGAAGTTGGCAACACCAGGCTGCTACTGGTCAGTCATGAATCAGTTTGGAGTTGGAAACTCCACTGTGGGTACTGTGGTGATACAAGTGTGCAAGGCCATTAATCGCCTCCTGCTACAAAGGATTGTTAATCTCAGTAATGTCCAGAAAATAATTGGCTTTGAGGCATTGGGATTCCCTAATTGCGGTGGGGTGGTAGATGGAACTCATATCCCAATTTTGGCCCCTGACCATTTTGCGATGGAATACATCCACCAAAAGTGATCCATGGTTTTACAGGTGCTGGTGAATCACAAAGGCTGTTTCACTGACATCGATGTGGGCTGGTCAGGGAAGGTGCATGATGGAACTCTGGACTATATAGAAATCTGCACACTGGAACTTTCTTTCCAGACCAGAAGATTCCAATGGGGGATGTGCAAATGCCCATAGTGACCCCCTTGTTCCTGGTGTAAAGCTGCATGAGCCACGGGAGCTTAGACAGCAGCAAGGAGTGCTTCAACAATAGGCTTAGCAAGTGCCAAATGACCATTGAATGTGCCTTTCACCGATTAAAAGGTCACTGGTGCTGTCTTTTTGGCTGGTTAGACCTCAAAAAGGAAAATATTCCAATGGTCATTGTGGCCTGCTGTACTCTCCATAATACATGCAAATCGAAGGATGAAAAGTTTCCCTAGGGGCGGGCCGCTGAGGCTGATCAGCTGACTGCTGATTTTGAGCAGCCAGATACAAGGACAATGAGAGGGGCACAGTGGGAGGATCTTTGAATCAGGGAGGCTTTGAAGGAGCATTTTGACAATGATTCCCAGTAATGTGTCTGTATATGATGCATTTGGCCAGGCAATGTTTATTTGCTGACATAAATTACCCTTTTAGTGTCAATAACTCAACAAATATTTTCTTTAAGTATCTGACCAACTCTAATAACCATATTCATGAAGGACTCAAAGTTCACAGTTAGTGTCAGTGTATTTTGAATGTCATTCTCTTCATTGTAGCACAAATATAAAATGAGGTCCTGTGTAGTTTCCAGGGGATAGACCCTATCTGTTGTTTTGAACTAAAGCTGATCCAAAATTTTCACCTGAAAATTGTTTCCACTAAAAAATACGTTTTTGTCAAAAACAGAAATGTTCATGGAGAATATTTTTAAATTTTCCCTTGGAAACTTCTGAACAAACTAGAACTAACATTTTCAATTGAAGTTTTTTGTTTTATTTTTGAATACCTATTTTTAAAAAGATATCAGATTTGGTTTTCCCCTTACAGTTTTTAATGCAAAGGTATGAATAATGACAAGGGAGTTATTTTCACCGTTTTTCCCCCCCATTCAATTTCTTTAAACTTCCTCAACTTTTGAAAAGTTTTGGAGTGGCCAAAGATAAAAATGAAACTCTGTAACATCGCCACTTTGTAATTTTTGAAAAGTTTAAGTTTTTAGAAGTTATTGTGGCAGCATTACTATTGCCAATCTAACTCATCCCAAACTGCAGAAGTTTTCAAAGAATGTTATAGTAGAATGAAAAGGAAAATGGGGATGGTGGGTATGTGAGGAAATAGCCATTAGCCACTTTAGTTCGCTCACAGTGAAGAAATGAAAATTCATTTTTTCTTAAATCACTAATTTAAAAAAGACAAAACCAAAAAATGTTTCTATAAAATGATAAACAAAATATTGACATCTTGAATTTTTTTATGGAATAGATTTTCCATTTTTCAATCAGCTCTATTTGGAATTAATCCATTTTCTGGAGCAATATCGCCAAAACTGCTTTAGCTCTCGTGGGTATGATCTGCACAAAATATAACCAGCTTATTTGAATTGTTTCTTTCTTTCTTTGCATAGCTCTCCACTGCTGTGAACATTAATATCGTGCCTGATCCAGTTCCAAATTTTAGCAAAGCATTAGTGGCAGAAGTTATAACCAATTAAAATGTATATTTCTTATTTTAGTTATATGACACTGTTGCCTGACTCAAACAGAGCCCTTACACATAGTCTCTGCGCTGAAGAACTTTCAGTCTAAAGAAAAAAGAATCTACAAAAGGATGGGAGAAAGAGAAACCACATAAATGGGAAACTGTGGTGCACAGAGATTAAAAGACTGATCCAAAGATTAACATAAATAGCCTTGACTTTAGTGACCTTTGAATCAGACCAAAATTAACTTGCTCAATGTCCCAGCTGTAGTCTGTGGCAGAACCAGGTCTTCCAAATCCCAATCTAGCAGTTGTGCAAAACAACAACCCATGTTGGAGCTGAAGTGCATCTGACGAAAATCATGCACAATTAATATTTATATAATACCAACACAGCTACCATGAGAGCCCTTTACTCTTCTGCTCCTTTTTCTTCTATGGCTCATCAACTCTCCATCCCTTTTCAAATTCAATTTTCAAATTTTTTCTCTGTCCCGCCCCTTTTCCTTACCTGTTAATTTCTTTCTTCCTTTAACTTTTTAAATTTTGTAGCTGAGCTATTTTAGGACTATATTGTGGCTTTGCCAGAAGCCCTATATAATGGGATCATAATTCTTTCCTTTTCCAAAGGATTATTCATTTGTTGCTGTTCCATGTCAGCAGCAAATTATTGCTCCCCAACACCCTCTGAAGTATCTTATGGGAGTGCTGGGAAAGTAGATCAAAGACTAGATGTCAGTGGCATTTGTTGTTTAGCACCTTTCCAGATTAAGCCATTACATAGGCCAACATGCCTTGTAGAATGGCTATTTTTTTTTATCTCTTTGCATATTTTAATGTCACACCACCATTATTGAAGAAGTAATGGCTCGTTGATGTAGGCCTGGTTTGACTCAAGTAATTTGCCTCATTTTTAAATGGGCATGACTGGGACAGTGAATGGAAGGCTAAATTGTCATGACAAGCAGTATGCTGGAGTCAGGATGGCTAGCTAAAATTAGCAGAAACATCCTGGTGTCAGTAAACGAAGCTCAATGTAAGATACATTAGCAGTCAGATTATCTTTAGAAAGAGCATGCAGCACAGGAATTGGTTTCTACAAAATAACCATGCCAATCCCAGATGTGCGATGCAATGTAATGTGTAAATATATAGAAAGGAAGAGGTTTTCTATAACTTTGGTTGTGTAAATGCCCTATACCCACCCTCTATGCTCAACTCTGCGTAGATTGCCTGTATGCCAAATAAAGGATACGCAAATGACAACATCTGAAGTTGAACTGAGTTCTTGGGAAGCTGAGTGGAAAGAGGCCTGAGAGGGAATCCCAATAATTGGTGCTTATCTACTTTTCATTATTAAGTTACCCATGCAAGCAAAGTCTTTTTAAGGATCGCAATAGGGTTTTTTTGACCATACATTAACATTTTTTTTAATGAGCTTTTTTCCACTTAACCCAATCCAATATTCAAAAAGCATGTGGGAAAAAAAGCATCAAAGGAGACTTGTATCTTTCATTCTTTAAACTGAAACATTTTTGACTTTGATAAAAGGAAATGAAAAGATAGGGGGAAGGAATATACGGATAATTGAATTGATCTTAAAAAGAAAACAGTGAGCCTAAAAGACTACTCTGACTGTATTATACATTTTTTTTCATTGTAAAACCTTGTTAAGAGGTGCTAAGAAGAAATAAAAAGCAGGGAAGATCTGTTGTCTCCTTTGAAGGGGGGAGTTAAAAATAAAAAAGCCTATGCTATGGTTTAGAAAGATCATATTTTATAATTACTACTAAAACATAGTCCCTCATTCTATAGTGAAACTGGTGGAGACCCCCAGAATGATAATTGTGGACTAGACAATAAAGACATTTTAGCGCCTCTACCCTCTTTAAGCTGTTAATTCGATTTGCAAGTATTAAATTTCCAAAGCGTTCTTAAATGTTGCTGTTGCAAGATTGTGCTGTTGATTTCTCTTTGCCTTGTGTTCAGTCAGAAAATCGTTATAAATTGATGAAGTGTTAAGATTTTCATGATTCCTAGGGCTAAGTAGTGAGTACTTAGCAATTCAGTGCCTTTCCTTAGGGAAACTGATGTGATGGTGTTAAAGTAGCAATTTCAGTCAATTAGAGAAATTTAAAAAAAAGACTCACATTAACCTTCCTTGCAAAGCTACTACATCTTAAGGATTTCAGACCAGGAGGTTCCCAAGATACAAAGAACATGGTCTTGAACTGTTCTATAATTTTGCTCAAAGTGCATTTTCTTGCCAATTTTATTTGTAGACATAGGTAACTGAGTTCAGTGCCCTGGTGATCCCTTTAGCTTACTCTATAAATTATCGTTCAACACATGGTAACTCAATCATGAGAAGTACAATCCATGAGGAGGGGGCTCGTGTTGGGCTGAGTTTAGCATGCAAAAAGGACCTGATTTTTTTTTTAGTCTTTTTTTCTCAAATTATTCAGAAATAGAGGATCTGAAAGAATAGTGACTTTATCAACACCACACTCATAAATAGCTATAAAACAAGACTGCAAACACCCTGGGTGCCTCATAAAAACACCTGCATCCAATTTCTGGTTCTAGGCTTGAAATCATAATTAGCTTTCTGAGAATCTTATCACTACTAAAGATGTTTTGCTTTTACAGTTATAACCTATTGGAATATAAACTCATATCTATTGATATTCAAGGAAAGCTAAAATGCCTATTTAAGACCATTTGTTTAATTTGTTTGGTTTGTGTGTTTGGTTTGGTTGTATTTATTTTGGTGGTAGGGAAGCATCTAAGGGTTTGTCTGCATAGGGAATATTTATCCAGAGTAGGTCAAGTTAATCCAGTTTGAAAATGCTTGCATACATAGGATGCAATTCATTGTAACACACTGACTCCGCATGTATTTCAAACTCTACAACAAGATGCTATTACTACGACAACCAAATACACAACATATTCCTCCCCCCCTTAATGAGAACATCCCCTAAATAAAACAAACACTAAACTAGAGAAGGAGGGTAGACTGCCTCCGTTCCCAGCTAATCCCCGGGGATTATTTTGCCCCATAACCATGGGTTCGCCCAAGCTAAAGATCCAGCCATTGAGGAGGTCTTCTGTCTCTAGTTGGATGGACTTCTGATGTTGGTGCACTCAAAAGTATCTTGGGTGCAGGCATGACAATGGGCTCAGGGTTCATAGTGCGAATGGGTGAGGATGTGATATCACTTCATTCAGGGAAGGGGTGTATCTCTGCCACAGGCAGTAAAGGAGGGGGAAAGTCAGGAACAGGTGACTCTTGATTTGGTGTCTTGCTGGAAGTAGTGAAGTCAGGCAACTCAACTGAAGATGTGTCCTGGGGACTAGTATGACCTGGAAACAGCTGATCTACATGTCGCTGCCAGGTGAGATCCTTGGCAGTCCATACAATGTAGGAAACAGGTCCTGTTTGGGCAATGACAGTGGCAGGGACACATTTAGCTCCAGAAGCATAATTCCGAGCCAAAACCAGCTGTCCCAGGCTAAAGGTTCAGTCTTTTGTTCTGGGTGCACACCTAATGACTTGATCTTGCTGCTGACATTGCACAATTTGTAGGGGTTCAGAAGATTTCAGCAGATCAAAACCAGTACTCAGCTGTCGTCCCATCATTAGAAAGGTTGGGGATGCCTTGGTCGTCACAGGAGGTGTGTTTCTGTAGGATAATAAGAAGGTGTCCAGATGGTTTTGAATGGATAATTGTCCCCTTGTCGATTTCAAAGCTTGTTTCATTGTCTGCACAAATCTTTCAGCTAATCCATTGGTGGATGGATGATATGGTGCTGAAGTGATGTTGTGTATCCCATTTGCCTTCATAAAATTTCCAAACTCCTGAGAGACAAACTGTGGTCTGTTGTCACTCACAAGTTGTTCTGGAAGGATGAAATGACTAAAGAGTCCCCGTAGTTTTTGGATAGTACTCTCTGCAGTAGTGGACTTCATTATAGAAACTTCTGGCCATTTAGAATGGGCATCTACTATCACAAAGAACATGCTTCCTTCTAGTGGGCCAGCGAAGTCAACGTGAATACGCTGTCACAGGTTTTCAGGCCAGTCCCATGGATGTAGGGGTGCCCACTGGGGTGCATTCCTCACACCTTGACATGATGTACAAGCTCCTGCCTTCTCTTCAATAGCACTGTTCAATCCAGGCCACCAAAACTAGCTTGGTGCAATTTCCTTCATGCGCACTATTTCACAATGACCGGAATGTAGCTGGTCTAACATCTGTGATCTCAGTGGTGGTGGGATAATGACACATCTTCCCCACAACAAACAACTAGAATGGACCGATAACTCCGTTCTCCCGGACATATAGGTAACAAGGTTGGGTGAGACCGGAGAGGTTCGTTGAGATGTTCCATGCATCACCAGGTCCATAACTTGGGACAACACTGGGTCAACATGAGTTGCCTTCTTTACCTGAGTAGCAGTGATGGGTGTGTTCTCTACCAGTTCAAAGTAAAATATTTCCTTCTGGGCAATATCTTGACATTTGGCTGGCAAAGGCAGCCTTGAGAGACCATCTGCATTGCCGTGCAGAGTGCATTTCTGATACTGGATTTCATGTGTGTGTGCGGAAAGTAACAAAGTCCACCGTTGCATACAACTAGCAGCTAATGGGGGAATTCCTGTGTGTGGTTCAAAAACTGAAATCAGAGTTCGATGGTCTGTGAGAAGTGTAAACTTCCATCCAAACAGGTATTGATGAAACATCTGAAGTCCGAAAACGATTCCCAATGCCTCACGTTGGATTTGGGCATAGTTAGTTTCTGCTTTGCTTAGGGTGCATGAAGCAAAAGCAATAGGTCTCTCTTCTCCCGAAGGCATAATGTGTGACATGACTGCTCCCACTCCATAAGGGGAGGCATTGCAGGCCAACTGTAGAGGTAAGGATGGATTAAAGTGCGTCAGAACTCACAAATTTAGCAATGCACCCTTAGCTTTGTTAAATGTAACATCACAGGGTTAAGTCCACTTCCAGGCCTTGTTCTGCCCCAGGAGTTCATGAAGTGGTTTTAACAGTGTGGCTAACTGCGAGATGAGCTTCCCATAATAGTTCAATAGTCCTAGAAACGAGCGAAGCTGGCTAACATTTTGAGGAGGTGGAGCCTCCACAATAACCTTAACTTTTTTAGGGGCCTTATGAAGACCCGTAGCATCAATGATGTCTCCCAAATATTCAACAGGAGGCTGAAAGAATTTACACTTGTCTTTGAGGACTTGTAGGCCATACTTTTCCAGTCTTTGTAGGGTAGCCACTAAATTCTTTAGGTGATCCTCCTCATTCCTTCCAGTGACCTGAATGTCATCCGGATAGCACTGGACTCTTGGCAAGCCACAGAAGATCTGGTCCATAGCCCTCTGGAACAAGGCAGGAGCAGACGTTATTCCGAAGGGTAGGCGACCATATCGATAAAGCTCTTTATGTGTCACAATTGTCAACAGATCTTGGGACTTTTCATTGATGTGCATCTGTAAATATGCTTGACTCAGATCAATCTTACAGAACTTTTGTCCCCCAGCCAGGCCCACAAAGAGGTCATCAATGCAGGGAAGCGGGTATTGGTCTGCACACAACACCAAGTTGACCGTTACTTTAAAATGTCCGCAAATCTTGAGGGGGCAATCTTTCTTCACTTTTGGAACAATTGGAGTTGCCCATGGGCTATGAGTAACTGGCATTAGGACTCCATTTGTGACCAGGCGCTCCAGGTCCGCTTCAACCTTTGGCCTGAGGGCATATGGCACAGTTCTAGCTTTCAGATATTTTGGTTAACTGTCAGGTTTAATGTTCAATGTCACGGTGATTCCCTTCATACTTCCCAGATCCTTTCCAAAAACATCAGCATGTTTCCTTAGTACAGTGGTCAGACCTGTTTCATCTTTAGTCATTCGGTGCACTTTTGCCCAGTTCAGCTGAATCTTCCTCAGACAAGACCTACCCATTAAGGGTGTGTAATTGCCTTTCACCACAAACAGTGGCAATTTAGCAGCCTGTCCATTGAGCTCCATCTTAACATCAGTAGTGCCCAAATGGGCACAGCTTCTCCCGTGTACATCTTCAGAACAGTTTTCATTGCCTTAAGCAGAAGATGCTGTAGCTTTTCTTTATACACAGTCTCTGAGACCAGTGAGATGGCTGCACCAGTGTCCAGATCCATGCGTACAGGTTTGCCGTCCAACAACGGGGTTACCCAGTATTCATGTGAGCCCACAGTGGAGAGGCACTTCTTCTTCTGATGAGGTGTCACCTTGATCATTCTGGGTCTGCTCTAACATATGCAGAGTTTCCTTTTTGGTCCATCAGATCACAGGCCTCTTTTTCTTTTGTTTACAGGCACATTCAATTTGCCACAGTGTTGACACACCAGGTCCTTACACCAGTATTCTGATGCAGGGTGACCCGGCTTACCACAGTGGTAACATTCTTGACTCCCCACAGTTTTGTGGGTAGGTTTTTGTGTCACCTTATGCACCCTTGGGATGCACCTATGTATTGCACCTCCTTTGTACCCAGTTCCATGGAGACAGCAATATCAATGGCCTTCTGTAAGGTAATCTGAGCCTCTGTCAAAAGGTGCTTCCGTATAGCTTCACTGTGCAGGCCACACACTAACCTGTCAGGTAGGGCGTAATTTAACATCTCCTTAAATTCACAGTGTTCTGCAAGCTTTCTCAAAGTTGCAACAAATTGTACAACTGTTTCACCTTCTTCCTGGTCTTTTTTGTGGAACCTATATCTTTCAGCAATTACCAGTGGTTTTGGAGAAAAACAGGACCCCAGGATTTCCACAATGTCACTGTAAGATTTGGTCTTTGTCTTAACAGGATGTAGTAAGCTGTGTAGCAGGGAGTAGGTCTTAGCCCCAACAACACTTAAGTATATTGGCACCTTCTTCTCTTCTGCAATGTTATTTGCAATAACAAACTCAAAACACTCAGTATATATGTGCCATTGCACTGTAGTCTCCTCAAAACGTTCCAGCAGCCCTGTAAGTGTAGCCATGGTTTAGTTTCAATTTGCACCAGTTCGCACCCCCTTCCAACAGGAAAAAGATTTTATTTTATTTTATTTTATTTTATTTTATTAAAGACCTTGACTTCTACCTTCTTCTGTTGCTGGAGCAGCACAGGGATCCCACCCTCATCTCCATGTTGTTTTATCCTTGGAGGAAGCAGTTTTAGGAAGAAATCACTTGAGACACAGAGAGCTGTAGACCTTGAAAAGCAGCCATTTATTTCCACACACTGAACTAACCAACAACCAGCCCAAACCGGCTGGGCTATCCCCTAATAATCTAACTCAGTTGCCATAGCAACAATAAGATTCTATTACTACGGCAACCAACTATACAAAAACACCCCCCTCCCTCCCTGGCAGTTTTGAATGAGGAAAATATTATTTTGTGCTAAATGCAAAAGTTTGAGATAGAAGTTAGAGGAAAAGAAGTGGGGGAAGAGTTCCTAGTTTACATGAGGTAGACATACACACTGGATGCCCTTAAAGCTACAAAGAGTACAGCTCCCCACTGAGGTAAAAATGCCCTCTAACCTGCATGCTTACAGACTGGTAACAGTGAATCTTCAGTCAATCAATGCAGAAGCCTGTCTTTTTCTCTGCACTGGCTGCAGGGGAGATAAAGCAAAATCTAAAGCTCAGAAATTGCTCAATTTTTGTCCAGGAATTATCAAAAATAGTTGCGCAGCCTTCCCCATCGGTACAGTTTGTCTCCTTTCCACTTCTGCAGTACTTCTGGTGGGGACTATCTTGGTGAGTAACTTCACAAAGTATCTCGTTGGTCCACCCTTTGCCTTTTTGCACAAGGCCATTCTCTGCTGCCTCATTACGCACCTCAGTGTAACATCGTCCAAAGTCAGGACAGCCTAAAGGGGTTGTAGAGGGGATTACTATAGAGCTTGCCCCTATATTCACCCTGCAAACCCATTCAACACCATATAAACACCTCTAAGGCAGAGCAAAACACCAAAGACAGACTAGAAACTTATTGCCCAACATCTACCCCACCCCCAAGCTTCCAACATACAACTACCAAGCCAAGCAGTCTATAGTGTATGGACAGAAATCCCAATGTACACACTGCTTACCACCTCATAGGTCCCCCAAGACTTGGAAAGAGCTCAGGGAGCTAAACCCAGAAATAAAAAATGCTGTCACATCGTCCTGAGATTAATACCCACACAGCTACAGCACCTGCATTGGCCAGAGCCTCAAGAATGGGGCATTTATCAACAGCTGAGCAGCTGGCAGACCTGACAGAGGGAATCCAACAAGGAGCTTTCCAGGGAGATCATTGAGGTGGTCAATGACACGTGGCATTTGCCAAGCATTACCGTGGCCTAAGACAGAATTTTAAAAAGCAACACCTGCAATGAAAAGCCAGAATGCCCTGCTGCAGCCAGATGTTGCAGTTAGGGCAGCAGGCAATGCAGTACCGTAAAACAACACCGTGAACAATACAGACTGCTGCAAACTACAGTTGACAGTTCATTTATGTTTGTTACAAAATATTGTTTAATAATAAAAACCTTTAAAGTTTCCTTCATAAGTAATTGAGACTCCATCTTTAAGAGAAAATATGTTTGTACTAATTCATAAGGTAATTCATACTTCATAACCAAACATTTAGGCAAACACACCATGTACAATAGAAATTGCCTCAATGTTGAGGCATTCCACTGCCCATAAAAAATGCTGAACTGAACTGCTTCCAACTCTGCCCTCTACAGGTTAGCAGCTCAACATACATCTGCACAGTTACAGGCCTGAGACTCAAAATAAGAGCAATGGACATCCCTGACAATATTCATGAGCGGCAGGTGGAGCCCCCCTTCTAGGAGGCTAGTTCCCCATTCTGCCCCTTCCACCCCCGAAGCTGAAGCCCTGAGTTCCCCCTGGGCTGGAGGAGCCACAGGCCAGCTGGAGCCCATCCCCTAGCCCCCCACTGCACCGCACCTCCCCAGACCCCAAGCTGCCCTGCAGGAAAAGCTCTTGTCTCTTCTCTTCCAGAAGAACAACCTGAGCTTTTGATATGCACCTTGCAGGTTACGGGGTGACTGAGGATGCAGTATGTGTTACTCAGTTTCCTGGGTTCACCAGTAATCTTGCTGGAATTTAGGGAGATTGCTGATGAACCCAGGAAGCTGAATAGTAGATACCACCTCCTCGGCCGCCCCGGAACCTACATGGGGCATAATAATAAGCAAAAACTTCCCCTGCCAAACTCACAAACGGCCTATTATACCCGCCGTCCATGACAATATTGCCCCAGATGTTTTCACTTTGTATTGGACGCCTTCCTGGCTGCTTTCAAAATACTGAGTCAATCTCTGCACCTGAGTTTCCCACCCATCACTAAGACTATCTCCCTTACTTTCACAAATAGTGTGTAAAAGTACAACATGTTACTATGATTTTTGGGATGTCTTTTGCTGCTGCTTCCACCATATTCCACAAACAGCAACATCTCTCTTTCAAACGGCACACTCTGATGGCTTCATTAACTAGGGAAGCAGAAGATAAACTGGGACAACCAAAGGAATGTCCCCATCATTAATGTCCATAGTGTTCCTGCATACAAAAAGTCATTTCTCCATTAATTTAAACAGATTTGAGTTTCAAAAGATCCTAGGATCGTGAACCCTTCTAAGCAACCCTACATTTATGGGACTACATCCCCTTCTATTTTTGAATTCTGATCCCTGATTGGGTGGTAGAGAGAGGAGCAAATAAAAGGCACATGTGTCCTGTCAATTCCCCCAATAAACTTTGGGAACCCTGTGTCTCCAAAGTCACCAGTAATCTCCAAAGTCACCAGTAATGAGCATTACCAAGCTTTATAACCTGGTGCAACTGTATACTTTATTCATGACATCACACACCTGCATGACAATGGCCCAACAATCAATCTCTTAGTAGCCAGCTAGTTCGGCATGGGATGGTAGCATTCAGGGGTGGCCAGTTTCCTTATGGTAGTGGTGACCCACTTGTCCATGGGTATAGGGCACCACATGTTGGTACATTGCCACTGCAGCTCCAGGGTAGGTTCAACACCTATCTTCAAAAAGATTGCCTTCCCCATTCTGAAATTCTCTCTCCACCGCTGGTCATCCCAAGTCTGCAGAACACTCCTTTCCCACCAATTTGTGCTGGTTTCCTGAACCGAGAAAGGATGTTGCATACTGTGAAGCTGCTCCAAGGACCAATCTTCTTCTATCAGTTTTTCAGCATCTTCCTTTTCTGCATCCTGATTTAATAGTGGCTGAAGCTCCTGCTGCTGCTGCTTCCACCTCAACTGCTTGGTGGTGCAGCAGGCAAAATCCCAAGCTGACTTCATCTAGCATTGAGTGCTAGCCTCTGTGAATTCGTGGTTGCCACGATAGTGGCATGCAGCATTGCTGGGTCCATGCTGGCTGACAGCAATTGAAAAAGGGCACTAGCCCACCTGTAAAGGAAGTACAGTGGGATTTGTTTCAAAATTTGAACTAGCTTGGCTTCTACTATGCATCCCATAATGCACAGTGAGAAAAGTCCCAAAATACACACACTATAAATAACAAGATGTCTTTGAAATTCTTGCACTTTGCTCCCCTTCCACCATACTTAAATTGTTTGCTATCCATTTAGGGCTGGGATTTCAAAGGAGTCTAATGTGCCTAGTTCCCATCCATTGCATTTCAATAGGAGGTGGGTGTCTTAAGTCCTCAGCCTTAAAAAGACGATGTTCTTTTGGGAAGATACCTTATGTTTTTATCTCTATGTGACTCACCCAGCATATTATGGATGCCCATATATGATAAATATAGAAGATTCCTGGAACTATTACCTTGTGCATCAGCATCAGTGTATATCACGAGTGAGAAATGGGGCCAATGATTCTTCATTATTTCATGGCAGGGTTTCTCCTTTCCTTCACTGTCATGAGTTTTGGATAAATACTGAGGATTTGCTTTCTTGTCCTCCAGAAAAGCCACTTAGGGCTAGATTGTGGCGTTACCACAAGCCCTGAGAAAGGGGCAGTGTGTAGTTGAACTGCCCCAGGAGCTTGATTGTCACTTGATGAATATCTGTAGAAAGTGATTTGACCTGTGAATATTAAATTCACACCTCTCTTCTTTATAGCTTTATTCACCATTTTGTGGTTATTTTTATGGCATATGTTGTTCATCTTTTAGTAGTGAACTTGGAAAATAAATATTGAAATATAAATGAAAATAATTTAAATTCACTTACGATGTTGCAACTAGACTCTACACTCCTATTTTGAAAGCTATTCTAAGGGAAGGGATCCATTGACCTTGGGGAAAGCAAATGAAAAATCATTTCAACACAAATTGAACTTGCATTTTCCAGGAGCCTTTCCTTTATGAGCTTTTCAGAAGTTATTGGATGTACAAGGGTTTCTCATTCTCAAGCTTTATCACCCAGCTGAAGCACTTTGAAGTAGCCCTGAAAATTTGTGTGGCAGAGAAAAGTCAATTACAGTCTAAAATTATTAGCAGTTAGTAAGTGATAAAGTGTCTGATAAAGCAGGAGATCTCCAAATTAACTCTTTATTGAATAGCCTGAGAAGAGATATATATGTCTAGGTTTATATAATTAGCAGTTCATTGTTTTCTGATGATATGTCTCACATTAGGAGCATAAAGAAAGATTATCTGAAGATGGCTCCAATGTGCACATGTTGTAGGAAAGCAACACAGTTTTTCAAAGAGGTAATTTTTTTAAATAAATATCAAGGCAAGTGAGGCCTGGAGGAATGGCATAGCCTGAAATGATAGGACTACCGTTAACTTGAATGGGCTCTGGATCAGATCCTATACACAAAGAGTTCTTTGTTTCTTGGCAGCACTCCCACATTTTTGTTCTTGATCCCTTGGAAGGGAAAAATGGCTAATCAGGGAAAGGATTTGCATAAAGTCAATATTTCAATGATTTCCTCTTGAAGCTAAGAATTGATCAGATTCCCAGCTGGGGAAGTTGGTGTAACTTTATTGACTTCAATGGATGTTTGTCTGTCTATAATGACTTGTCATTTCAAGAGTAACATGTTTCATGTGGTGCTGTTTTAAATTCAGTATTTACAAACATTTTTCATTTTACATGACAAGAGTGGGAAAGTCTTAGACACACACAAAATGAACTAAATGATCATCATGATTATGACTTCTAAACCACCATCGGTACAAAGGATAACACCGGATGAACAAAAGTTATTCATTCTATTCATATTTCAATAGAGGATTGGTACCCACTTTATTCCTGTGCACACCGCAGCCCTCAGTCTACATCCCTCCCAATGGGTCCATGCCATAGCCCTAAATGTAGAGTGGATCTAACAGACTAATTTACTATATTTTGAAAAGGCTACACCTCCCTCCAAATGTCTTGTGCAGGGGTGCTGTCAGACAATCTGGTGGCTGGCATGCCCACTTTCCCAGATCCAAGTTACTCCATTACTCATCATGCCCTTATGATTTCTCTCTGCCCCAGTTTCTGTCATGGTTTCCCTGGGCAATAATGAGAATTTCTATACATTACCTTTTAAATATTATCTCTATTGGCTTTGAGAAGGTGTAACATGGTTGGAACAGACTGAAACAGGAGTGGACTATCTCACTGAAAAGACTAGGAGTGTCACCTCCTGGGAACTCACCACCCTTTGGGGAAGTGCTCAGTAGCCTTGGTCCCTGGTCCTACATTCCCCATCTGCATAAGATTCAAAGGTATTTGATCTGTAGCATGCTGCCGGCTGGAAGGACCCACACACTTTTGGCTACTGTCGCTACCCCAATTCTGCACAAAGACATGACTGCAAAGGAACAAACACCAGATTCTACCACTGGGCGCATGCTTTGTCCACCCCCTAAAGGGTGGGCCATATGATTCACAAAATCCACAATCCCATTCTGGTCTCGCAGTCCAGCTACTGGCAGCAGGTGGAGCCTACTCTACAGACTACTGCTAGTCCCTGGAAAATCCAAGGGAACAGAAAACTCCTCTAACACCCAATCCTTGTGCAGAGGATCCTCTAACTTCCTCCCCTAGATCACTGATTCCAGCCCTGGAAAACTCCCGGCCTCTCCCCAACTTCTTCTTTCCCTTCATAGTTTGGCAGGGGGAAGAATATGGCTAGGATATCAACTGCCCTATGCCCACTCACCCACAACTGGCCAAGAGAACACCTATTGTCACTGCCTTCCTTCTCGGCTTCTGCTTGCGGCAAACAAGGGTCACGCTGTCCCCACAAGGGAAAAACCTAGTGGTGCTGCTATATTTAAAGGGCCTGGCCTCTGGGCTGCTGCTCCTGGGGCTTCCCACCTCTGTGCTGGGGATGTTTTCCATCCAGTCCCCTTGGCACCCTGCTGGTCACCCTGAGGCTCAATCCAGTAATGGATGTGTGTGTAACCACAGCAGGCTCCTTGCAACCTTTCTAATGCAGAATGGTCACCCCAAGTACAGGGAAGGCTTATAAACCCTTCCCTTGGGTATACATGAGTAAAATAGGCCTATGTTGTACCCCTTTGTTCAACCAATCAGCCACAGAGCACAATTCCTCAATTGCATGAGGAAAGAGGTATACAGCAATCTTGAGGAGGTGTCAAGGGTTTTCTTTCTCCTGCTGTTCCAGACAAAGTCCTTCCCCCACCTCTGAGACTGCAGATGGGGCATGTTCTATGTATAAGGCATCGAAGAAGGTGCAAAGATGCTTGTGGAAGAAACAGACCAATGGACCATGCAGGCTGGAAAAGAGGAGGTGGAGGAAAAAATGATAAGCTATAGTGGCAGACAAGTAAGGAGGGCACAGGGTGGGTAGGGTCTTAAAGGTGAGGACAAGAAGGTTGTAGTTGATGAAGTGGAGCTAGAGGAGCCAGTGAGAGGATTCAAATTTTTGTAGTGGGAGAAAAGGATAAGATATGGACAGAACAAGAAGATAATCTTAACAGCATTTTGAATGGACTTGAGTCGGTCAAGGGAGTTGTTAGGCAGGCTGAAGAGGAGGAGGACCTGGCTGAGAAGTTTATCTATGTGAACAGGTAAAAAAGGCTAGATTTTAGGGCTTGTCTACACAGGAAAGTTAGTGCGGAGCTAGCTAGGTATAAGGAAATGAGTCAGCCCTGAATGAGAACCTGATTAAGCTCTGACCTGGGGCTCCCACCAGTAAGTCCAACTGCCACGACTCCAACCCACAGGCCTAACCACACCCATCATGGTTTCTGATGCTAGGCTGTGAATTTACTCTGTGCTAGCTACTCCCCACTAACTCCTTGGGTAGACACTGTGACCTAAAAATGCCTTTGTGCACTTTAGCTTAATACACTCCAAAGTCTACTAAGCTAAGCTGTCCAAAGGCATTTTTCGTTCACAGGAAAGAGTGTCAAAATGGGGAAATAGTGCAGAACAGCTACTGTGATGTAAATTCACACCCTAGCTTTCTGAGCGCTAACTTCCTGCGTTGAAAAGCATTTAGAGATGTTAAGGAGGAAGACACAGCAAGTTCTGTAGAGAGATGTAGTCAACACTGTAATACCCAGTGATCCCCTGTGTGGCTGGAGCCACAATCTAAGCAGCCCTTACTCCAGGGAGCATGGAACTAAAGGAGGTGAGATTGGGGCAGGGGTGAAATACTCCTACCCTCTCTGTGCTTGTACACATCAGCATGTACAGTTTTTGCCCTCTGACAGTCTAATCAACTTGGATGTCTTTCAAAATGGTTTTCCATAGGAACCAAGGATTTGCCATATCACAACAGACCATTGGTTCATTAAGTCCAGAATCCTCCCTCTGTCTGTGTCCAGTTCCTGATTTCAGAGAAAAGGGGAAATACATTTCTGCACCTCACGAAAAATACTTATAGTTTTGAAGTGTGTGATTTAATTAGCCTTATTTTAGCATTCATATCAGTTACAAATAGTTGCTCAAAAATATCTACCCTTTATTTAAAATCTATCTCGAGGATTTGACCTCACACTTGCCTATGACTGTTGCTATGTAAATTTCACATCCTTAATATGTTAAGACCATCACTATTAATAAACTACAATTGATTTGGACTTTTGTGATGCTTTGGGGATTTACCCAGATTAGTAATGTGTTGGGACACTGCCTGCTCTGTAACCCTGGGCACTTGTATGCTGTGCTGCTTTGGTTCAAAGCACAATGGCCTCACCCTGACTTCCAGCAGGCTGGTTATGCCAAGTACAGTGACACCAACACTCCTGCCATTCCCAGGTCTCCCCACAAGAATCTCCTCTGTAGCATCCAGTCTCTCACACTGGATACTCACAGAAGTTATCCACAGTTTGCTGCCTCCAAAGAGACAGAACAAACACCAGCCTGATAGTTTGGCTGAAGATCCACGGTTCAGTTAAATACACAGCATTGAGATGGCTTTGTAATAAAACAAAAATAAGTATGTCATAAGGTGCTCCCTTAGGTATCCTACATGCCTTACTGTCTAGCCAGTTACTGTCATAAACACACCCCAGTTGTTTTCCTTTCACCACATATACCTTTTATTCCTCTGCTCATTTACATACATAACATAGACATCTCATAGCACAGCTTCCCTTCTGACTCCTCCACCCATTCCTTCTACTTATATCCTCTTAATTACATCATGAGCTCAATAATTACCACCCAGGTGCTCATAATCCCCCAACAGAAAGTGTTTCATTGCTCACAGCTGATCCTGCAGCCTTCTTTGTGCTGCAGCAATGTCAGCAATCAGGGTGCTGTTACTAGCACTCTGTCACAAAGTTTATTAATAAAGAATGTAGGCTTAGGTGATTACAAGTAAGAGTGAGTGAGATAGGAAAGGTTACAAATAAAGCAAACAAAACATGCTTTCTACGGACTAAAACTTAATTCTAGTAAGTTACAATCTTTGCCTAAGCAATTTGCATAGTTACATCAAGTTATCAGCATCCCTAGTGCTCCAGAAGTATCCAAATTGACTAGATTCTAAGGCAGGGGTCGGCAACCTCTGGCACGCGGCTTGCCAGGGTAAGCATGCTGGGGGGCCAGGCCAGTTTATTTACCTGCTGACGCAGCAGGTTTGGCCAATCACGGCCCCTCACTGGCCGCGGTTCGCCATCCCAGGCCAATAGGGGCGTCGGGAAGCGGTGCAGGCGAGGGATGTGCTGGCTGCGGCTTCCCGCCGCCCCTATTGGCCTGGGACAGCGAACTGCAGCCAGTGGGGGCCGCAATCGGCCGAACCTGCCGCATCAGCAGGTAAATAAACTGGCCCGGCCCGCCAGGGTGCTTATCCTGGTGAGCCGCATGCTAGAGGTTGCCGACCCCTGTTCTAAGGTTTCTGTGTCTTATTGTCTCCTCAGTGATGGATACCAAAATGGTCTTTTGGTTCTGCTTATATTTTCTCAAATTTAATTTACCCTGTTTCAAGGGGCAGGAAGACTAAGGGGTGTAGTCTCCATCCCCTGTTGAGACTGTTAAGTGGTCATCTTCTTCTACTTGCTCTCCTGATTGCTCTGCTGTCCATACTTATAAATATGCTTTTATTTTTCTTTGGTCTTCTGACATTATCTGATTAAAATATGACCATGTAGATCATTGTTGCTACCACTGTTATATAACTGCAACAAATCTTGCACAAAGTATGTCAAGTAAGATGTCTATTGAAAAGTTATGATTTGCTGAATATGATTATGCAATTTGTATGCATGTATCATTTTTGTATCTGATGTTCTGAATATTAATTATGTACTTGTATTTCAAATGTTTGCTCCTGTGGTAACACCAACATGGTATTTAGCCTGCATATCTTGAAAGGACTATTCAAGTTAAATGGCTCCTCAAGGAACACTTAACTCATGATGGACCATGGAAGATACCTATCTACGCTTAATGGACTTTCCTGTAGTGGCCTCTGTTATGACTAAGTGAAATCACGCATGGTCATGTGACTTGCCCTTGTGACTCCAAACACCATCTTATTACCTGTAATTTTCCACAGTGAGAACAATGGGATTCCCTTTACTTGGCAGAAACTATAAAAGGCCCTGGAATTTTGCCTATTCCCTGCTCAAACCTCTGGACTATGAACTTATACTAATGGGAGCCTTCTAACCAAAGGACTGAGGACCTTCCAGTGATTTGGAAGCAACCAGAGACTTAACAAGCCAGTAGTTTATTCCATCACTGCTACAATCCTGATCCAAGAACTTTGCAATTATTGTATGTATTTGATACCTTTAACCAATTTTAACTCTTTCTTTCTTTCTTTCTTTTTATAAATAAACCTTTAGATTATAGATGCTAAATATTGACAACATCGTGATTATTGGGTAAGTTCTGAGTTATATATTGACCTGCATGTGGGGCTGGTCCTTTGGGATCAGAAGAACCCTTTTGTTTGATGAAATTGGTTTTAAATAACCACTCATCATTAAGTCTAGTGTCTGGGTGTTGAATCAAAGACTGGAATACCCAAGGAGGCTGCAATTCTGACTTCTTGTTAGCCAGTGTGGTGAGACAGAAGTTTACTTTTGTTGCTGGATTGGTATATCTTATGGGAGAATGATCACCAATTTTGGGGTGTGTCTGCCCTATTTCTCAGCAGCATGTCCTGAATTTGGTATTCTCAGTTCTGACCCATAGAGGCATGGTGACAGGCCTCACCTTGCTTAATTTACAGTGGAGACACAGGCAAGCAGTGAAACAAAATTCCTTTGTCTAGGACAGGTTGGACTTATGCATTGCTTGCTAAACACAGTTTTTGGAATATATTTCGAGCACGCATCTGTAATTCTTCATACACTGCCTGTACATACATCACACAATAATATTAATAACCAGTGTGTTGTCAGTTTTCATATGACACCTTACACGAGTCACTTTAGATACACTCATTGCCATGGTTCAGTGTTGTCATAACCTGTTACAGTCAGTTTTTGAGTGATCCATCCCTTGTTGTGCAGTCCCACCTTCTGACAGTCAGAGGCTTGGGACACCCATGGGATTGCATCCCTGACCTTCTTGGCAAAAAGTCATTGATGGGTCTATCGTCCATTAATTTATCTAATTATTTTTTGAACCCAGCTATAGAGTTGGCTTTCATAACATCCCTGGCAATGCTTTCCACAGGTTGATTGTGTGTTATGTGAAGAAGTACTTCCATTTGTTTATTTTAAACCTGTGGCCTATTGGTGACTCTTGGTTCTTGTGCTATTTGAAGGGGTAAATAACACTTTTTCATTCAATTTTTCCACGCCATTCATGATTTTTATACATCTCTATCATATCCCCTCTTATTGATTCTTTTCCAAGCTGAACAGACCCAGTCTTTTTAATCTCTCCTCATACGGAAGCTATTCCATACCCCTAATCATCTTTGTTTCCCTTCTCCATAACTTTTTCCAATTCTAATATATCAGGGATCGGCAACCTTTGGCATATGGCTCTCCAGGATAAGCACTCTGGCTGACCGAGCCTGTTTGTTTACCTGCTGCGTCTGCAGGTTCGGCCAATCGCAGGTCCCACTGGCCGCAGTTCACCGTTCCAGGCCAATGGGGGCTGCGGGAAGTGGTGTGGGCCGAGAGATGTGCTGGCCGCCACTTCCCACCACCCCCATTGGCCTGGAGCAGTGAACCGCGGCCAGTGGGAGCCGCAATCGGCTGAACCTCCAGACGCGGCAGGTAAATAAACCGGCCCAGTTCGCCAGGGTGTTTACCCTGGCGAGCCACATGCCAAAGGTTGCTGATCCCTGTATTATATCTTTTTTGAGATTGGGCGACCAGAATGGCATGCAGTATTCAAGGTGTGAGAGTACCATGTATGTATATAGTGGCATTATCATATATATATATGCTGTCTTATTGTTTATTCCTTTCCTAATGGTTCTTAACATTCTGTTAGCTTTTTTGACTAGCACAGCACAATCAGCAGATGTTTTCTGACAACTATTCATGATGACTGCAAGATCATTCTTGAGTGGGATCAGCTAATTTAGACCCCATCATTTTGTAGGTATAATTGGGAGTATGTTTTCCAATGTGCTTTACTTTGCATTTATCAACATTGAATTTCATCTGCCATTTTCTTGCCCAATCACCCAATTTTGTGAGATACCATTGTAACTGTTTGCAGTCAGCTTTGGACTTAACTAGCTTAAGTAATTTTGTATAATCTGCAAACTTTGCCACCTCATTCTTTACCCCTTTTTCCAAATTATTTATGAATATGTTGAATAGCACAGATCCAGTGCCGTACAGATGACTCATTTACCTCTCTCCATTGTAAAAACGTATCATTTATTCATACCCTTTATTTCCTGTCTTTTAACCAATTACTGATCCATGAGAGGACCTTTTCTCTTATCGCATGACTGTTTACTTTACTAAAGATGATTTGGTGAGGACCTTGTCAAAGGCTTTCTAAAAATCCAAGTACACTATATCAGCTGGATCACCCTTGTCCACATATTTGTTGACCCCCCCAAAGAATTTTAATAGACTGTTAAGGCATGATTTCCCTGTACAAAAGCCATGTTGACTCTTCCCCAATATACCTTGATCATCTATGTGTCTGATAATTCTATTCTTTAGTGTAATTCAACCAATTTACCTGTTACTGAAATTAGGCTTATCGGTCTGTAATTGCTGGGATTACCTCTGGAGCCTTTGTGTGTTTGTTTGTTTTTTGTTTTTTAAGGAGTGTTACAGTAGCTATCCTACAGTCATCTAGCACACAGGCTGATTTAAGTGATAGGTTACATACCACAGTGAGTAGTTCTACAATTTCATATTTGAGTTCCTTCAGATCTCTTCTTTAAAGCCATCTGGTCCTGGTGACTTATTGCAATTTAATTTAGCCATTTCTTCCAAAAAAAGAATGGTTCAGTTGTGGAAATCTCCCTAACATACTCTGCAGTAAAAAATGATGCAGATAATTCATTTAGCTTCTCTGCAATGGTTTTCTTTTCCTTGAGTGCTCTTTTAGCTCCTCAGTTGTCCAGGGGCCCCACTGATTATTTGGTGGGCTTCCTACCTCTACATACTTTAAAAAAATGCTATTAGTTATTTGTGTCTTTTGCTAGTTACTATTTAAATACTTTTCTGGCCTGCCTAATTATACTTGATTTGCCAAAATTTATGTTCCTTTCTATTTTCCTCAGTTGGATTTGATTTCCAATTTTTAAATAATATCTTTTTGCCTGTAACTGCCTCCTTTACTCTGTTGTTTAGCCATGGTGGCTTTTTTTTTTTCCTTTTCTCCTCTTACTGTTGTTGGGTATTTTTGTTTGTTTTAATTTGGGGTATACATTGAATTTGAGCCTCTATTATGGTGTTTTTAAAAAATTTCCATGCAACTTGATGGAATTTCGCACTTGTGACTGTTCTTTTTAATTTCCGTTTCAGTAGCTTCCATATTTTTTGTATGTAGTTCCCCTTCCTGAAGTTAATTGTTAGTGTGGTGGGCTTCTTTGGTATTTCATCCCCACAATAATGTTAAATGTATTTACATTATGGTTGCTATTATTGAGTAGACCAGCTGTATTCACCTCTTGGACCGGATTCTGTGTGCCATTTAGGATTAATTCAAGAATTTCCTCTCCCCTTTTGTGTTCCAGGACCAGCTGCTACAAGAAGTAGTCATTAATGGTGTCTAGACATTTTATCTCTGCATTCCATCCTGGAGGTGACATCTACCCAGTCAATATGGGACAGATGAAATCCCCCATTATTATTGATTTTTCTATTTTTGTAGCCTCTCTAATCTCCGGGAGCATTTTGCAGTCACTGTCACCAACCTGGTAAGGTAGACAGCAATATATTCCTACTGCTATATTCTTATTATTCAAGCATGGAATTTCTATCGTATAGATTCTATGGTACAGTTTGAGTCATTTAAGATTTTTACTATATTTGTCTCTATGCAGTCTTTCAAATATATTGCTCCTCCCCCCCACCAGCATGACCTACTCTGTCATTTATATACATGAATATATAGTATTAATAGTACAAAGTATTACCATGTTCCATTGATTATCATTGTTCTACCAAATTTCTGTGATGCTTATTATATTAATATCCTCATTTAGTACCAGGCATTCAAGTCTACCCATCTCAGTATTTAGACTTCTAGCATTTGTATGTAAGCAATTAGAAAAAAATGTCATTATTTAGTTGCCTGATTTCATGTGATGTAACTGAATGGGACTCTTTTTCATTTGACAATTTCTCTTCAGCTCCTACCAGTACTTTATCAACTTCTAGCCTCTCCACTATACTAGGATCTAGTGAATCCCCATTAATAGATCCTTCCCTAAGGGATGTTTCTGTCTAAAGTGAGTGCTTTTCCACACCTGTTGGCTTTCCCCCAGCCCTTAGTTTAAAAACTCCATTACAATATTTTTTGTTTTACATGCCAGCAATCAGGTTCATTTTGGTTTAGATAGAGCACATCCTTCCTATATAGTCTCCTCCTTTCCCAGAAGGTTCCTTAGTTCCTAATAAACCTAAACCTCCAAATACCATTGTCTCATCCAATCTTTGAGACCCTATCTGGCCCGGCATGTGGAACTGGAAGCATTTCAGAGAATGCTATCATCGAGGTCCCGGACTTCAATTTCTTATCTATCAGTTTAAATTTAGCCTTCAGGACCTCTCTCCTACCTTTGCCATGCCTATTTATCAGGAGCCTCCTTCTGGCATCCACTAAGCTAGTTTATCTGTACAATTTGCCTCTTTCCCTTAACGCATGAAATCCAACTTGTTTCACTGATGTAAACATATTAAATGAAGGCAATTAAGCGTGCTCCAGAAACAATCAGTTGTAAATGGCCTTAGTTACTCGAAAGCCTTCCTGTGTACATGTGGGCCAGCCCATGGGGAATGGAGACTAGGGGTCTTACATTGACATGTGACCATGTCACCTGATAATGAAATCCATCTTAAATCTGGTACTTTTCCATTTAGAAGGAGGGGTGGGGACCCAGAGAGACAAAAGATTCCTGCCTTATGCAAAAGCTATAAAACAGGAGTGGAGCAGGACAAAAGGGGCTGCCAGTCCTGAGAACCCCTGCTTACCACCTGAGATCCCTGATGGAACTAACAACGACTCTACCAGGGGAAAGGATTGGGCCCAGACTAGGAAGGAGTCTAATCTGTGAAAGACGCTTATTGGAACATCTTTGAGGGTGAGATATTACCTGTAATCAGTTTCTTAATGCATTAGGCTTAGACTTGTGTGTTTATGTTTATTTTGCTTGGTGACTTACTTTGTTCCATCTGTTACTACTTGAAACCACTTAAATCCTACTTTTTTATACTTAATAAAATCAAATCACTTTTGTTTATTAGTAAACAAAGAGTAAGTAATTAATACCTGGGGGAGCAAACAGCTGTGCATAGCTCTCTAACAGTGATATAGAGGGTGAACAATTTATGAATTTACCCTGTATATGCTTTATACAGAGTAAAAAGGATTTATTTGGGGTTTGGATCCCATTGGGAGTTGGGTGTCTGGGTGCTGGAGACAGGTAACCTGTGGAGCTGTTTTAGTTAAAGTCTGCAGCTTTGGGGGTGTGGACCAGCCCTTGGGTTTGTGTTGCAGCAGGCTAGCATGTCTGGCTCAACAAGGCAGGGTTCTGGAGTCCCACGCTGGCAGGGAAAATGGGCTCAGAGGTAAACCAAGGGGATCTCTGTGACCGAACCCATCACAAATACTATTAACTTTTCCTTTTGATCTGTTCTAACAAGTGAATTGGATTGAACATGCTATGACCTTTGAACATTTCCTTGATATTCACACACAAGTGAATTGCCCTATTGCTCTATCCTGAGCAGGCAATCTGTTAGACAACATCACATTATATACAAATGTTAAATGATAATAAATAGTGATTATAATCATTATAATTATAATCAACATAATAATTATTAATTAACTCAAGCACCAAGGGATCTAAATAAGCCCATTTCAGCCAGGGTTCATGATTGTTCCTGAATAGGAGTCAAGGGGATTTGCTGAAGGGGACTAAGGTGAGGGCCCCCCTGTCATCACCAAGGTATACTTTATGAAAACCATCCCTCTAATGAGCATATACAAACCTCTTAGCTCTTTTTATGCTCCTATCTAATTCACCAATTACATAATCTCACAGTTAGATTTCACCTTCCCGCTACAGTGACAAAGCTAGAATAAACACAAACACTTAAGCATACTCTACACTAGAAAATTAATTCAGCTTCACTGTGTTGGTAAGGGATGTTAAAAATCCACACTTCTAAGTGGTGTAGTTAAGATGACCTACACCCCCCCCCCCCCCCCCCCCCCCCCCCCCCCCCGTGTAGACCGCACTAGTTCAATGGAAACATTGTTAGGTTGACATAACTACTGCCTCTCAGGGAGGTGGAATACCTACACCAATGGGGGACGGGGAGTATTTTCCTGCTCCACCCAATCCTGCCTTTCTGCTTTGCCTGACTCTGCTGGCTGCCTTGCTGTGTGTTCCCCTGGGATTGAATCTCCTGCCTATTGGACCTCTTGTGTGAATGCTGACCACCAATCTAGACTGCCCTTCAACCTGCCTGACATTACATTGCCAGGCCTTACATCTTCCTTAGGACACGTCACCTGAACCCACTTAATCTGTGCCCTCAAACTCCACCAGAGAACAAATAGAGAGAGTATGTCCTTCCCCGCCAACTTTTTTCTTAAATAAATAAATCAAAGGCAAACCATAAACTCAGACACAAATGAAGGTGTGCAGATGTGAAGAGCTAATGTGAACTTGGCCCTTTAGTTAAACGGATTTAATATTTGTGTCTATTAAGAAATGATGATATAAATTCTTCAAAGAAAGACTATATATACAGCTGCCAATGTTAAATCCCTCCAAATAATACAATAGCATGATGATAATCTTGAAACAGCATGTCCTTTTGTATCACACAGATTTGCTTATGAGCTCAACTGCTTTAAAGCACAGTATGCACATTACTGAAATCACTGCCTGGATTGAGTCATATACAGATTTTCTGGTGTCGAAAAGGAGTTGCTAGATTCATTCATTTTCCATGTTAAGGGCTAATCCTGTGATGAATGCTTTAAGAGGCTCTTCTTTATATTTCATAGCTAGGAACTGCTTAAAGGAGAGCTATATTTTTTGTTATAGTGGTCTTTCCTTTTCAATACTGTGACCCTTGCTCACCAAAAATTTTCTTTTTGTCTGAGGCAGTCTAGGCTTTTATCATCATCCCTTGAAGCTGACACAGCACACATAAGATCAACAGTTCAGAGCGAGAGGAAGAGAAGTTGAAATATGTCATCTTAACGATACCTAGGGCTTTCTTTTGCTATCTGTTAAAACCCATGTAGGAGCATTTTTATTTATTTTATTTTTGGATATGCTTATCTCAGAGACCCAACTACATCAGCATTTACATCTGATTCATGTAAATAAAGTTTGTCAAAGAGTGCTCTCCCAGACACCTCAATATGATATCCACCAATGTTTGACTGTCTGATGCACCTTATTATGGAGTGTAATTGTAGCCATGCCAGTCCCAGGGCATTAGAGAGACAGGGTGGGTGAGGTAATATATTTTATCGGACCAACTTCTGTTGGCGAGAGAGACAAGTTTGTCTCTCTGATGCATTTTAGACCTTTAATGGACAGCTCCAAGATGTATTGCATGGAGACAACTCCCTGGCTTGTCATGGAAAGAGGAAATTCTTTCCTGATGGCCTGGGGCTGTGATTCAAAAATATTCTTGTCTGGCTAGGTGACATGTAGGAACAGTTCTGTTCATAATGACACAATGTATCTGAAAAATACCCCTTTAAAGATGAGTGGCGGGGCGGGGGGAAAGTTGTGTCTTTTATTGCATCTATGATATATAAAGAAAGCAACACATTGTTGATTTTTTTAAAAACATTTTTCTGCTTGGCTTTTTTAATACTAGAAACATTGGGTCTTGGTTTGTTTTTGCTGAAAATCTTTTCAGAACATTGGAGAACATGAGTCTTAAATTGTGTCAGCATACTCCTTTCCCTTCCTCTCCCTCCTAGGTAGGGGGTTGGGAAAGCTGTATTGCATTTTCCAGATGATCCTTTGCTTTCAGGGGGAATAAATTATATTTTATACTAAAAGAAACAGACAACAAAAACAACAACAACAAAAGGAAAAAACAAAAATTTGTCTCCATGAGACAAGACAGTGTGTCTCTTCTTTAAGATGCTGCAGCAACTGCCTGACAGAATGGCAACTGTAGGAGGCAGACGCTCCAAGATATTTAAAGTTACAGTACATCTGCTAAAAGATCATTACATTGACATAGGTGAATATGTAATGAGGTGCAGGGAATGCTCAGGCAAAATTCTGTTTAACTATACACTCCCCTTCTTCCTGCATTTTAGCTTAACTCTTTGCTGAAGCGCAGGCCGGTGTTGTGTGTTTTCAGGACCTTTTGGAAAGCATTACTCAGAGTTAAATCTCAGGGCTATTGTATGTAAAATCCTGGTAAATGGATGTGAATAGCCCCCAGTCAATTTCAAAGAGAGAGCACCTTACACTTTCTTAGTAAAACGAACATCTATAAAACATTGTAAATAAGGTTTGGAATATTATGAATAACTTTTGAACAAAAGCTTTTATACAGTAAATTACTGGAGTTCCTTATGCAAACTTGCCTCCTTTTGTTTCTGTTACAAACATTCAAGTATAAGGTTTCAATATAACATTTTCTATACTTCAGCGCACACATCAAAATGCATTCCCTTCTGATATTCTCACAGAAATAATTTCTTAGTCTTCGTAATGTGAGAGTGGTATGTAGTGGCTGTCATCTGGCTCTTCAGAGCTTGATAAAATGGCCCCATCTCCATCCTTTCAAACACTTCAGAACACTGTCAGCAAACAAACAGTCTGGAGCTCTCCACAGACATCAGCATTCCATCCCTTGGGTTAGTAACTCTGGTTGCTGGTGAAACAGAAGTCTGTAGCCTGTATTCAAAGTAATATAGGAATTGGGATCAGCATACGAAAGAGCCATTTCCTGGATCTCCATAAGACTCCCACTCTATAGAGCACCATCTTCACCCCAGCCCTCACAGCAGACACATTTCTTGGTCCTTTTCTGATCAATTGCTGCATCCATACTACTGTCTTTAACTCCTGTATTTATGACTTCCCCCCTTGGACTCTGACTGGTTCAGTTTCAAAGGGTGACTAGGGTGTGCCCTGCCAGGTGGGTTGCCAACAGTGAAAACGTCCTACACAGCCTCAGAAATAGCTCTGAACATGTATAATTAACTGTAACACCCCAATCTGGATGTTTCTGGGTCCTTCTAATTCAGTTGTCCTGCCTTGCTTCTCTACATGTGTGCAGAGACACAGAATATCTAACTAAGATTTATGTCTTCTCTCCACTGCTTCTCTTTCTCTCCTCAGAAGAAACAAAGTCAAATGTTGTGGTATAAATCACGTGAGTTCCATATATAGTAGAAGATGCAACTAAGGTTTCCACATCTTGGGATGTCGTTGTCCCATTTCATTACTCTTCCAAAAGAGACCTCCAAAATGTGACATGTTTAATGGGAGGGGGAAATGGTGGGAGTAGGGAGGAATAGAACAGAAAATAAACTCTTCTGGGAGCTAACCAGAGACTTTACACTTCAGAGGTGACATCTACCTGGGTTCAGGGGGTCAGAAAAAATGAGACTTAAGTGATATTTAGGTCTTGTGCCGGCCCTCAGTAAAGAAGTGAATTTAATGCCAAGAGGGCAATGAAGACCATGATAGTTTCTTTTCCTTTTGCAGTGCATCTTTATATGTGATGACTCTGAAGAGAATTACATTAATGTGACTTAAGCACAGCCAAAACTATGCACTAGATTCATCAATGCTATTAGAATTTGTTACGGGAAAATCAAAGCAGAACACCCAGGCTCAGAGATCTTACTGGTGCTCAGTATATATATGCAGACACCAAGATTTTCATGGGGGTGGCTAGCAAAAGTATGCTTAAAAAAGATTGAACATTGTGTGAAAAATCAGAATAGCCCAGCACAAATAGCTATAGTACACTGAAATCAATCAATCAATAAAAATGCCAAGGGTTAGCCAATGGAGGAAGCATAGTTTGGTAGAGTTAGAGGATTGGGAATCAGGACCTGGACTGTATTTTCAGTTTTGCCCAGGATGGCTGTGTGGCCTTGTTCAATGCAGTGTTGTAGTAGCCAGATCAATCCCCCCAGGATATTAGAGAGAAGTATATTATCCTAAGTATATTATCTGATTTTCAGGGGTTCTGAGCACTTACAACTCCCATTGACTTCAGGGAATTTTATTTATTGAGAAATATATTTTATTTAAAAGGTCACTCTCAGATCTGAAAATCTACCTGATTTTAAAAATTGCATATTTTCATGAGGGCTATGTGGACTTGTTTCAATAAAGCAAGAATTGACCCAAGCCTTCATCCAGAGGTTGAACTGAATTTGAATAGAATCTGTTTCTGTTTGTTTGCATTTTGAATTAAAAACAAAAAAAAGTTTGGTTAAAATTACTTAATTATTCTTCATTTTCTTCAATGATTTCTAACTCTAATCTGGACCAGAGGCACAATTGCTGAAATGCCCCAAGAAAGACGACAATATTTATAACCCAACTAGAAACAAGAAGTACTAGAAACCTTACTAGAATCTCAAGGACAAAAATTGGGATCTAATTCAAAGCCATTTGTCATCAATGGAAGGACTCTCATTGACCTCAGTGAACTTTGGTCAAGCCCTTAGCAAGAGCCCAGATTGAGGCGGGGAAGTGGGGAGAGAAGAGAGACAGTTAACAATGAAGTTGCAAGTCTGGGGAGTGGGGAAGATGGGAATGGTTTTAATAGTGGTTGAAAAAGGCAGGGAAAGGAGAAGGATGGACAAAAAATACCTGGCAGGATGAGTTTTAGGTATATAGAGCATGAGGAGGCTGCAAGAAAGTAGGTAGTATATGCATAACTGAATAGATGAAGAAAAACAGAGAGCTAGATTGTCCTTAAAATAACTTACTTACATAGAATGCTTGAAATGAAAATAAAATCTGGTTTATATTTGCACTGGTTTTAAAAAAAATCAGTTTAAATTCTTCTTTAATACTTTGTATTTTCCCCAGCTGTTAACCAGAAATTATTAAAGAAGGGATCTTTAGCGTCTGCCAAAACTTCAACATACAGCACTTGTCTGCTAAAATGCCTCCTCCAGCTTAGGCTAGCAGTATGCAGCCAGGCATTTCATATCAGAACATAGCAAGCCTACAAGGTATCACTATTATTTTCACAGTCTGATTCAGCCTTTTTTTGCAGGGAGAAGGCCTTACTGTAGTGCCACCAATTATCTTTGTCCACAGTCACACATATCTTTACCCCATCAGTTATTCAACTTGTACATTTCTCTAACTTTCTTTTTTATTTTCCGGCAAAGAACCATACATTATAGGATTAGACCAATAAGGTAACGTTGCCTCTTCCTTTCCCACAGTTCATATGGATGCATTTGCTACTCTGTAGAAGAATAAAAGACATCTGACTATAGAAGCACCTGCATTGTTCTTCGATGAATTTAACTCTATTTTGGGTGCCAGACCATAATACACGTATTATCTAGTATGAAATATCTGGACAGTAGAGAGCTGTATTCTTGGAACTAGAGACATATATATTTCAATCTTAGAAATTACTTTTCCTATTAAGATAAATATAGAAGAATTAACAACTGGCAAAGACTAAGCTGGAGCTGCGACCCCCTGTGACTTTTTCCTGCAGTAATAGAGAGAACAAACTAAACCAAGATTCTAGCTGCACACTGCAGAACCAAGAATATACATTTTTAGTACTTTAATTTCACTTTATTTTTTTACTTAGGTGGCACATAGATAATAGATTTTCTACCAAGACAAGTTCATACAATCCCCAGCAAGACATACTGCAGTCTCACTAGAATAACAGTGGTGAGTGATCCATCCTTAATATAGTTCATATTTTCATCAGAGCAAATGTAGAGGATGAGTTCCTGGCAACGAATGAACTGCAGGTGCAGTTCTATAAGGACAATTTAAAGAAATCTCATTCTAGAAGAACAAAAATGTGCAGCCCAATTGCTGGCAGGAGATAGATGGTAGCTGAATTTCTGGCAGGAGGAAAATACCTGTTACAGATCTTTGATGGTGCATATATAATGTTCAGAGTGGAGAGGGGTGCACACAAGAATTCCTGCACCAGAGTCTTATAATATGCCAGGTAAAACAGTTGCACTCTTGGCAAGTGAAAACTCAAGGATTTATTATTTGTTAGGGGACAATCAGAAGTTGAATGAGTGATGAGGAAAACTAAGTTAGAGTGTTATTTAACAGTTTGACAGGACTACTGGTGAATTACAAACTAAAACTGTCTAGTATATGGTTAAAGTAATTGATTATCAATTTGCGTTCCACAGATGTAATGTCATTAAAGTAGTGTCATGCTTATTATTACTGTGCAAAATGCCATATGATTGTATAGCAGAATAAATTGGGATTTGCATTGCTAGGAGGACTATGAGATAGATTTAAGGCTTTTTGCTCAAAAATCCATTATTCCATTTGTTTTTATTTCTACTCCACTCCAGATACTGTTCTCAGATGGGATAAAGCCTCAACTTCCAGTCATCATTCATTGTGATGGGATGTCCACCCCATCCAGTGCAGAGCAGGTTAAAGTAGGTACAGCCAATCAGGGTAATTAACCTGAGGGAAAGCCAGGGCTTGATAGGTTAATTGATTGGGCTCAGCTGAGAACAGGTGGGACTAATATAAAGCCCAGAAGAGGGTAGCAGAAAGGGCTGTAGGGGAAGTGGTCTTCAGTTACTCCTGGGAGAAGGCAGATGTGTTTGAGGCTACATAGTTAAGTAGTCTGTAGTTTCCCTCTGAGAGGAGGGAGTGTGGACTAGTAAACCTGGGAGCTAGAAGATGTAGGATGGAGTCTGGGGATATAGCAATGGAATCTGGGAGAAAGCAGACCACAGTTGCTTAACATCCCTGAACTGCAGCCCAGCATAGAGGGTGGGCCTGGGTTCCCCTCTGAACAACTGGAGAAGTGGCAGAGATTGGACAGAGGAGCAGAACACTGCCTGGGCCAGTTGGCTTGTAGGACTGTCCTACCCTCAAAAGGGAGATCTATATTGACTGGGCCAGAGGGCAAACCTGTGATGAGAGAGCACCCTGAGTTTCAGAGGGAGAGGTAGAAAGGTGTGTGAATGAGCGGCAGAATTGGGTGTTGGATACTGCGTGTTGTACTTGAAGGGGTTAATGGTGTCATTTAGGCACAATATAGAATAAGGGAGCATTGTGGAGCCACATCATACTCATGGAGTTCTGCTCTTCCAATTTATGGTGTAAGCCTTCTGCCCATCTAAGTTGGCAGCAACAAGGGCCGGGTTCTGTATCTAGGGGTTCATTTCAATAACACAATGCAAAACCGGCTCAAGCCCCCACCCAGTGACATGGGACAATTACATACCACTCCCTGGGTGCCTCTAAGAGGCAATACTTCCCCTCTCGCAAGCACGGAGACTGAGTGTAGCAGAAAATGTTTAATAACATGAGGTAAACGACATCAGCATTAAATTGGAAAAACACCACAAAGAGGATTCAAAACACAAACCATGAGCAAAAGACCCACCCCAGCAAATTGGGCTGTGTCCTTTTCCTTTGGTTCTTGAATCCAGCAACCCAAAAATCACCCAGAGTCCCCAAAGTCTCTGTCCCTGGTCAGTGCAACCCCAGAGTAAAAGGGGGCATGCAGGGTGTCAAGGGGCACCTTACTTGATCCGAGGCCGGCCGGCCGTCTCTCCATGGGGTTCTGCCGCAGCCTTCACCATGAGCCAGTCCACTTCCTGCTGTCCCATGAACTGCTCTGCTCTACGAGCTGCTTCGCTCCGCTCACCAACCTGTGAGCCGCTCCAGCTGTCTCCGCAAATGGCTCCGCTCACCGACCCATGAGCTGCTCCAGCCGTCCCCGTAAATGGCTCCGCTCGCCATTCCTTGGGCCACTCCAACCATCCCCACAAGGCTCCATACCACTCGCTGCTCCTCCAGTCGTCCCCGCAAATTGCTCCGCCAGCTGCTTAGCAATATAGCTTCAGGCTCCCCCACTAGTTAACACAGCACTCAGTGATCTCAGCTCTTAATAACTTTAGCTTTTTTTGTGATTTCAGCTTTTAGTGATTTCAGCTCATAGTAGGGGAGCCCCAGTGCTGGTGTACCATTGGCCCAAAGTGAATTCAGCTCAGCAGACTGTAACTAGACTCCTAATGGAATCAAAGGTAGCTCTGACATTCAACAGTGAAGAGAGAAGGTGGTGCAATTGGTGTTTCAAGCCCTCAAAGGGGGCCCATACCATCAAGTACAAATACCTGTCCCCATCCTCTCTCAATTCAGTAGGTTTTGTAACCCATGCCTCTTGTCGAGCAAGTGCTACTTAGGTAATGGTGAGTCCTTCTGTCATACAACAGTTCCATTGTCCTTGATTCACAGAATCAGGGTAACAAAACTTTATTCTTCCTGCCCCAATAACAGAGAAACTGGGGATCCCACACCAGCCAAAGTAACCACTTTCAGTTGCTGTTGTTTCATGCCAGGCGAGTGGGTGTGCCTATGCAAACAAGATCAGCCCCTGGAGTTCTTTTCCACACCCGCCATAATTCACCACCAGATGTCAGGGTAGAGCTCATCCTGACTCTGCTTACATCAGGGTTCAGCTTACTGTTCAGCACATGGGGAGGAGGTAAAGCCATGGTCATTCTTCCTCCCCCTCCACTCCCACTCCTTTTTTTGGGTACTGGGTACCCTTGTAAGAGAAGAAAGGAAGGAATACCTGCACATCCTTGAAAACAAGGGAGACATATTGTCTGACCCATGAGACAATCAGGCATAATCTAGTTTAAAGAAGATATATTCTCTAATTTGATGTGTTATTTACTATTGCTGAGTGTGAAAAGGCTTTCTTCTCCTGTGAAAATTTTTGTGATTTTTGTTAAGAAACTTTACTCTCCTGAATTGGGATACAAAATTGAAATCTCAAACTTTCACAAACCAAAACATAAAGGCGGGGGGTGGGGGAGAACTGGATTGGATTAATTGAAATGTTCTACTTTGATTTCAAACTTTTTTTCCAATTAATTAACTCTCATCTTGAAATGAAAAGTTTTTTCAATCTGAAAAAGAAACTTTTCATTTAGTTTTGAAAATGTGAAATGATGGGAAATTTTGAAAAGTTTTAACGTTTTTCACTTTTTAAATAGGAAACTCACCAAACCCAATCCTTTTACGTGAAGTGCTTTTGTTTTGATGAATTGGCATTTTCTGACCAAACGTGTTTTGCCGAAAAAATTGGGACCAGCTGTACTAGTTTCTATCTAAATAATACTAGACAGTCACTGTTTTAATATGGTGCAAGCCCTGCACATATCAGTGGCAAGATCAGGACAGTGAAAAAGCAAACATCTCCATATTTGCATATTCATCCCTGAACCTACAAACTGTACAGTTCATCCTTTCTTGAGTTCTGGCCAAAGGAGTCTGGTTTTGGAAAGATGAGCTTGACATGATTGGTCATTCAGCCTGGAGATGCAAAACTAGGCAAGATCAGAGACAATGAGACTAGATTTCAGAATCATCAGGATAGAGGTGGTGACTGAAGATAATGGAAGACTCCTGATACTTTTAATCTAAAATCACTGAAGTGATGATTCCATGAGAAGGCTGTATTATAATTAAGCCTTATTGAGAGAATTGTCTTCTTTTTATAAGTTGTAAACTTTTTTTGAAGTTGTGAGTGGGCAACAAAAATATTCACCAACAGCAATCTCTGGCACAAATTACATTAACTCTACAAGTCAGAAGATATTGCTGTGTTCAGATGTCCTGTACCAGAAAATGTGTGAGCATATCTGTGATGTCTGCAATCAGGACTAACCATTTGGACTGGTCTCATACTCTGATGTAATATATAACAAGAGGTGTAATGTAAATATCTATGAATTCCTACAGTAGTTCTTGCTGCAATGTTGGTCTGATGTACACAATTGAATGTTGGGGATGAAGGTTGTTTGAAAAGCCAAATTGGACAATGAGGCTTTTGAGATATAGGAATGACAAGTATCAATAACATTAGGTGATAACATACAGTACTGAAATAACTCAAATTGAATTTTAAATAGAGGAAGTGTAAATAGAGGAGATGAAGTTCACCTCTACGAACCTTATCCTTCCACCACCCAGGATATTCCTTGACCTCCGCATGAGTTCTAATTATTTAATTGCTCATGAGCTTATTAGCATTTTGTTCCTTTTCCTAAGGTGCATTGAGCCTTATCAGATGAACCCTGGGAAGAGTGGAGGTGGTCAGGAGAATGCCTAGTACAGCAAGACAAAAATGTTTGTTTCTGCTCAAAATTTAGAAATGAAAGTTGAAAGAGATTCAAATGTCCTCCTGGGAAATTCTCTTTGCAGTGATTTATGGAAAAGGGTCAGAAAGCAATATGCTCTTACCGCAATGCTCAATAATGAGGAAAAAGAAAGATGACTGCAGACATATTTAGTCCAACTGAATGGGGAAAACAAATGTATCATGTGCCCAGGAGAGTCAAGACAGAGTACTAAAAACAGTATTCGGATGTACATTGATGATTCAAAGCAGCAGTGGGTTTAATGTCACAGTCATAACTATCATAGCAAAGCAATAACAAACAGGCATTTGGGGAAAGGAAAGTATCCTGAATTATTTCTAGGCATTTGCTTTAATTTGACCAAACTCATAACAATGGACTGAATTTTGCCCTTGCCTTACTTGGCCAGACAGGTGTAAAGACACTCCCCTATCTTTGTGCACTCAAGAGCAGTTTGCAAATACAGCCTGGGCTCGGAAGAACACAAAGGATGCACCCCCCTTCCTTCCTTCTAGGGGCAAATGGATCGGGTTGGAAAGGAAGCAGATGGAGCAATACCGCTGCACCAACACATGCTAACCAGCACAGCTAGCTGTTTGCACAGTAGTGTGTATGCTACATCTCAAACATCTCCTTCCAATGGGGACCACTTGGAGGTATTGTGAGAATTCCTCCAGCATTTGCCCTGTGAAGGTTTTACCTCCACATCATCACTTAGCTTGGATTGTGCCTAATGGCCAATGAGAAAAAGAACTTTAAACATATCCTCTGGGTATTTTGTTCATGTTTTATACACGTTATTAAAGTTTTAATGATGTAACATCCATTACTGATGTATTCTTAATGTTCAGAAAACGTTAAAGGGTGCATCAAAGTATTTTACAAAAAGCCCTTACATTATATTATGTATTGAAGTGCTCGGGTGGGAGAGATCTTAAACTGGCTATATTTTAAGTGTTGGATCTCATGTTTCCAGTGTGATAGTCTAAGACAATATATACTATATAATTTCACAAATGCAGCATATGTCTACATTTGAGATTCCCAGCTCATGAAGACATACTCACAGTAGCTGTGCATGAGCTAGTGCCTGACACTAACTGCCTACGGCTGCACAGGTGACTGCTTGGGCTAGATGCACAGAGTACAATCCTGCCTGACTCCCTGGCTACTTATTAAGGTGGCTAGCCTGAGCTGCCGCCTATGCGACCACAGACACGCTGCTGTTTTTAGGTGCTAGCGCCACAGAGCTCCCAGTTCAAATGTAGCTGTACCCTAATAGTTATCTGACACCTGCAGTTCTACTTTTATTTTTAGAGTAGGTTTCATACTTGGGATTTTTTTATGGCATAAAGAACACTTAATCACTGCTATGTACAGTTGTGTTTCTGCCTGCATCTCAATTCTCATTTCCTCCTCCTCTTGCACCCTATCCTGTCAACTCTGTTCCAACTTTGTTTCCTTCTAGTGGGACTACTGAGGGACTAAGGTTCTGCTCAGTCTGAATAAAGTGGCAGAATCTTGTCTATTGACTGTAATGGAATACTTGTAGAGCAGGGGTTCTCAGACTTTCATACTGGTGACCCCTTTCACATACCAAGCCTCTGAGTGCAAACCCGCCTTATACATTAAAAACACTTTTTTATATATTTAACACCATCATAAATGCTGGAGACAAAGCGGGGTTTGAGGTGGAGGCTGACAGCTCGTGACCCCCCCAGGTAATAACCTCGTGACCCCCTGAGGGGTCCCAACCCCCAGTTTGAGAACCCCTGTTGTAGAATAATATGCTAATGATCAACATGAGTAAGGATGGCAGAATCTGGAGTGGATTTTGAGCATTTTAATACAACTGTGTCCTGAGAATCCAGTTCTGAACTATTTATGGTGCGACTTACTTCCCTGAATAGTCGCACTGAACTCAATGGGCCAGAGGTTCAGCTGGTGTAAATCTGTGTAGCTACATTTGATTTTAATAGACCTTCATCAATTTACTCCAGCTGAAGATGTTATGTAACGAGACTACTGAGGGAGTGAATACTACCTCATTCAAATAAAGTTAAGAATTAGACCCTTAGCTCAGAAACAGTAGTTTATTAAAGTGCATTTAATTAGGCTGCACAAAGTAAAGCTGTCCTGGGCAGCAGAATCAAATAAGTGACATTATTTGCGAAATAACCTGACCAAGGCCTATGCTATGATGAACAACAGAGATTATCATTCTGTATGATTATGAAATGTGAACCAAAGATTTATACTGTTGCTCCAATGTTAGCGTTAATTCACTGTGAGAGCATACAAGAAATGTCATCCTGCCAACTTCTTTATAAAACAATATTAAAGGTAATTATTTTTCAGTAGTAGTAGTAGATTTCTGATCAAGTTATGTGTGTGTAATCAGATGATAAATGAAAAATTCAACTTGAAGCACAAAGTGGGGGGGGGGAAGCCACTATATGGCTTCAGGCTGTCATCACTATAATTGCTGAAACAACAAAGTTAGAGTGATATAAATATATGTGACTATGAACCCTGTGAAGTTCTAGACAGCAAAGCTGCACAGCTGAGAAGTACAATCGGAGACAATTGCCTTAAGATGCTTTCTGCACAAAGTGAGTCGTGCTAACTCAAACAGCTTTAATGCTCTTGGACATGGATAGAACACATCTGGAATCTGTGGCAAAGCATCCAAATTGCAAAGTAGGCACACACAGAACAATTTATGTCTTTAATTAAATAGCAAAAAAAAAAAAAAAACCTCGTTAGACAGTACTAAGGTTCCCAGTGATAGCTGGTTCCCTTCCAGAATGTCAAGTTCAGCAAAACTCAGACTGCTGAAAAGCAGGCAATACAGAGTAATTGCCCATGCAACCTTAAGTCTGCCTCCCTAGTAGTGCTCCACAGAGCACTCTCCAATCGACTCTGGTACTCCACCCGAATGAGAGGAGTAAGGTAAGTCGATAGGATACACTCTCCCGTCAACTTCAGTTACGTTATTCAAGTAGCTGGAGTAGCGCAACTTAGGTCGACTTACCCTGGTAGTGCAGACAAGGCCTTAGTGTGCCTAACTGGAGAAGCTGACTCTTTTTAAAATGATATTTTAATTTGATTTCCCCCAAAGGTCTGAGTACGAGTGGATGGTGGTGTGCACAGCTGCACTGCCCCAGGAGCAAACACACTACCTTCTGTTGCTCTAAACTATGCAAAGTGACTGCCAACCACTATGCAAGCTCTTCTGGACATTGTGAATAAGAGTCAGAGCGATGTCATTGCCCCTCCCTATCCCTTTTGAAATAGCTTGCAATCAATGGGGCACTAAAATGCAATCGATATTGTCTCCATGTACATAGCTTATGAATTATAAACTGGAGCAATTTAGACTACTTTGTCACTTGGACCCATCTTCTTACCAATTTATACCAAATATTTATATCATATATGAATGTAATCCAACATCTCTTCATCAATCAGATGAAAATCATGCAGTGTAGCATATCTTGAAACAAAGTTTCCCCATTTTAAATTTATCAATGTCATAGTGACTAGATAGTTACATTAAAAAACAAAACAAAACAAACAAACAAAAAACAATACTACAACAACAACAAAAGCTTGCATTGGGCATGAAAGCCATGCAGATTTAAATTTTATTAGAGAATATTTAAAAAATAAACAATATAGAAAATTTGAAGCGTCAGTTATTGGTCATTGGGGGTAACATACAGAGTATAGGGGTATGTTGGTGTTTTGGGGTTGGGCAGCACACATAGTATATACAGACTGCAATGTCCCCAATGAGGGGTGGGTAACCGGTGGGCGGGATCAGGAAACATTACATTTGTCACTGGTCAGATTTGCTTAATGCCTCTTTGTAAACTTCTTCACTGTGGAGTACCTTTTGAAATGTAGCTGCCAGGGTCATTTCTGGGACAAGGCTGATTAATCACCAATCAACAGCACAACACATCCCAGCAGTCAAATTAATAACCATAAACTGAAGGTTAGCTTGTAAATGGCACCAGGACTTCTGTGATGAGGCTATAGATCTTGAAATCTCTGAGATGTTAGTCTTCTCAGCATCTCTCCCTTGGAAAGCCTATTTATTGCTACCAGAGGTGAATGAATTCTGCTTTTATTACCAAGAATAATTGAGTACTACATTCTCCATTTTTCTTTGGCTTAAACACTTGGTCCTGGGCTGTTAGTTAAACAAACATCCGGTTATCTTCATCCAGTGTGCTAGCTGTCAGGGCAGTAAATTGAATAATGATTTGCTTTAATGGAAAGCAGAACTGAGTACAAAATCTCTTTGAGGATATAAGTTTCCATCTATACACAATAAATACTAATATTTTATCTTTTGGTCCTTTATATGTCTGGATTTCTTTTTTAAATGTAAATTATTTTGAGTTAATGAGTCACTGTACTTGAAACTGAATCACCTATTAATGTGATTTATTGCAAATGTTACACGGTGTTCACTTGGGACCATGCACAGTATCCCTTTGGAATCTCGTGGTCCAATCCTGCTTTCCATGCAGCTCTCCATGACATTACGGGGACTGGCTATACATGTCTGAGGACAGTATTGGACTGAAAATATGTCTTGGCTTTCAAACCTTGACTTCTAAAAAAAGAGTGTGTTCTACCATGAAAATTATGCTTTAAAACAAACAAAACACCAGGACCATTGACATGACAGTTCAAACATAGAGTCACAGATCGTCAGCTGTGATTGAGATGTAAATGCAGCTGTCAGGAGCGTGTGTGTGCAAAAGTAGCTTTCCAGTCTTGGGGCCATTTGCACTAAGTCAATCTCAATCATAAATTAAAGCAACCCAAAGGGTGTTATTGTAATGCTGATAGACCCCAGTCATCGGTGGGCAGTATTGAACTAGGGACCTCTGGAGCTTCATGCATGAGCCTCTATTGCAGGGACTGGCAACCTTTGGCACGTGGCCTGCCAGGGTAAGCACCCTGGTGGGCCGGGCCGGTTTGTTTACCTGCTGCGTCCGCAGGTTCAGCCGACCGCGGCTCCCACGGGCTGCGGTTTGCAGTTCCAAGCTAGTGGGGGCGGCAGGAAGCGGTGGCCAGCACATCCCTCAGCCCACACCGCTTCCCACCGCCCCCATTGGCCTGGAGCAGTGAACCGTGGCCAGTGGGAGCCACGATCAGCCGAACCTGTGGACGTGGCAGGTAAACAAACTGGCCTGGCCCTCCAGGGTGCTTACCCTGGCGGGCCGCAGGCCATAGGTTGCCAATCCCTGCTCTATCGCATGAGCTAAAAGCCACCTGGCAGTTAAGCATACTCATTTTACTCTCTCTCTAAGTGGTCTTGGTGCCACTAGATGGGACAGAACATGACACCCAGGAGGTGTGTGAGCTACATAATAATCTGTCACCTGCCAGATGCCCCAATGGGCTATTCAAGCAGTCATAGATTGTTGGGAAGTAGGGACAACCTGGTCACATACTCTAGGCATCTCATAGGGAGGTTTATGAGTGAGGAACTAAGGAGGCTGTACGCCAGGTGCAGCCTCATTTACTGACCATCCAAGCCAGATACGATAATCTTTGGAAGTTCAAGAGCCGAGGTGCGCCTGCCAGGCCTTGGCGCTTCTGCCTCAGCAAGCATGCCCTGTGGGGCTGAAGCCCTGAGATCCCCTCCTTCCCCACTGGGAAGAAGCCAGAGGTGACACATGAGGGGGCATGTCACATGTCCCCCAAGATATTTGCCGGGGTTTGCTGGCCCTGCTTGGTCACATGGTGCTGCTTCCCTGCAGGGCAGCTGCTGGAGCCGGCAAGCTGGGAGCTGCGGCCATGGAAAGAGGCAGCAGCAAACAGCTGGGAGCGTCAGGGAAAGAGGCTGCTTTTGCTGCTGCCTCTTCTCAGGAAGCTAAGGCTGTGGCTCCTCCTTGCAGCTTCCAGCTGTTTGCCACTGCCTCTCCACATGGAGCTAACATCTGGGAGCTGCAAGAAGAGGCTGCTGAGAGGGCGGACATGCTTGGAGGTGTGTGACTCAGGGTGTGGGTGGGATCTTTAAATTGTGCCCTTTCCCCTCTTGGCAGGCACCAGTCATCTCTGAAAGCCCTTAGCCCCACCACCCTGCTGAAGGGCAGAAGCCCTGAGCTCCTCCCTCCACCCCAGTCTGGTAGGTAGGTGGGCACACTTTAACTGTAAAGGCTGCACAGTTTGGCCACCCATTATATGCTTTCCTTGGATCCCTCTGTGAATGGGGACTCCTAAAGTAGTCGTATTCACTGGGTTTAGGGCAGGTTTGTGCCTGCCACAGAGCAGGCAGAATGTGGACCCAAAAAATCAGTAAGTAGGATAATGATAGTTAAATAATTCAGCTTAAAAAAAAGAAGGAAAAACAAGTTTGCTTAATTTTGTGGTGTTTTAATTTACAAATAGGCAAATGACAGATTATACACAGAGGATTTTATTCATTCATGGTAGAAATGTGTCATGCATAAAATTTGTCTTTTTGTGAGTTCCTCAATAACCTTACCTTTTTATCAATAAACACCAACTAGGAATAATTTAATGATAATGAAATCAAGCCCACCAACATGTAGATGGACTGTTCTCATCCAAATTGTCCTAGCCTTGTTGATTCACCCCTACACTTTATCATTTCTGGTGTGGTGCTTCATCAAGTGTCATTAACAGACAATGACAAATAATCAATATTGCTTGGGCTGCAATTATTTAGTGTCAAAATGAGCTGGGGCTGAGAAACTTAACTTGACTTTTTTTGATGCTTCCCATGTATCTGTGTAAGTACATTTGCTAATTGCAGGTGATCATATTTCCCCTAACACCTGGCCTGAATTGAGGATCCCTGCTACTTACTCATAGCTAAAGGAGTTATTCCCTTAACTCAAGTGCTAGGGAGTTTTGGAGCTGAAGGGCTTAGGTTCAATTCCTGCAGATGAGTGGTTGCTGTAGGTATGTGGTGATGGGTTCATTATATTTGCTTCCTTTGACAGCTAAGGAGATTACAGGGGAAAAGAGTTACATTAAAACAAAAAAAGGGGGGGAGGGAACCATTCAAAAAGTTGTCCCACAATAAGCTCAGGCAACTGTTTATAGACTCTGTTGAGCTGATCTGACATTTGTATCTACTTAGACATCGTACAGATATCTGCTGTTGGCAGTATAGTTGCTGACCCTTTGCGGAACAATGGTTGGAGCATACAGAGTCTCCTGCTGGTGCCACTATGATGGCTCCTCCTTCAAATCATTTGGTAAAAGTACTATTTGTTATCTTCAAAGATTCTTATCAATGAAGGAAATTCTTGAATGAAGTAAAGTATTTGCAACCCTGAATTGCAATCTACAGATAAGGACATTACAGGGATGCCTATCATGGCGCTATATTTAAATGTTTGCCTATGGCTCTGTGAGAAACTAAAGTACAGGACAGGGAATCAGGAGATCTCGGTTCTGTTTCTGGTCCTATCATAGGCTTCCTTCCATTGCAAAAGTCATTTAGGCCCAACTTTTCAAATTTGGGTGCCTAATTAGGCACCCGAATAAGTGGCATGATTTCAGAGATACTGGGCACTTGCAGTTCTCCCCAAAGTCAATGGGAGCTGCAGGTGCTCAGCACCTCTGATGATCAGGCAACTTTCCTTGAGTCTAAATATTGTAATAAAATCCAGGCTGAGGGGGGGAATAACAAATATTCTGGGAATAAAAAGATCTAGTGCCTGGAATTTGGAATGAAAAAAAAATTGAAACAGAAAACAAAACACCATTTTTCCAACAGTGAGGGAAATTAAACATTGGATCAGCTTACAAGCAATTAGGGTAAATTCTTCATCATTTAGAGTCTTTAAATTAACATTATATGTTCTTCTACAGGATATCCACTTGTTCATTAAAAGTTATTTGGCATAATACAGGAAATATTGGGTAAAGTCCTATGGCCCCTATTATGCAGGAGGTTAGGTGAGATGGCCAGAAATGTTTTCTTCTTGCCTTAAAAGTGATTAATCTTAGGTTTTCCAGCTTTGCTATGGTAACATTATTTGCGGAATCTGTTTATATACAACTTTTTAATTATGATGTTATGAAATTTTTGACTCATGGAATACCTCAGTGCATATGAAGTCTTTCAACAGCTGTCAGGGCTGTAACATGTCCCTCCCAGGCCATGTGCAATGATGGGTTGATAGACCTTAACTGTTGCCTATTCAAAATGCTTTAGGACAATAAGCTGGCTGAGGTTGGGAAAGTCAGTTTTCTCCAGCTTCTCCACAGAGGCCTGGTATTTAGAGAGCAGAAAATTCCCAAAACACAGGACAAAGAAAGAGAAAGATGTTTGCTAACCTTTAAAACTACAAGGACACACAGGATGCTTCAGGCCATAGAGAGGAAGAATGGGCATGAGTTTGTGGTGGGGAGCTTAACAGAGGTTAAAGGAAGCAAGGTGTGAACTAGCATAGAAGGAGAGAACTCCATAACTTGGAAGAGAAACCATGTGCAGGAGGGGGATCCTGAAATCCGGTCTGAGCCCAAAGAACTACCAGAGGGATGATGAAACTGAGTTATGGGAATATGGACAGGTTTGTTTATTATTTTGTCTAGATCTGTGTATGTCATGTGATATTTCAGTAGACAGGTTCTGTAAAGGTTTCTAAAAACACAATAACTATCTGTGTCTGTTTGCTTCACTATCATATGCCCCTGATGAATTACTCTGTAAACCCAGATTACCCACTTGGTTGGAGCTCAGGGAGAGTGTGTCCTTATGGTACTGGGGAGTCTGGGTAGTTAGCACTGGTGTTGGAGCCTAAAGCAGTTAGGCCACAGGGACCAATTTCTGTGAAGGGATAAACACAGCCTGGGTTCAGGCAATGTCCCAGAGAGGACAATGGGAGAGAGAGTACTTTGGCCTACTGAGAGCATGAGTCCAGTGGATTGGGATTCAACATAGCAGCCTAGTGAATGTCCAGCAGAGGGATTTTGAACAGGGCTCCGTGTGACAATTAGCAATTGAGACACTTACTTTTTGGTTTTATCTGTGTAGATATGTATCAGGGCTTTACGGCTAGTCATCATATTTCTTCTAAAGAAGAAATAGCCCAATTTTGTTGCTATTGAAGTCAGTAGAATTTGGTCCTGAATTCATCCACTGTCAAATGTTTTACAGATCGGAGGTAAAATCTTGTTAACCTTACTTGTTTGGTTTATGCTGGAATTCAGTGGGATTGTGTGTCAACATCCTGATACAAGAAATGAAGGGCAGAACACTTTAACACCTGCTCACTTGAGTAAGGCATGCACAATTTACTGGTTTTGAGAAGTAGTTTTATCCTAAACATTACACCATTGTCCCAGTTCATAATAACTAGAAAATTAACAATGCCCAGAAATGGAGCAGTTCCCTTTCACTTATGGAAACAGAAAAGGAAATAAGGCTCTGTGAATAATGAAAAATAAATAGAACTGTAGCAATTTTTAAATTCCTAATCTATAATGTTATCAGTAACATAGGTAAGGATTTCTTTTAAAGTATGTTATGTTACGCCCAATTCACCTTTGCAACATTATTTAAATTAATGTGCTTGTACTAGTAGAACTGGAGTAGAATATGAGCCATAACATTTATTATGATGATCCTCCTTTAATTTCTAAAAAGTTAAAAAAAAAAAAAATACATCTGCTATAGTGCACATTTCTGCACTTTTTGGCATTTTGAATAAAAGCTGCCTTTCTGGGTATTTTTAGGCTTGAAAAGAAATTGCTGAGGTGAGTCACCTTTGAGTCTACAAAATGAATTCAGCTGTAGCACTTCCTGAAGACTGTTGGTGCTAGTTTTGTTCAGTAGGGAATAAATTCAATCAAGCCTTCATTAGTTTTCTCAGTCAGAATGGCTAAATGAAATAAATAAATGAAGAGACATTTTACATTCTGCACAACGGTTTGTGTCCAAAGAAGTAAGACAGGTTTTGAATTTTGTCCTGTCCATCTAGTTTTATTGCACTTCACTTTGACACCGTATTGAAATTTTAATAGTAGCGGTGGTCATCTGAAAACCTTTCTGTGCATGAGAGGAGAGAAGGGAGTTTGCATTCCCAAACTCCACAAGCTGCTTTAAAATTGCTGACACAACTGCCCACTTTTAAATAAGCTTTTCTGGTCTTTTTGAAAAGAGATGAAAGAGTGCCTGGTGTCCATATGAGTCAGGGCCTTGAATAAATAGTCTTTCTGGCTGTGAGTGGAGGAATCATGCAGGCAGAAACTCCCATTTCCTCATGGGAAGATTTCTTGCTATAATTATACCAGAAAGAAAGAAAGAACTCATAGCCTAGGAGCATTACACTTTAGCTACCTGTGTTATTAAAGGGAAAACTTTGTGCTTTTAATCTTCCCACGTTTCTAAATGACTAATCTACCACTTCTCTCCGATTACTGAGCCAAGGCCTCCCATGAGCTTTGCTACTTGTTTTTGGCTTCATAAGTGCAAGGTTTTCAAAGATGTCTAGTGACTAGAGGACAATTCAAGGAGCTGATTTTTGGAGACAATTTAAAGGCCACTTTCTGAAAATCAGGTCCGTTTAGAGTGTCTTGAGTTGGCACCCAAAACTGAGGCATCTAAATTCACATCACTTCTGAAAATTTTGGCCACAGAACTTCATCTTCAAACTACATACTGTAGTGTAAACTTTATTCACATTGGCTGAGGGGGACCCCTTGTCCAATGTGAGGGCAGTGAAATCAGATCTATGGCTTGAGCCACACTACAGAGTTAAGTCAATGTAAGGCGGCTTACATTGACGTAATTATATCCGTGTACACACTACAGCCTTGCTGCTGCCGATATAAGTGCCCTACTTATGTCAGTGTTGTTGGGGCAATGCAGTATCGGTGTAGACAGCACCTTTGAGTTTGCAGGTGGAATGGATTTAGAAGATGGGGTGGTAGATTGAAAAATAGGTGGGGCAAAGAGTTGTTGGGGGGAAAATTAGAATATGTTTGTCTTTGGAAGGAAAAGAGCTAAAAGAGAGCAAAAGATTATGATTGAGAGGAAGGGAGTAAAAAGTGTGGATGGGCAACATAGAGTTGAATGGGCATGTGGAAGGATTAGACTAGAGAACAAGCAAGGGACTTTGCCCCTTTGTTAAAGTGCACTGGGGACCTGTTGCATCCGAAGAAGTGAGGTTTTTACTCACGAAAGCTTATGCCCAAATAAATCTGTTAGTCTTTAAGGTGCCACCAGACTCCTTGTTGTTTTTGGGGACCTCTTACTGCACATGATCAGGAACCACACAGACCAATTAACGTGCAACACAGTGAACTTTAGAAATCTCACTCCTGTAGTGTACCTTAGCCCACTGTGTAAATGTGCTCTGTTTTATTTATTATGGCCCTGATCCTGCTTCATTGAAGTCAATGCCAATTTTGTAGGATAAAGCCGTAAGAAATTTAAAATAAATCCAAAGCTAGAAATAACTGGTTTCTCTCCCCCACCCCGTTTTGTAATGGGTTGAAAACTGTCATTATCATTATATTGTATTGAAGATGCTTACTTGACTGAACCTAGTGTTCAGCCCATTATAGGGATTGGAATTCACTGCAAAATTCAAAGCTGTGTTCAGATTTCAAATCCAAAGCCCAGCATTTGGGGGTGATCCACTCAAAATGTACTCTTTCAAAAAAGAAAGAATTTGCTTAATGACCCCTAACCATTGCCAATTTTTTATATCCCCTGCAGTGTTGTACTGTTAAATGGTTTACTTCCCAGACAGGAAGGGTGAGGAAGGGGCTGCAATAGTCCATGTTTTGTTATACAAAGGCAATAGGTGCAGCATCACTGACTGTCAAGGCTGATTCCCCACTCTGGCACTTCGAGTGCAAAAGGTGGGGGCCCGCAAGGATTCTAAAAATTAATATTGGGCACTCCAGGCTTGTATTAAACTCCCAAGGTTACAGCTTCTCTCTTACCTTGGATGGGTAGATGCTGCCACCACCCAAATGCAAAACCCCTTGGAATCCAGGAAGGCACACATGGGAATTCCTCCCTTGTGGGGTACCCTCAAGCCCTTTCACACCCACCTCTGGGGAAGAGCTGAAAAAGGAAAACAAAGAAATCAGCTGTTGCCACCAGTTAACTAAAAAAAAACATGTGCACAAACCTCTTAAGACACAAAAATCCAAATTCTGTGCTTAAAAAAGGTAACTTTTATTAAAAACAAAAGAAAGAAAATACATCTGAAAATGCAAGCTATTGCTAGATTTTTAAAAGAGCAATTCCAAAAATTAAGCACACAAAATCGTCTTCTGGGGGTTCAGCTTAAAGGTTACAAGCAACAAAAGCATCTGGGGATAGCACAGAGGAATCCACAATCCATATGAAATAAACAAAATAAATCTAATCACATTTTTCTACACATTTTCTGATCTACTTACATATCTGGGTTTTCAAATAAACAATTTCTAGGTATGATTCTGATGATTTTCATACCTGGCCTTTAGCTTCTCACAGCATAACTGCTGCCCTGTTCCCCTTTCCCTGGAGAACAACAGCAACCCACAAAGGGGAAGTCTTGTTTCAATTTTAAAATGTTCTAGCCATCCCGTTGGCTATTTTGGTCAGGTGCCCAATCCCTTTCTTTTACCTATGCAGTGAGATTTTTTTAACCCTTTACAGGTAAAACAAGAAGAGAACAACCACCAAGAGGGACTTTATAGCTAATTGGCTGGCTAGGTGTCCATAAAAGGGAGCTTCCCACCCCACCCTTCATTTATCACTGTTTTACTTCCCAGACAGGAAGTGTGAGGAAGGAGCTACAATAGTCAATGTTTTGTTATGCAAAGGCAGTAGGCGCAGCATCACTGACTAAAGAGGATCTCTTTCAAACACCTTTGGTCCAGAGTGATACCCGAACAACACAAAAAGTAGCGCCACAACTGGCTGGATGGTGTAAATAAAATATGGATTATAATTTATAATTCTAAAAGTATATATGGCAAATCTTAAAAACCACTAGAATGATCAATATTATCCCCTAATGCTTTTTTCGGTTGAATACATTAACTTATTACATTTATCACTTAAGCTCACTTTTTAAATACAAAATTAAGTAAAGATGTTAGTTTGGGATTTTTTCAAAGAAACCTAATGGAGTTAGATGCACATCTCCCCGTGGATTGTACTGAAATATAGGCTCCCCTATATTTCTTTGAAATACTCCCCTCAACTCATTTGAAAATGCCAACCAATTATTGTTTTATTAGGTTACTGTTGTAAACTACCAAAATACAAATGTCTGCTTCAGGTCAAGGATACACACAGATCTTTCTACATAATAATAACTCCTTGAAACTGACTTATAGCTAGCAAGCAAACACAGAACAAAAATTATATATTCTGCAAGCCCAGGAACTGCAGATGGGCAGAAAGTTCCAATGAATAGTATATCCTTTTTAGACAAATTCAACAAGGCAGGGTACCAGACCTAAAATATGCCTGAGTTTTCACATCCAGTTTTTCACTTAACCGGCACAAAAGAATAACCATTGGGTGGAGGCAATTGGTATTGTCTGCAGGTTCATTTAGCCTACCCTTTTATATTATTCAAAGCACTACAAAAAGTATTAGGACTGCGAGGACTTGTGCATGAGCATTTTTGGACATTTAAGAAGACCTCCTTATGGACCACACTTCTTGACTTTGTAAACCAATCAGTAAAGAAAACAGCAATGCAGAAGTTCAAAATCATCTCACTCCACAGCTGTAACTATACAACACTTATCATTTAACTCAGGGGTCTGCAACCTCTGGCATGCAGCTCGCCAGGGTAAGCACCCTGGCGGGCCGGGCCAGTTTATTTACCTGCTGACGTGGCATGTTCGGCTGATCGCGGCCCCCACTGGCTGCAGTTCGCCGTCCCAGGCCAATAGGGGTGGCAGGAAGCCGCGGCCAGCACATTCCTCACCCGCGCCGCTTCCCGCCTCCTCTATTGGCCTGGGATGGCAAACCGCGGCCAGTGGGGGCCGTGATTGGCCGAACCTGCCGCGTCAGCAGGTAAATAAACTGGCCCGGTCTGCCAGGGTGCTTACCCTGGCGAGCTGCATGCCAGAGGTTGCTGACCCCTGATTTAACTGATCTTAACATAACATGACTGACTTAACACGTACTGAAGAGAAAACAAAAATATCTGACAAAAATTAAGTTCTTAAAGAAATGAACTGGAAACTGCAAGCCAAGCCTTTCTTCCTTTCTTACTCATGTAGAATTGATGGAAATTGAAGCATCTTTGCCTGACAGGAAGTACAATATAGGGATGATATTTGTAACTAGGGCATTGTTTCATGTTTGAGCAGAAAATCTGAAACTACTGGGCATATCACCTTCAAAAAGGAGAAAATTCTTTTATCAAGAGCACATTACAAGGCCAGATCCTCAACTTGAGTAGATCCATTGAAATCGAAGGATATGTAACAACTTACACCAGCTGAGGATCTCATCCAGAATCTTTCACTATAATGTTGTTGTTTGAACCTAGCCAAAAGGTGAAATACATACATTTTTTATTATAAAAAAAAAAATCTGAGTATTTCTTTTGTTTTATGTGAATTTTTGTACTTGTTTGTGTAAATTTTAAATATCAAATTCATAATAGGTCTTCTCATAAATTCACAAAGAGGAAGAAAAGGCAAAATCTGTCTGCTAAAAGGGTGCACAATGAATAATTCCACCAACTCTAATTTCTACCTGAAATCAGGCAAGACTTGGTGCTCTTGGTTCAGTTTTAATTTGAGTTTACGAATGGAACCCAGAACTCAAAGTGAAATACAGGGCTTGTGAGTCCATGAGAACTAAAAAGGTTTGAACATCTGTATTCACAAAATACAGGAAATATTCATAGAATCATAGAATATTAGTGTTGGAAGAGACCTCGGGAGGTCTCTAGTCCAACCCCCTGCTCAAATTTCTCTAACCAATGTTTGTGTGCTTATCTGGCTCCCATCAGTGTAGTATTTGGGTGCCTCACAGTCGTTAATAAATTATTTGCAAAATAAAATCCTTGCAAAATTCCTCTGAAATAGGGAACTACTACTTTCCTCTATTAGCAAATGGGAACTGTGAGCACAAAGAGATTTATTACTTTCCCAACTTCCCAAAGAAATGTTTGACCTGTTTGACAAACAAGGGACTGTCCCATTTCCAAAGAGCCTACAATCTAAGGCCTGTCCTATACTAAGGTCTACACCCCTGGTACACTGTACACTGATGTACATCCCTGAGAGATGTACCTCTACTGACCTAATCTCTGGTATAGATAGCACTAGGTTGATGGAAGAATTCGACAGCCTCTCAGGGAGGTGGATTACCTATGCCGACAGAGAAAGGAAACAGTATTATCCCTGTTTTGCAGATGGGGAGCTGAGACAAAGAAATATATTTGTGGGGGAGATTTTCAAACACAAACATGGCATTTGGGTGTCTAACTCCCAGGGACTTTCAGTGGAATTAGATGTCTAATTGCCATTTATGTCTTTGAAAATCAATTCCTAACTAAACTGCATAAGATCCCACAGACTTCTTTGTGTGACATCTGGGATATAAACCTTGACTTCCTTAGACCCAGTCCAGTGGCTTAATCATATGACCATTGTTTTCCCTGTGTCCACGCAACATCTGTCGTTTCTTTCATGTTCTTGTTTGTATTTAATTATAAATTATTGGGTTTTCGAGCGGAATACCTGTTGAAAAGGGACCCTGGTGGCTCCGGTCAGCACTGCTGACTGGGCCATTTAAAGTCCAGTTGGTGGCGCAGCGGGCTCTGCACAGCTCCAAAGAAATGGCTACTATTTCTGGCTCCTATGTGCAGGGGCAACCTCGGGGGATCCGCATGCTGCCCCTGACCCAAGTTCCAGCTCTGCAGCTCCCATTGGCTGGGAACCACGGTCGATGGGAGCTGCGGAGGCAGCACCTGTGGGGGTGGCACCTGCAGGTGCAGGCAGAGCGCAGAGTCTCCTGACCATCCGCCTAGGAGCCTGACATGCCAGCCATTTCCAGGAGCCACCTGAGGTAAGTTCTGCCCAGCTGGAGCCTGCACCCCAAACTCCCTCCTGCACCCCAACCTACTGCCCCAGGACAGAACTTCCTCCCACACCCTAACTCCCTCCCAAAGGCCACACCCCTCACCCCCAATCCCTCAATCCCATCCCAGAGCCCCCTCCCACACCACAAACCCCTCATCCCTTGCCCCACCCCAGAGCCCGCACCGTCAGCCAGAGACCACACCCCCTACCACAGCGTAACCCTGTGCCCCAGCCCAGAGCCCCCTTCTTGCACCCTGAACCCCTCATTTCTGGTTCCACCCTGAAGCCCGCATCCCCAGCCGGAGCCCTCACCCCCTCCCACACCCCAACTCCTTGCCCCAGCTTGGTGAAAGTGAGTGTTGGTGGGGGAGAGGGAGTGACAGAGGGAGAGCGGATGGATTGAGTGGGGGCAGGACCTCAGGGCAGGGGGTGGGGTAAGAGTGTCCGGTTTTGGGCGATTAGAAAGTCGGCAACCCCATGCTCAAGTCATCTTAAAAAAGTAATAAGTAAATATTCTGGGTAACCCAAATTGTTCCTACACTGTTCAAAACCAACCATTTTCTTCTTTTTTATTACTTATGTGCATACAATATTCTCTTGGACCTGCATTTTGGCATATTGATGGGTTTTTGTTTTTTTCTCTTTAGGGAGCAGTTGTCTCAATGCTGCATTATTTCTGAAGTTAAGAGCCATAACTGTTCCATTATCATTTTTAAATGCCTACTGTGGTGCAACAAATACAATATGCTTCAAATACAATGTTCTTTCCCACATAGTCAAATTGTATACTCCAGAAATGGCTTTTTTTATAATTACATGTACAACAGCAGTAATTCCACCTAGCTTATATAGCTGAGATTTGTCTGCACGGAGAGTAGTCCCCTTTCTATTGTGCTAGAGCAACTAAACTTGGAGGGGGAAGGAGGGAAGGGAGAAATGGGGACTTTTCAAAAATCCTAAGGTTAATTAGATGTTTAAATTCACTTTCTATCTTTAACAACTTCCTCCAAATGAATAAAGTTGAGTTATAAAGAATGTCATAAGTCTTCCGGGCCAAATTCACAATAATATAAGAGGGAAAAAACTCCAAGAAAATCAAATGAGTTTTGCAGACTTACACTAGTAGTTATTTTCGTGCTATGTCTAGCTGATATAGGGCCTAATTCAGAAGGTGTTGAAACATATGCCCAACTTTAAGCATATGAAAGGATTACATCAAAATCAAAGGAACTGCTAACATTAGTCACATACAATTTCTGAATCAGAACTTTACAGATGTTTTTTGTTGTCACACTCCCTTGTAGTCCAGCTGCTATTAGAAAAGTAATCATGGCTAGTTTCCTTCAAACTCCCGCCCCCAACCCAATCTTTAACACAGGAAAAGGATTGGGGAGGTTTTCTTTTCCATGTGGACCTAGTCACAGCCATCTATGCACCTTGAGACTAACCTTGAATAGGTTACAGTGCACTCTGTAGAGGACTACATCTAAAAACCACCTGGAAATTGCAGCAGGTGCAGAATTCATTCATTTGGTTGGTAAGAGGAGGGTTTATTAGGCCTGTGCTCTGTGACCTCTGTTGGCTACCTAGTATTTGCCAGGATGATTTTAAGATGTTGGGCTTTATAGGTCAAAAACCTAAATGACCAGGAACCTCCCTAAGAAACCTTTTTCTCTCCATAAGGCTTTGTCTGCAGTACAGAGTTAAGTCAACTTAAGTTACGTTGATGACCATATGCCATTTAAATTGCATCAGTTGTTCATGTCCACACAATGCTCCTTGTATTGGCAGAGTGTGTCCACAGTTGGTGCTCTTGCATCGACAGAGAGAGTGTTGCATCGTGCTTAGCTATCCCACCATGTAACTTGCCACCCTCTGCTGCTGGGAGATCTGGGAACAGAACACAGTGCATCGTGACGGTGTGCTCACTATCCCAGGATGCAGTTCCTTCCATCTCATCATTCCATTGGCCTCCAACTTCATTTCATGCAGTTTTTTTTAACAACCCCTATAAACTGTGCACCCACCATCTCTGCCTGAAAGCATGGATCCTGAACTGCTGACCAGTTTGGTGATGAGAATTTTGAACACAAAGTGGTTGGTTCTGCAGTATTTCATGAGCTGGGAAACAGAAAGTGAATCTGTGGTGCCTTCCCTGCTGTGTGCAATGGAAAGAAACAATTCAAGATTGCTGCAGGCATTCATGGAACAGCTGCACATGGTGAACCCTTGGTAAAGGGCTCGGGAAACAAGCATTGAGTGGTGGGATAACATCATGATGCATGTATGGGGTGATAAGCAGTGGCTGCAGAACTTTTGGATACGCAAAGCCATCTTTCTGCAACTGTGTGCTTAAGGACACCAGACTGAGACCTGCCCTCGCTGTGGAAAAGCGAGTGATGATGGCTGTGTGGAAGCTAGCAACTCCAGACTGCTACCGGTCAGTCGCATATCAGTTTGGAGTTGGAAACTACACCGTGGGGCCTGCAGTGATAAAACTGTGCAGGACCATTAATCACCTCCTGCTACAAAGGACTGTGACTCTAGGTAATGTGCAGGAAATAATTGATGGCTTTGCAGCAATGGGCGGTGGATATGCAGTCCATCTCAATTTTCACTCCAAACCATCTTGTGACAGAGTGCATCAACAGTAAAGTCTTCTTCTCCATAATCTTGCAGGCGCTGGTGAATCACTGGGGGCGTTTCACTGACATCAATGCAGGGTGGTGAGGGAAAGTTCATGATGCACACATCTTTAGGAACAATGGACTGTATGGAAAGCTGCAAGCTGGGACTTTCTTTCCAGATGAGAAGATTATAATGTGTAAATGCCCATAGTGATCCTTAGCGACCCCACCTACCATTTGCTCCCATGGGTCATGAAACCTTACACCGGGAACCTAGACAGCAGCAAGGAGTGCTTCAACTGGCTCAGCAGGTGCTGAATAACTGTTGAATGTGCCATTGGCAGGGTTAGACCTCAATGAGGAAAATATTTGATGGTCATAGCATCCTGCTGTGCTCTGCATAACATTTGGGAATCAAAGGGGGAAAAGTTTCCTTGGGGTGGAGCGCTGAGGTGGATCATCTGGCTGCTGATTTTGAGCAGCCAGATATGAGAACAATTAGAAGGGCTCAGCAGGGAGCGATTAGAATAAGGGAGGCTCTGAAGGAGCATTTTGACACCGAGCACGAGTTATGTTTCTTTATATGATGCATTTGTCAGGCAATGTTTACATGCCACCTCAAATGATCCCTCTAATGCTGGCTTTCTGAACTTTAATTGTATTGAGCAAATATTCCTGACTATTGCCACTGTGTTTGAATTTAAGCAGCCACTACCGCGTGGCACAAAGAGAGACTCCTTTTGTTTCAAATACTAGTAATTAATTAAAAGATAACTCACCCAATTTTTTGCAAACGGGGGACATGGCAATGAGGAGCAGACTCTCGGTTCAGGCTCTCATAGATGTATGTAACTCTAGCTTTCATCATGAAACCAGTCTCTAGGTGTGGATTGCAAGGAGTGCTGCGACAGAATGGGAACATGCGAGGAATGTGTTTGGAGAGTTTGGGGAGGGCATTATATATTGGTTGCAGGGAAAGTCATGCACTCTGATTGCAGCGCATTGAGCTTGAGCATTTCTGTCTGTCCTGTCAGTAGCTTTATACTCTGCTCCTGCCTATGTCTCCTTTCCAGGCTATCCAGACTGAGGTTTTCATTCATTCTCTCTCTCCGTGCTCTTGTTTTGCTAAGTGCTGCATCTATTGACTTCAGCACTTTTCTAAACATATCATCCTTACTCCTGGTTTGCCTACTTATCTGATGGAGGTGCTCTGCCAGTGTGTACGGTTTGGTATTGAAGGGCACATCTGCAGGAGCCAAAGAAACAGTGAACAAAGACAGTATTGAGAGTGCACTCAAAGCCGTGAATCACAAAAGTCACATACACTTCTTTGTCACTGTCCCTTTGCTAGCATACAGCTCAGCGAGAGGCCCAAATATGTGAGTTTGGTGGGGGAGGTGGGAGAGGGGAGGTTGGGAAGGAGAAATGGGCAAGAAGGGAAAAAGGACCTGGATGGTTTGCAAAGAGGATCAGTGTACATACCTAGGGAGAGTATTCTGAATATTGGCACCTTTTTCCACAGGCTGGGGTAATTGAACCAGATATCTCACTCTTAGGAGGCAAGGGCCCATCTCCTGCAAGCATGCCTCTTCAGACTGGCTCTCTATGCTGCTCGCCTACAGGGACGTCCTTACTCATGCACAAAGTAGGCAGCTGCATAGGGCACCAGGAAATCTGTGTGCTGCTGCAGCCCCTGCTCCGACTCTTCCCCAGGCCCCCGCCCCTGCTCCACCCCAGCATAGCCCCTTCACATCACTGCTCTGCCCCAGCCCTGCCCCCACTTCCCTGAAGAGTGCGTGGTAAGTAGAGTGACCTGGCCCCAGCCTGCTCCGCTCCCCTGGCTCCCAGACATGCCACCGGTGAGTGCTGGGGGGCAGTTTCCCCCCTCCACCAAGCCTGGGAGCCAGGGGAGTGGAGCAGCCTGGGGCCCCAGACCTCCACAGATGGGAGCGGGGGAAGCTGGCTCCAGGCCTCCATGGGAGGGCTGTGTGGGGCCTCAGGCCTCCGCGGGCTGGCCCCAGACGTCCGTGGTGGTTGGGGGGTCCTGGCCACTTCCTGTGGGAAGTGGAGTGACCTGGCTCCAGCCTGCTCCACTCCCCTGGCTCCCAGGCTTGGGAGGAGGGGAAACTGCCCCCCAGCAACTCACTGGCGGTGTGGCTGGGACCCAGGGGAGCGGAGCAGGCTGGGGCCAGGTCACTCCACTTCCTACAGGAAGTGGCCAGGACCCCCCGTCCCCCACGAACGTCTGGGGTGGGGCCCCACACAGCCCCACCATGGAGGCCTGGGGCCAACCATGGAGGCCTATGCCAGCCCTCCCCACTCCCCCCTGTGGAGGCCTGGGGCCCCACACAGCCTCGCTCCCCCACGGGGTGTGTGTGTGTGTGCATAGGGCACCAAAATAGCTAGAGACGGCCCTGCTTGCCTATGTGCCACTTTGGTCCCTGCAGAAATAATTGCCAGTTGGTGCGGCAAAGTTTCCTACAATGGGGGCAGAAACAAGGCAGCTCTGCCAAGGAACCTTCAACAGAGGATTGCTGAGTACCTACATGAAAGTTTCCTAGAGATCCCTGTAGAGGATTCCCAGGATGTCCCAGTGTACATTAACAAACTTTTCTGCCAGGCCATCACTACGTAGCTGCATAGGCTCTGTTAATCCTTTATCCTTCCTCTACCATATAACAAAGTAAATGCCAGGTCCATCACTTCTCCCTCATCTCTGGGGAGTTGGGTGAAGCTTGAGAAGTGATTGGAGTGAGGACTTCAGCGGTGAGCCTATTAGTGAATTATTACATTTGTGTTTATGTATATGGCTGCCAGAGTAACATTATCTGATGGTAATTGCGGTGGTGTTCATCAGTGCTGCTTGGGATCAGCGGCTTCAGTAGCACGTCTCATGGAAGTGCTCACTAACATGCGTAAAAAGTTTGAGTTCTGGCCCACATTTATATAACACCCATTGCCAAAAAGACACCTGAATACTGTAGGTAAAACACTGTATAAATCAGGTCCAATGGCCTGGCTATAGCCCTCTCAAAACTGGCAGAGACTAGAGCTGGGTGAATAATAGATTTTTCTTTTTCTTTTTTTTTTTTCTTTTGGGGTGGTGGTGGGGTGGAGGGGTGTTCACTGGTCATTTTGAAATGTTGTATGTGGGCAGTGAAGAAGTGGAGGTGAGAATTCCTTTTCGGTTGGACCAAACCTGACAATTTAAAACAAACCCCCAATCCCCAAAGACTTTTGTTTCAAGAAAATTGAAATGTTTTATTTTGGCTTTGACCATTTTTAAACTTAAAATTTAAAATAAAAATAAAAATAAAGGGAATTTTGAAAGAAACTCAGACTGATTTTCAATTTTCCGAACCTGGCAGTGAAACAAATTATCAGTTATTCACTTAGCTGTATTCATAACATATCCTGCCTTCCTTCCCTCATCCATTTGTGAAAAAGTTGGGAAATAGCCTTAGTTAAAATGAGTTCAGAAAACAGCTATGACCATCCTCTCTGTTGAAACCAATTACTTCTTATATTCAAAATCACTAGAAATTTTGTCCTTGTTGCTCCTGGAGATATTGTGAAAGAACCGTGATGAAATTATTTGCAGTGGTACAATCTCTTCAATGATTTTTTTTTTAAATGGAGTTTAAGGTATGAGGTATGATATAAAATTGCTCATCCATGGAAGTTCTTTTTTTATTGGCAATATTATTACTGTTAATAATCTTTCTTGTTTCTTTTGGGACATTTTCACATTAATCTTTCTCATTTTAGGGAAATCAGTGTGTTCGGAATAAGTGCATCAAGAAGCACACCACCTATGCTCTGTCAATGTCTATTTCAGAGTTCAGTAAAGGGTCATTATTTCATTGTGGCAAAATAACAATTTTAGACTTCATACATTCACAGGGCTTTGGCTATTTTAACAAAATATGCCGGAGGACACTTTTGTAACCACAAAACTATTTCAGGAGAGTATATCTCTAAAGTGTTTTTATTTGTTTGTTTTTTACTCTAAATTAGGTTATGTTTACACTGCAATTAAACACACATAGCTGGCCCATGTCAGCTGACTTAGGCTCATGGGGTCAGGATAAGGGGCTGTTTTAATTGTGGTGTAGATGTTCGGGCTTGTGGTGGAGCCCAAAATCAACATTAGGAACCTCAGGTCCCAGAGCTTGGCTCCAGCCCAAGCCTGAACATCTAGACCATAATTTAACAGCTACTTAGCACAAGGCCTGTAGCCTGAGTTAACGGACACAGGACAGCCGTGGGTGTTTGTGACCGGAATCCCAGGTTAGCCAGCTGAGGTCACTCAATTAGGGCGAACTACAAAGAATGGGGCAGGCCATTCCCAAAGCTGATGGATATTCCAATATTTAGATTTACCAAGTCAATACAAAACATCTTCTATTATACCTCACTGGTTACTCAGAAGTCAACAACACAATTCCCTTAATGTAACCCAGCCTCAGGCCTCCATCTAGGCACCCAAGTCAGATATGATGAGGATTAATGAAAATCTTATTCATCATACAACAAAGGTTCTACCAATGAATATTCCAAATCTTACCCAAATACATGCTTATAACCAATTCTTATTAACTAAACTAAAATTTATTAAAAAACAAAAGGAAGAAGAAGTTGGTTAAAAGAACAGTTTACATGCAAACATGAGTCAATCTTGAGATTCAGATTCATAGCGGAGATGGTGAGCTTTGTAGATGCAAAGAGTTCTTTCAGAAATAATTCAAAGGTTTATATTTTAGGGCGGTCCAGTCAGAACTGGGATCTCAGTCCTTGTGGCTTAGGCTTTCCCTGCATGAAACCTCAAACAGATATGAGATGACAAGATCAGGACCCAAGGGTCATTTATACAATTCCAGGCCTTCTTGGACAGGTCAGAGTCCTTAGTCGAACAATAGGCACTCATGTGGACTTTGAAGTGGACCCATTTCCTAAGCATAGCCGGTAATTATCCACACAGATTAAAACAAGGCAATTGGTTGTTTTTCCACCATTCACAGATGATTTGCCATTCACTTCAAAAAGAGATGAATACAGAGATATGCTCTGTTTGTAGCTCATTTAAATGTTAAGATGTTCTTTTGATCTCTGAGTTAACAGAATTCAGCATAGGCAGGGACTATTTGATTACATTGTTGATTTCTACCAATATATATGTAAATACACAAAAACACAAACATTATCTCCCCATATGTTTTTAAGGGTTGAGTTTGAGTCATTTATCCTGCAGGACGCTTAACCCTTTCTGGTCATGTGTCACAGTGTTTAACTGCAGTGTAGAGATACCCTTGCTGTATTGTGCTGGTTTCAGAATTACCATAAGGCTGGCTTCCCCCTACCCACAACATAGCCTATGGAGATCTTTCTTTTCAGAATGAAGCATTACAAGAGGTGTCCATCAATCACATTACAGCACACCATGAAAAGCCTTTCCTACACCTCAAAGGAAAATCCATTTCAATCCAGTACACTTCAGTTCTAGCTGATAGAATTATACATTCGATTATGTGGCATGAGTAACAGAAAGGAAAAAAATAACCCTCATGTACATTTTTGTTAATTTAAGTAATGATAAACTACATGCCAGGTTAGAGTCACACACACATCCCTCTGCAGCATTAGAACAAGCTGCAGTGAGAGCCTTTCAGCTTAGTACACTTGAAAGCGGGTCTGATTCTGGGCACTCTATTATGCTGTGGCATGAACACTCCATGGCACTAGAATCTAGTGAATGTCCAAGCTAAAGAGATCTGCATTGCTTTTGTGATTTATATGATGTGATCTTAGCAAAATTAGATTATCCTTCAGATAGTGCATTCTTCCTCCCTTCCTATAATACCAGTGAAATAATTGACTGCCTTCTTCCCCTCCCTTCCCCCTCTCCCCCACCAAAAGTAGGGCTAAAAATCTTTGTCTTTCTCATGAGATATTTGCTCCTATTAATAAAAGACATTATATTAAGTTTAGCATTTTACCTGGGAGCATCATGCTATGGCACCTATTAGCTGAGTTAGCGGAGATGCTAATTTATAGCCTGATCTTGCAAACTTTAATGGAGGTACTGTGCATGGACTTCAGATGCAATAGTATATGTTCCAGGCCTACAGGATTCCACCCATTACTTTTGTAATACTACTAGTGTGTGTGTTTTTAAATTTGACTGGGTACCATGCGTTCTGATTCCTCTTTTTATTGTTATTAAAGTGTTGTTCTCCATATAAGATCTTCCTGAGAGTCAGTAGGTCAGCCTTGAAGTAAGCAGACACAACTCTCACTAACTTCAAAGGATTAGAACCTACTTATGTCTGGGCTGAATTTGGTCCATTGCTTTTAATTAAGTTGTGAGCATCAGATTCCCCACATAATAGGAGTAACGTTATGCTAAAGATCTAGACTGTGAGACGACACTATAAGTTACATGCTATTAATTCATAGCTGAAAAGTGCATAGAATCCTCCACAATGTTAATATGCAAAGTGCCATAACACTCCATTAGGATTCAAATCTCTCTTTCTGCAGTCAGCAACAATTCTGAAAACAGCATAGAGCTGTTGGTTTCTTATTAGCAGGGATTTGATTGCCCAACATTCTCCCTGCTGTTGAATTTAAGTATGTTCAAACAATTTTATTTTAAAAAATGTTCATTATCAGTGTTGTCAGTATAACATCATAGATTAATACCATTTTTTAAATTAAACAGATCACATGTACCTTTTAAAAATGCTAATTTCTATTACTAATGTTTTCATAATTATAAATGCTAGAAATACCAAATATCAAAAAGTAAAATGACCACTTATGAAGAGTTAATGTTGACAAAAACCTACTTGGGTAAGTGGAAACAGCTAGTAGATGGGATGATTCAATGAATTGTTGTGTGTTCTATTGCATAGTGAGTACTTTCAAAAGAAACTCAATGCACTGAACTGTACAGCATAAGAAATTATATGTACAACTAGCTTTGTGTTATGAGCACAGTGTTAGATTGTAATAAGTCAATTTCCAAACTATAAACAAGATGTGTACAGTGGGTGAAATCTTGACCCTATTGAACACAAAGGGAGTTTTGCATGGCCAGGATGTCAGTCTTTAACCACAACCTATTAACAGATAGACAGGAAGATGTGTGTATATCTCTTACCATTTTGACATATGACGTCTTAATACATGTAGAGTTGATTGAGTATAGCACATGGGGAATCAATTAATTTAGAATTAACTGAAAGCATGAGAGATTTTTGGTAAGTGTGTGTGTTTATATTGAATGTACAGTAACAGTGAAATTAAGAAAAGAAAAAAGATAGGTTGAATAGGAAAAACCCTTTAATGGTGAAAACTATTAGATTACAGTGTAGCCTTTCAAGAAAATCAGTTAGTTTACAGTATTTAGGGTCTTAAGCAGTACTGATGGCATCTGAATGTCACTGGCTAGGCAAACTGTAGAGTTTGATCCTGTGCTCTATAGTGTTAAAAGCACTGTTCAAGCAGCTAAAGGACTAAATCTCTTAAGTGGCATGTGTAGACAACTCATAAATCTATTAGCCTTGAGAGGGGAGCAAAGACCTATGCTCTTATTGCAGGTTACAAGAGCATCTAAAAAAATAATCACTTCAGATAGCTTTACATTTTTCTTTCCCCTTCCTATATCTATAGTTAATTAATTTGTGTGAAAATGATAGAAGCTCCCTTGCTGGAGTCATTTTAAGACTACGATGCATTCTTGAGTGCTTTTCCAATGCAGAGAACAGTCTTTACAGCCTTGAGATGGATTAATTGACCTAATAGGTGTTTAATTTCTGTGTTACTTTAACAAAGCTGTAGACTTCATGGTGGTTGTTATGGTGTACTCCATGAACATTGTGATCCTGGGAGCCCCTCAATGGCAACTGCAGAGAGCACACAATACCGAAACTCACATCAAGCCTAACACACTCATTGCCCCTACATACTGCTGTCAGAATCTGTGTCTATAAGGTGTCTGGTAAGGTATCATATGCAAACTGGTAACCTGATTAATATAATTAATAATATTGTGTAATGTATGTGCGGGCAGTGTATAAAGAATTATAGATGTGTGCTGGAAACGTGTACTTAAATTGTGTTTTGCAAACATTGCATAAGCCCAGACTGTCCAAGACAAAGGGATGTTGTTTTCCCTGTTTTCCTTTGTCCCCAAAGTAAACTGAACCAGGTAATACCTGTGAAGACAATGAAAAGTACATCTACATGGAAGCTAAACAAAGCCATCAAGCTAAACAAATAGGAGAGAAGGGCACAGGTGGGAAGACTGCTTAATGATCACAATGAAGGATTGAGCGTCCACCTCCAGTTCCTAGCTCTTGAAACAGAGACAATAGACTTTGGAAAATATAAGCAAAGGCAGAAAGACATTTTGGCATCCACCATGTAGGAAATTAAATTTGTCACTGGAAAGCATGTTTATTTTACTTATTATTCGCAATGTTGTTGTAGCCAAGTGGATCTTTTGTCTTTTCTTGCTTATCAGGTCTTTCTTAATAAACTTAATTTTGTTTTATTGCAAAGCCGAAGGGTGAAATCCTCAGCTGAACTACCAGGCTGGTGTATATTCTGTCTCTTTGGAAGCAGTGAACTGAATAATGCCTATGAGTATCCAATGAGAGGGACTGGACGCTGCAAGGGAGATGGTTTTGGGGAGACTTTAGATTGGAAGGACTGTTGGTGTCACCCTGCAAGGAGCAGCCATGCTGGGGGAAGCCAGGTTGAGGCCATTGTGTTGTGAAAATGCTGCTGGTGTCAGGGCTCTGAGCCAAAGCTGCACACCACAGAAGCACCGAGGGTTACAGGGCAGGTGGTGACACAACCCCTTGCAGGTCTTGGTGAAATCCCATAGCATCACAGCCAATAGGAACTTCACAGTGAGAGAAGAGCCCACATTTACATCTTCTGTTCCCAAATAGCCTTGCAATTGGAGAATTCTTGTAGGGGGGTTAATGTTTAAAAGTACTCATTCCAGCCAATAGAAGGCACGGGTAGGCATTCTCTCCAGGTCATTGCAAGCTATTGAGATAAGGACTCATACTGAATAACTTAACCTCATAAGATATAATTGTATGTAATGATCTGTGAGCAGGGGAAAAAATCAGATATGCCTTTCCAGAATAATACATTGTAACTGGCAGCAGCATAAATACCAGTTTCATAGTAACTTATGAGAGACTCCTCATGGCTAATTGAGGATAAATTGTCTTTGAGTTTTGTTCATTTCCATCACAAGTTCTCAGTTTAATCTCTTTTTCAAATAAACAACATGTATTGTCTCAGGCATCTCATCTTGTGCTATAACATCTCACAAACTAAGTAGAATCAAAGAACTGGAAGGGACCTCGAGAGGTCATCTAGTCCAGTCCCCTGCACTTGTGGCAGAACTAAATATTATCTAGACCATTCCTGACAAGTGTTTGTCTAACCTGCTCTTAAAAATATCCAATGATGGAGATTCTACAACCTCCCTTGGCAATTTATTCCAGTGCTTAACCACCCTGATAGTTAGGAAGTATTTCCTAATGTCCAACCTTAATCTCCCTTGCTGCAATTTAAGCCCATTGCTTCTTGTCCTATCCTCAGAGGTTAAGACAAACTATTTTTCTTCTTCCTCCTTGTAACAACCTTTTACATACTTGAAAATTGTTAACATGTCCCCTCTCAGTCTTCTCTTTTACAGACTAAACAAACCCAATTTTTTCAATCTTCCCTCATAGGTTATGTTTTTTAGACCTTTAATCATTTTTGTTGCTCTTCTCTGGACTCTCCCCAATTTGTCCACATCCTTCCCTGAAATGTGGCTCCCAGAACTGAACACAATACTCCAGTTGAGGCCTAATCAGCACAGAGTAGAGTTGACGAATTACTTCTCGTATCTTGCTTACACCACTTCTGCTAATACATCCCAGAATGATGTTCGCTTTTTTTGCAACGGCGTTACACGGTTGATTCATATTTAGCTTGTGGTCCACTTTGACCCTCAGATCCCTTTCTGCAGTACTTCTTCCTAGGCAGTCATTTCCCATTTTGTATGGGTGCAACTGTTTATTTCTTCTGAAATGGAGTACTTTGCATTTGTCCTTATTGAATTTCATCCTATTTGCTTCAGACCATTTCTCCAGTTTGTCCAGATAATTTTGAATTTTAATCCTAGTCTCCATAGCATTTGCAATCCCTCCCAGTTTGGTATCGTACGCAAACTTTATAAGTGTACTCTTTATGTCATTATCTAAATAATTGATGAAGATATTGAAGAGAACTGAACACAGAACTGGTCCCTGTGGGACCCCACTTGTTATGCCCTTCCAGCATGACTGTGAACCACTGATGATTACTCTCTGGGAATGATTTTCCAACCAGTTTTTCACCCACCTTATAATAGCTCCATCTAGGTTGCATTTCCCTAGTTTTTTATGAGAGGGTCATGCAAAACGGTATCAAAAGCTTTACTAAAGTCAAGGTATACCACATATACTACTTCCCCTCCATCCACAAGGCTTGTTACCCTGTCAAAGAAAGCTATCAGTTTGGTTTCACATGATTTGTTTTTGACAAATCCATGCTCACTTTTACTTATCACCTTATTATCTTTTAGATGTTTGCAAATTGATTGCTTAATTATTTGTTCCATTATCTTTCCGGGTACAGAAGTTAAGATGACTGGTCTGTAATCCCCTGGGTTGTACTTATTCTCCTTTTTATAGACTGGCACTATATTTGCCCTTTTCCAGTCATCTGGAATCCCTCCAGTCAGGACTCGTGAACTGAAGGTCATGCTGGACTGGGCCAAATTCAGCTAGAATTTTCTATCCTAATTTGGTATCCGTGCCACCCAAGCCTTATTAGAGATCTGATGAAATTCCTGTTACTCATTGTGTGTCCCCAGGCATTTCAGGAGCTGGTACATAACCTTTGTCATTAGTTGCAACTTCCATGCTTACCAACATGGACATTACCTCAATCAATTGTTGTAGTGGCAGCAGGATGTTTTAAGGAATGCAGAAATAAACTAGTTCACATGTATATAGTAGAACGTGAAGCTGGGACTGAAGCACCCTCCTGATGCTATCATCATGGTACAGATAAGTTGGCCACTAACACTTTTTTGTATGGACTTACATTGAGTGACTGGAATTATGAGGTAGAGAGATTGTCCCATTGTATTTTCCTTACCAATATTCAGACTGTAAAAAGAAGTGGAATTCATTATCCTACTCAAGCATCCGAGATTACATGTTAAAAATCCAAAAAACAGCACTCCTGAGTACTGTCAGAACTAGCCAAAGTAATGTTAGTTAAGGATGTGCTTAGTGGGTAGTTTTTACAGGAGAGATGACATCTGGGAATGGCTGTCTGGTGCATCAGAGGTTCTGGTACACAAATTATCCACTGTCTACTACCAAGAAAAGGTAAAAATTACTCTAGAATGGAGGCCTTGAATAGGGTGGTGCAGCACCCCAGAGGCTGGAGGAATGGTGGAGGAACTAAGCTCATGCCCTATCCCTGGGATCAAGGATGGATTTCACTCTCCAACCCCTTTGAACTTCATCAAAGTCCAGACTTTATAAAGTTATATGGAGATCAGTTTTGCTGGGAGCAGTGGAGCAGGGTGACACAAGTGGCTCATGAGTCTACTTTGTCTGATTGTGGTGGAACTTAAAGGGGGCAGCTTTAGCTTATGATGCTAGTGAAGGCCTTTCACCAGCATGGAATGTGGTATCATAGCCTTGTTCTGTCACGTTACCTTCTCTTCCCTCCTGTCCCCTTACACTGAGAAGAACTGCTTGACATTGATTGGAGATTCCTCTTATACATGCTGATTTAAGTTTAGTTTGCATTTTATAAGTTGTGCAAAGTGAACTATGTAGACCATTGCTTGGTCTACACCAAAAGCGTAAGTAGACTGAGCTATATCACTCAAGGCTGTGAAAAATGTTGTGCCCTGTGTGTCGTAGTTAGGTCAACCTAATCCCCACTATAGATGTGGCTAGGTGATAGATGAATTCCTCCATCAACTTAGCTACTGCTTCTCGAGGGGGTTGATTTACTTCAGTGTCAGGAAAAAACCCTTCCGTTGCTGAGGAAGAGTCTACACTACAGCAGCAAAGCTGCCATGCCTCTGTCGTGCACACACAGCCTGAGGAATCTGGCTCTGATCATCCTAAGCAAATTTCCTTCTGCACTGACAAAAAGGTGTAACTAACATATACAGTTAGGGACATGACTTCTGATGCTCCCTGAGATGGTTTGGGTGGGGAGGGGGAGAGAGATTTGTATTTAAAACAAAAAACAAACAACAACAAAAACCCATCCCAACCAAAATACAAGCTAATTAATGATGTTAGCCATCCCAAATCCAGATGTGGTCTGATATTTCCACTATGCAACAATTTTGTAGATATTTACTTTACCCCAAATGCAGCTATCTGACCACTAAAGGAATAGAAAATATACCACATGGAAGGGTGATAATTGAAAACAGGGCTAGGAAAAATGTGTTTTAGTCCCAGAATGTGCAGTATCTTTTTTTTTTTTTTTTAATGTTTACTGGCTCTTTCCACCAGCTGTTCTTTCATTTGAAAAATATATGTGTTTTGTTAAAGAAAATATAGATGCTGTTTGCACTTTCAGAGCTAAGCTACACTGCATTAATATCCATTAGTTTTCATTAACTCTGCTCATTTCTGTCTAGCCTATGAACCATGCTAATCCTTTTCAGTGGGTTTTTTTTTTTAGCTCTATTCTTTTTTTTTAATACCTTGTAAAAGGATTACATTTCACTGCACCAAATTTAAATATATGCAGAATATCTATATTATCTAGTAACGATAGAAACCTGTTTAAAAAAAGATACCCTGAAGCTTCAGAGTCATCTACCAATTGAGAATATTTGAAAACTAACCCAATAAAAATTGTGGGTTTTAATAATTAAGCTTGTTCTGTGACCTAATCCTCAGTATACTTCATGAGCATGAATACATACAGTTGAATACGCAAGCTTTGTTTCCTCTTCTTAGGCTAGGTCTACACTACCCACCTGAATCGGCAGGTAGAAATCGATCTCTCGGGGATCGAATTATCGCGTCTCGTTGGGACGCGACAATCGATCCCTGAATCGATGCTCTTACTCCACCAGCGGAGGTGGGAGTAAACGCCGTCGACGGGGAGCCGCGGAGGTCGATTTTGCCACCGTCCTCACAGTGGGATAAGTCGGCTCCGATAGGTCGAATTCAGCTACGCTATTTGCATAGCTGAATTTGTGTATCTTAAATCGACCCCCCCCACCTCCATAGTGAAGACCTGCCCTTATTTATGCCATTGTAAATCAGGAGTAACTACACTAAAGTTAATAGAGTTGCACCACTGTAAAACAAGTATAAGGAGAAGCTGTTTATAAACTTTAAAAGATCAGACTGTCAAAGGAGCAAGTTTTCTATTTAACAAACTGATTTTAACAAGTTTCTACTGTAGAAAAATAAAATAGTTTTAGTGCAGTATTTATATCTAACTGGAGTACTGCTTTACATAGTTAAACTGAAAAATATTACAGAGCTCTTCACTTGAACTCAATACCAATAGTTTAGTGACTGTGTATATACACGCAAAATTGTCAACAATTACGCATCTAGCACTTTCTTGGGAGACTCAAGTAACTATGGAAAGTCATTTAGGAAATAGGCATAAACAATAACACTGGGCTTTGTTAGTTGTGGAATGCAAGGGGGCAGGAATGGAGTTGAGTAAATCAGAGGGAGAAATTACCCAAGAGAAAAAGGCTGAGTTTGATAATAAATTCATTGGATAAGAGTATCCCTTCTGGTAAAGGGGAGGGATAGCTCAGTGGTTTGAGCATTAGCTTGCTAAACCCAGGGTTGTGAGTTCAATCCTTGAGGAGGCTACTTAGAGATCTGGGGCAAAATCAGTACTTGGTCCTGCTTGTGAAGGCAGGGGGCTGGCCTCAATGACCTTTCAAGGTCCCTTTCAGTTCTAGGAGATAGAATACCTCCATTAATTTATTTAAAACATATAGAACTGAGCTTTTCTTCACAAAGGATAGGCACATCTTCTACAACTGCAGGAGAGAGGTGCCGAGTCAGAAAAGTACTTAAGCACATGCTTAAAGTTAAACATGCAATCTTTGGGCTTGTCTACACTACCCGCCAGATCGGCGGGCAGTGATAGATCCAGCAGGGGTTGATTTATTGCATCTAGTATAGACACGATAAATCTACCGCTGAGCACTCACCCATTGACTCCAGTACTCCACCAGATCGAGAAGCACAAGCGGAGTCGATGGGAGAGTGAGAGCTGTCGACTTACCACAGTGAAGACAGCGCAGTAAGTAGATCTAAGTACATTGACTTCAGCTACTCTATTCATGTAGCTGAAGTTGCGAATCTTAGATGGACAGTAGTGTAGACAAGCCATTTGTCTGTATTGGGGCCACTTTACTGATACTGTAGCCCTTTTCATAGCCTTTGTGAGGAAAAACTCAGTTCCAGAAGATGGGGATCCTTAGCTGGTATAAATTATCATAGCACCATTGAAGTCAAGTCAGTTTAGGATCTGTCTTTAAGTTTTGCTTCTAACCTGAATCACAGCCAAAAGGACGAAGAGACACTGGAATTGATTCTGAGCTCATTTACCTGGAGTAAATCAGGAGTCATTCCATTAATCCCAGTGTAATTGCAGTAGTTTAAAATAGGAATGAGGCCCACAGAAATAAAAAGCATGGCTGTAAACTTGGGCCATTAGGCGAGCTGCTAAATTCAGCAGAAGAACTAAACAAAAAAAAAATCATTTTTTTCCCAACAATTCCTCTCCCACTAAAAATTCAGGAATACCTACTATCTTAATGTTAGTAGACATGATTTTTTCTCCATTATTTCCATTTTCCTGTATACTAATATATTGTATTTAATGCATGTTCCGCTTATTTTGTGTTTGTTTGTCCCATTAATTTTATTGCCAGACACTTTCAGTGTATTTTTCCATAGACAGAACATGTTATCCAAATCTAAGATTCTCGTGGGAACTAGATCTAATTAAAAAGTTTGTGAGCCTAATTAATTTGTTGGTGTTTAAACATACTTCTGATGTTCACAAAGAGTGTGAAGGGCTCCTGCAGGGATGACCAAAGGAGCTGTGACAGAGAGAAGCCTGAGAAGCAGGAGGCTCTTATTGGGAAATGGGGATAACATTTGGACCTAGAAGTTTGAGGACTTAGATGCTAGTGCTAGAAAGCTAAGTGCCAGCTAGAAAGAGCTGGGAGGACAGATTAGGACAGAAGAAGAGCTCTTGCTGTGAGAGAATACCAGAGCTAAATATGGATGGTTGCATGGTGAGGGACTTCATTTTGGGATCCTGAGGATTGTTTTAAAAAAAATGTGTATTATTTAACAAACAAACCAGAGGCAAGAGTGTTCATTATCCATGTGAAAGGCTGTATGCAGTTCATATGGGGCCCTCAAGAGGGGCTAGAGGGGGCAGCATGCATGCAAAGTGACTCTGGCCATGAGGAAGCTCTCAGTAAACGTCCACTCTGCTACACACTAACATACACAGAACGCTGGAGACCATACAGAGTAAATTTTTCTCTCACATACAAAATCTATAAGCCTAACAGATAGACAGTAAGGAAAGCAAATATATGACCTGCGCACACCAACAAAAAAAGTCAGAATGTTGAAAAGTGTTCACGTTTGACCCAACTCGGCTCCCAGCTGAAGTCTCTTGTAAAACTCTTACTGATGTCAATGGAAGTAGAGTTAGGGCAATTCTAAGAGCTTTTCAAAATCTCCTTCTAAGTAAATAGACCAACTCCACCATTCCTCTCTGCAGGTGCTTTGTGTAGTGCTTTGTTTCCACAGTGAAAATTCAGCTATAATCAAATTTCCAGTCAGCACCAAAGGTGGAGTACACAGGGGGATAGAACCGGACTTCAAAGTGATCTGGAAAGAGGAGAGAAGTGAGGGCTGAAGGCAGCAAGGTCATATTCAGTACAATTAAATGTAAAGTCTGACACCTACTGACAGAAAATAAAAATCACAAAATGTGGGAGCATAACCAGAGGGTAGAAAGCATTCTATTAAGGCAAGTTTATTTTTACTCTCCTCCAATATAATTTTTTTTAATGCAATTTACCACTCTATTAGCTGCAGGAGAAGGATTGGAAATCTGAAGCTAGAATGGGAGGTCTCCAAAGAGAGATGCTCTGTATTTGAAGACGGTGCACTTATAAGTGTTAGAACTATAGTTCTGAGACACAAACAATGCCTGTTGTAAAATAACTTGTATGTAGTGCAGCAGTATTCTCAGCTGCAACAGCATCCTGAGTTTAGGATTGACGCTATGGGGCTTCTCTTAGAACATTACTAGAGAGGTCACTCCTATTTCCCTTTGGCTTCCTAGATATATTCTTAGGATAGAGAGGAATAACCAGAGAAGACATTTCTCCTTCCCCCCATAATGAAATAATCGATAAAATAGAGACTAAGCAAAACCCAACATCACTAGTCCATAGCTACCTGTGTATTTTCCATGTTAAGGACAAAATAGTATAGATACAATATAAAGATATTCATAACTATAGGGTGTATAAGTCACATTTTATGATTCAAGGGAAATCACAAATTACGTACATGCACATGTATACAAACAATCAAAATGGGCCTAAGACAATGGATCTAACTGCTGATATTGCACCATGAGATGGGGAGGAGTTTTGCAACAAGCAATTTGAAAAATCAATGAAATTAATATCTAGAGATCATGAATAAGTTGTATTCTGGATCTGTGAAACACACACTTTTGCCCTTCAGACTGATACGATTGACTTCACGAAGTAATGTGTGCTTGCAAGTTGTGAAAGGAAACTCCTGCAAGAGCGCTTTAGCTTTATAACAACAATTATAAAATCAAGATAGCAGAGTCTTCTGCAGCCCAAGCAGAAAGGACACCCAAATTTCCCTCTGCAAAAAGAACACCCATAGCTTTAAAGCTGAAAGTAGATTGGGAACAAATCAGCTTTTGCAAAGGGTTCACACCATAAATTGTGCTGTCATCAAAAAGTGGTGCTTCTCACTTTCACGGATTATTAATGTTCATTTTATAAATGGTTGTTTCTCACATTAATTACTTGATTCACATTTCTTCCTCTACAGGTCTAGCAGGAGAAAAGCTAGCATTAAGCGCTTGTTACACATGAGGGTTGCAAGTGACAGTACATGGAACCTCAGCTTTGATCTCAACCTCCCCCTACTCCCAACTTCATCAATAAATTATCTCATGTTCTTAGAAAAGATGTCAGTTATACATTGTACTTTCTTCTGAGACACTCAAAGCACTTTATCATGAATTAAGGCTCACAACAACCATGTGAGATAAGGAAATATTATTATACCTCTCTGTGTGTATGTATGTTGGGGAGCGTGCTCGCTGCACTACATTCAGGATAAATATAAGAGCCAATTAAGCCCCTTTACAGAGTAAGATAGATGAAACAGTAGGAGTCACCACCCAAAACACAGGCCTCATGCCACATCGGTCAGACATTGATCTATGTAGGTGACAGGATTTGGCTGGGACAGGGGTGATTGCAAACTCAGGGCTGTGTCAGCAGGAGTCAGTAGCAAGCAAGAAGAAGACAGAGAGGACCAGAAAAAGGATGGGACAGCAAGAGATGCACTTGGAGAGTGGCCCTAGGAGGAAGTCAAGCTTGAGCATTTTGGGCAGAGTGCTGGCTGGAAAGAGGATTGGAATTGTGAGAGAAGAAACTGTCTCCTGTTGTTTGATTCCTACTATGTTCAGAGAAGCAAGACTTCATTTACAAAGAATGTATATGAACAAGATTGCTTTGAGGAAACACCTGATTCTATCTTCAGTTTCTCCTCCTAATGGAAACAACCTGGAAGACTTCGAATATTGGCTACCCACTTGGGCAAAAAAGGGGTAACACTGGTGTCGTTGGTGGGATCCACGTTCCAAGGCGAGAAAATGTGAGCTGGTATTCCTGTTGAACTGTGATGGAGAAAATGACAGAAGTTCTTGCGGAACTCAAAGATGGCCAAAAGAGTTTAAAAAGAAGAGCTAAACACTTTGCAAAAAGGAATTACAACAACATCTGGAAGCGTCCCAGAAAGGACTGAGAAATGAAATGCAGGCAGAGATGAAAATTTTGTTATGACAGCAGCTACAAAGTCTCTGGGTGGCTTGGGAAGCCCAGATGCAACACTCCTAATCTGGAATGCCAAAATGAATTGAAGAGGTGGCCAGCAACCTTATTGCCATGGATCAGAAGGTTTCCCATGACCTACGGAAGATGAGGAAAGCCTGGCCAATTTGGAACTCGCTAACAGAGAAGCTGTCACATGGACTGAAGGACTGAAAAATCACATGGAGAAGTATATCAAATCTTGGAGGATCAGCACCACAGACGTTATTAAGGTCTCAGCAGTTGAACAACAATAATGGCTACTGAATGTGTAATAGGATGTGTGAAATGTGTGGGGATAATGGGTACTGGATCAAACATAACAGTCATTGGACCAAATATTGTAAAAAGATTGGCGAATAGGGTATCCAAAGTGAACCACCTAATTGGTCCCAGATGAAAACAGAGACTGGGGAATGTGCACCAGTCCAAAAAAGGGGAAAAAAATTATTTGAAAATTGGACCTCAGAAATTCAAGAAAGAAATCCAGATTTCTGAGGCAATGGACGAGCTAATAATTGGTTTGGATTTCATTATGGCTAACTGTAATAAATACAGGGAAAGGGGTCCTACAAGTTAAGTCTGTGGAAATGCCCTCTAAAAATATGGCCCAGGTGAGAGAAATTATTTATATACAATTAGTTTGCAGTGAACAAGTTGTCCTACTTCTTCGGGCAGAAACCATAGTAATAGCGATCTGCTGAGGTAGCTTTCTAGCAAAGGACAGTGCAGGAGTAAGAGCAGCTTTGTGACCCAGGGTACTGGAGAAATTTTAGCTGCTAAAGTTCTTGTGGATCTGAAGCAGGAATGCATTCCCGTTTCTTTGAAGAATGTTGCTGACAAGCAGCAAATAGTAAAAAGGAGACCCACAGCTTCAAAATGTGAACCAGTGGATCTAGTAAATGGTCGGGTAGAAGAAAACTGGAAGGGGTAAAAGTGAGCTTCCAGAGTTTCTATTGGACTTGTTCCAGTGCAAAGTGCTGTTCATTTAAATAAGCAACAGAACAGCCAGACTTTCTGGTTAGGAATTGGAAGTAGTTCTCCCATTCCAGCAAAGATATATGTTGCATAGGCTAGGTTGGGGAGGTCTAGCACAACAGTGATAATGGGGGATGCCAGCCCATTAAACAGTCACATCACTGTATCAGTAGCAAAGAGGGAAAAGGCTTTAAAGGCTATTGATGACACCTATCAGGAAGGCATAATTGAGCTTTCAACCTGTCCTTGGGGTTCATCTATAGTGCTGGTTAAGAAAAAGGATAGCAGTGCCAGATTGTGTAGGGACTATAGAAAGCAACATGAAGTCACTTTACATGATTCACTTTCATTATGGTGAATAGATGATGTAGCAAGTTCAGTCTGGCTTTCCACACTGGATCTTAAAAATGGGTATTCACAGCAGGGCAAAGCCAGTGGCAATTTAAAGTGATAGCTTTTGGCTTGTGTAATGCACCAGCCACGTTGGAGAGGCTATTACAAGGCAGGACTTGTTTGTTAGACATAGATGAGGTACCGAGGCATACTAAAAACTTTGAATAGGAATTGAAACATTTACAAGTGGTCAGTGATAAGCTAAAGGCTGCCAATCTGAAACTGAACCCAAAGAAATATAAATTGTTTCAAAAAGAGGTAAAAGACCCTGGGTACGCAATCAGTGAAGGGGGAATTTCCAGTGATAACTATAAAAATAAGGCTGTTCAGATTGGCCCAGCTCCCCAGATACTCGCAAATGTGCAGAGTTTTGTAGGACTTTACAGAAGGTTTATTTAAGTGTTTTCTAGTATTTCAAAAACACTGTGTCAGCTGGGAGAAGAAGGGCAATCACTTCAGTGGTCAGCAGAGTTTTAAAAAGTTTCTAGTGACTGCTTCTGTCTTAACTTACCTATGTTTCAAAACCTCTTTCTTATTGGACACAGATACTAGTGCTTACAGCATGGCATCAGTATTGATCCAAGAACACAACTAGTAGTGGCGTATTGCAACAAAAATCTAAGCTGTCCAGAAAGAAATGATTGCACCATCCAAAAAGAACTCCTTGCAGTGGTTAAATCTATAGAAAATTTTCACCACTATAGAATAGGAAGAAGTTTCTAGTCGGGAGAGACCATGCGTCTCTGCAATGGCTCTTTAGATTCAGGAATCCTAAGAGACAACTTGCCAGGTGTTTGTAAAAACAGCAGAGTTGTTTTAGTCACATGTTACCCACGAGTAGAGTTGGGCAATTATTTTGTAATAGTAAATTAACCAAAAATGCCTTTCCCCCCCAGAATACCAAAATATTTGAGAATATGGGTCGAACTTGGTGAATAGTTGCAGGCAAATCCCCCTGAACATTAAAATTTTTGACATGTCAAAATGGTTTATTTTTGAAAAATAATTGAAACAAACCACTTTAAAGAAAAAGTCAAATCAATTCAGTATTTTCAAAATGCTTCATTTTGACCCAAACAATTTTGTTTTGTTTTGTTTTCATTTTGTCAAGAAAAACAAAAATCAACTGTGTTTTGATTCTAAATTAACTGATTTTATTAGTAAGTATTATTATTATTTTTATTTATTATTATGTTTTAGTTCAGCCGCTGAACTGAAAAATGAATAATTCAATCTCCTCACAAGCTGACGACTTGTCCAAACCGCCTTATAGTGAGGCTAATTGCAAACAATTCCGTTATCATTGTACAGAAAAGAATAGATACTCTTCGGGGGGTCTATGGAAAGAGCCTCCTCTGAGATTGAAAGGAAATTAGGCTGGGAGAGAGAGAAGCTCCAGGTAAATATGGATGGACGTGAAATTGTTTTGGATTGGTGATGTGTGAATATCCCCCCAGAAAGACATTATGTAAATAGCTAAGATTTTGTAGTTTGTAATTTTTGTTTTTAATTTCTTTCTGGGATTGGTGGTTAGGGTGTCAGTATGTTAAGCTCTGTTGGGGACAAAGCTGAGATAGGGGTGCTAGACTAGAGGGCATGCTAGCTGCCCTTCATTAAGCATAAATGTAAGAAGCAATTAAACCCCTTTTGTGGAGTAAGATAGTTGAAATAATGGGATTCACCATCCAAAACAGGCAACATGCAAAGCTGGCCAGAAGCTGGACTATGTGGGTGGAGGGGTTTGGCTGGAGATTGGTTGCAAATGCAGGGACTGTGTGCTGTATTGTATGTGCATCAGAAGCAGGCAAAAAGTAGGCAGAGAGGACCAGAAAATGGAAGAAACAGGCAGAGAAGTGTTTGGAGTGTGGGCCTGAGAGAAAGAGACCTTTTTCAGCACAGCGCTGGCTGGAAAAGTAGGCTTTGAATTGTGAGCAAGGAAACTGCCCCCTGATGTTTGATTCCTATTGCCTTCAGGGAAACAGAATGGTGTACATTCTTTGTAAATAAACAAGATTTCTTCAAATAAATACCTTATTCTATCATCAATTTTCCCCTCCTAATAGAAACAAGCCACAAGGCTCTGAATAATGATTACTCACTTTGCTCAAAAAGGGGTAATATATATACCCATTTTACAGATGAAAAGTGAAGACACTGAGAGGCAAAATGGCTTTCCCAAGGTCACATAGTGGATCAGTGGCAGGAATAGAACCAGGAATCTTGAGTCAGAGACCCTGGCTATGACCATTTGAAAATGACCCCTCACTAAAACAGTCTCTGTCTCAATCTCAATGTACAAACTGCAAAAGCATTTTCTCTCCTATGAGAGAAGCTTTTATTTACTTGAAAGAATGAAGCCCCATGAGACATCTCACATCAGTCTTGGTGTCTTCTTGTGGTTGAAAGAGACATAGTTTGTACTTGTATTGTTTGGTCAAAACTCATCATTTCCATTTTGTGGGAAATTTTGAAATGTTGTTTCTTTGGTTTGAATCAGAATCAAATGCAATCTCTTAGAAGAGAGAGATCAGTTATAACAGAAAGTTACATAGGTTTTGCATTGCTATTGTTTTGTTTAGACAATTTATTCTGTTCTTGATTTAAATAAAAATGAACTAGGCTATTATTGAACCTGATTTTGCATTAGCAGAAGGCTAGGTAGTGCTATAATGCATTTTGATTTTTCAGGCACACTTAAATGTCACCCCCATTAGGGTTATGATTAAGGGTCGTTTTATTATTTGTTTTCATCATGCTCTATATCTCAAAACACTCACTGTTCAGGAGATGTGGAGTGGAATAGCTATGCTAATGGCATTTAAAAAAACAATTGCAAGGAATTTACACAAACAGAAGTTACCAAACGAAAAACAGACATGCCATGTGAAGAAATGATGAACTACACTTTAATGGATTAATAGACCCTCTTTCTTTAGCTCTATTTTATACAGGATCACAGTTTACCGTGCTATGTCAGACACAGTTTTAAGAACTCCTTTATCTTCATAGATGCAATTAATGCTAAAATAAATACAATGCTTGCAGCGCTGTAGGATAAGGCTTTGATAAGTCTTCAAAAAAGATTTTTTTTCTTTTACTTTTAGATGTGGATACTCTCAATGTAAGAATATTTTCAATGATGCCTCTGTAGCATAATAACTCAGTAGGTTGTCCTTTGATGCACTTAAATACCCTGTGGTCTATAATATACTCTGAGAGACAAAGGCTTGGTCTACACTACATACATACTTCAGTATAACTGCATTGCTCAGGAGTGTGAAAAATCCACGCCCTTCCGCTGACATAGCTACAGCCTCTCGTGGAGGTGGATTTACGAACCTGATGAGAGAGCTGTTTACCATCTGCTTAATGTCTTCACCAGACGTGCTACAACAGAGCCGCTGCATCAGCACAGCTGTACCAATGTAAATTTGTAGTGCGGACCTGTCCAAAGTCTGCTCTCAGGTTCTCCAGTGTAAATCCAAACTAATTCCATTGTCTTCAGTGGAGAGTAACCCTGGATTTGTACTGGAGTAGCACAGAACAATTTAGGCCAGACTTCCTTTGCATCCTATGCAAACCGATCTCTGTGTGTGAAACACCCTCTTTCCATCTCTTCCCAAATTCTTGCAGTTTGAATTTTTGGCTCTGTTGCAAATCCACATTTTAAGGGCCATGTTTAAGGATCTCAGGTTTACAAAGGAGAATGTTCCTGAGTCTACATTTCAATGCATATTTTAATTCTGATAACGTAGTTAAACCATCTGAACTTTTCTTACCATTAAACTTTTTAGTACAGAGACATTTAAAAATAAGTCTTTTCCCCCCCTGTACTATAAAATTCCCACTTCAGACTATGACACAAAAAGGTCTGTAGTCATAATTTGAACCCATCATTTTTCTTTTTTTTTATTCTAACTCAGATCTCCTTACACCTCTATCTTTAAAGGAATTTCTTACATCAGTGCTAGAGAAAAGAATTGCTAACGGTAACAGGCTGGCCAGGTGAGCAGCACTCGGATAATCCATCCCAATACACACAAGTGCTGATTGCAAAAAAACCAGATGTATGCAGATGGACCCCTGTGCCAGTTTGGAGAAATCCTATTGAAGTCAGTGGGGTTCCTCCACAGCACAGGGATCTTTACATGCACATGACTGTGCAGGATTGGAGCCTTATTTTTTTTTTTAAATAACTACTGAGTGTTTTGGATGTCCAGTTTGTGACCCCTTAAAAGGGCCTGTTTTTGAGAAGTGTCAGACACCCAAAATCATCAGTCATGCTCGAACCTGTAGACCTAGATATCTATCTATGTTCTTTCATGGCCCCCATCATCATGATATCCAACAGCCTCATAGTCATTAAGTATTTACCATCATGACACCACTGAGAAGCAGGAAGGATGGAGAATTAAGGCACAGAAAGATTAAGGGCCTGATCCATTTCCCTTTAAATCCAATGGAAAGACTCCATGGACTTTAATGAGAGCTGGATTTGACACTAAGGACCTGATGTTCAAAGGTAATTAGGTGCCTAAAGATACAAATAGGCAATGCAAAAATGGTCTTCAAAAAGTGTATGTGTGGGTGCGGGGTGAGGGGAGCGTCCTATCATAATCTGGGAGCAGCAGCTCAATTAATTATTTTGATGTATTTATTTATTTTGCTGTGTCTGTGACCTATAGTGCCTCCCCACTCCATGTGCGTGTGCACATTTTTTAAATACTGCAGATAGGCACCTATTACTATCTTCAGAAGGCTTAGGTGCCAAATGCCACTGATTTCAATGGGAGTTCAGCACCAAGGCACTTCTCAAAATACCACTAGCCGCCTAGCTGTATCTTCAGGCATCTAAATACTTTTGTAAATCTGACTCTAAAAATCAACACAAGGTCCCACAACAAGTCTGTGGTAAAGGCAGGAATTGAATGGAGTGCCCAAACCACACATTAACTACAACCCCGTCCTTCTTCCTTGTTCCAGATATCCATGTCCAACAGTAACTTCAGCAGACTGAGCTAAAACTGTTTGATTGATCTTTAAATTAAGTGAAATAAACATTTTAATTAAGATTGACAATTAAGTTAATATTAATAATTACATAACAATTCATTTAATTAAAAAAAGTCTTGCTGGAAGTTGATTAGCTAGATGATAGGAACAGTTCATTTACATTTACAAACCTCTTAAATGTCAAAAATATATGCATTTGATAATCATTTTGTATTTTTTTAGCAAACAAGAACTCTCTTGTTAAATATGTATTGTGAGCAATGACATGACAAGGATCATATTCTCGGCCTACTCACCTTTGGAGTCCAGGCTGCACTATCCAGAGTAAATGCCAGTCTGCTCCAGAGCCCCAATATCCCGTTTCCCAGTATCTAGTGGAATCATAACTCTTAGTGACATTCATGCTCTGTAAAGTCAGACAGTCAGAATCTGCTCTCTACTGTAGGGATTACTAGTGAAATATATGTAAAGAACCCTGAGTACTGTTACCAGGAGCTGAATCTAGCTCTGTGACTTCACTGGGGGAATGTACAGTATGGGATTCCTAATTTAGCATTTTGCTATGGCAGAAGAGGGCTGATGAAATTCCTGTCCACAACAGAGATGAATCATCATATATATAAATCCATTACAATCAACACACCACAGAGACTAGGGTGAGAGATTGTGGCATCTGATGAAGTGGGTTTTAGCCCACGAAAGCTTATGCCCAAATAAATGTGTTAGTCTCTAAGGTGCCACAAGGATTCCTCATTGTTTTTGCACCCCATATACAACGCACAGAAAGGGGTGCCTCCACAAATGTGAATTTTGGCTGGATCAAGCCTCCCTGGCATATGGTTCACATGAAGTTTTGTTTTACAATTGCACAGTAGTGACCTGATTCTCATTTATGCTACAGTCCCTTTACTCCTCTTTAGCAGTGTAATTTACACCTACTTTAAGAGCAGTGTAAAGTGACCTTAGTGTAAATTATAATCAAGCCCTAAATTTGATTACAATGTGTTAACTGTGCTTGACATTTATTAGTTCTTTAGATGGCAGAGGATAAGATATTGTCCTTTGGTGAATGAAAGATTGTGATTCACTCAAGGCTCACACACCCCCTGCCAGTGCCATAAACCTCAAGTACAGTGCAAGCAGATTATGGAGCACTGTAGAAGCCTGGGGGCAGGGAAGGGGGGGGGGGAAATGTATATTCACTTTGGGCCGTAAACTGCTGCTTCTAAAAAAAATTACCATACTTTAAATAAGCAGATTCAACATTAATATTAATACTGATGTGGCATCATCCAGACCAATCAGTATCAAAATGATCAATATTTCCACAGATTGATTGTTTTTTGAAAGTGTAAGAAAAAATGCAATAAAAAATCAGATGGGAAAAAATGTCAAAAATGTAATACAAGGAAATGCCAGCTGGAGCTTCCAGTTTCATGAACTTTGTTTATGATGTCACAATAAATCGTCAGTGGAATGATGCCTGTGTACCACATGATTGAAATGATATCCACTCCTCTAAATATACGACTATGTATATAAAACATTTTACATGTATAATTTAATCTGACACTGAATATTTTCTTGAAGACTACTGTAGGCTTCATTTTCAGAGTGCTCTAAGACATTTGAAACATCTGACACCATAGTGGTACTGATACCAAAGTATGACATATCTTAAATTTTAGGACCAGTTGCGCAGGTTCCAGCAGGAGTTTAACATATATGTCCTGTCTGTCATGTATGTCTACAATATTGACAGAATGACCAACTAATTTCAAAGAAAAGCGATGTGTGGTTCTTTATATATATTTCATTAGTCATACTTACAATGAAAAAAACACTGATACTAAAAAATACATTACCCCTCTTAAAACCACCACTGATGTACCAATAACCAGTCTGTACATGATGAGTGGGAGTCAAGGGAAGTTTTCTTCCTATAAAGGAATAGATGTTTTCATAATTTTCTCTTTCATCCTGGAAAAAGTGTAACTGATTAACTTTTTAAATATTCCTTTATGTATGCTAAGATCAAAGTGTGGTGTGTTTTTAATTTTGGGCTTTACATCTTGAAATTGAGTAATAGCATTTTTTATTCAATTTTTCAGTGAAATGCGGACAGAAGAAATGTGATATCTTGGCATACAATTATTATTCCTTAAAATAAAATAAAAATCCAAAACACTACCCCTTGAGTTGTGGTCACTGGATATATTCCAGAAAGTTATCTTCATTTTTGTTTTAAAAGAACTAGAAGTCAGCATGTTGCTATTGCTTCTTGACACAAAGATAATGTCCTTTATGTCCAGTTTACAGCTCAGTTCTGTAACACTATCATAGCAGAGTCTTTACCACTTTAAATGATAAAAGTTTCAATAGGCACTTTAGTGGAATTAAGAAAAATCTACCACTCTTCCACCGTGATGCCAGAAAGCTAGCTTCCGTCTAAGTTGTCATATCAGTACATTGTAGCTAATAGGCCTGAGCTTGTCTCAGTGTTATTCCCAAGTAACAAAATACAACAACAAAAAAGTATATCTTACAGGGTTTATCCTCCCTTTGCAGACCAAATCAAAACTGACAGTATGATAAATATAGTAACTTGCTGGAAACAGGTGCTGTCTTTTATAATCAAAGGAATCTTGTCCTATAAAGCCTGGGTTTTATTTTTAATTTGTTGTTGTTCTAGTTTTCTTATTCTTTCCTTTTGGGTCCTCCCGCCCCCCTTAAGTGACTTTATCAGTATTATAATTTTCTTCCTCTCCGAACATCTCTGCCAAGACTTTAAAGCGGGGTCCCCAGTCACTCAGGTAATCGTAATCCTGGTCTGCCTCTGTAGTAAGTGAATCTATAGAGCTCAGAGACTCTGCTACAGATCCATTTCCTTCGTAGGCATAGGTTGCCAGTGAATCATAAGGGGGTGCAGTGGGATCCGCATCGTTTTCCTGCAGCCTTTGATTAATGAAATCTCTTATGTCTGTGTTGTCTTCCACTGGTGGTCTCTGACGTGGGAAACATAGAGAGTCTGGTTTTATATCCCTGCGTATTTTGTTATCTTCAATCACTTTTGGATTCCTCAGGGCACCGATGTCGAAAGCCTGGGTGTCTTCCTCCCCACCTCCTTCATCATCATAATGGATAACATTGTCTCTGATGTCTTCTTTAGAGGTCATCAGGGTGTCTTTTTTCTTCTGCCTTCGAAGTGCTACGTACAGCACAACAATGACTGGAACAAGGGAAGAATTGTAAATTAAGACAAGTATGGAAATACCTTGGCTGTCTGCTGACACACTAATATATCCTTCTATGATAGATAAGAGCAATCAAAAGGACCTTTTCTTTAGAAGACATGCTCCTGCTACTTTTTTTTTGTTTAAACAGTGCTATAATCAGTAAGGTAATATTTGCAGCTTGACACACCTAACGCCCATCATTGCTAGCTATGCACCGAATAATGAATAAGCCCTCAAAGGGCTTGCCTTTACTATAGAGCCATGTAGGAATCATATTTTTTTTGTTTTGAGGGTAGTTTCACAATGTGAAAATTTATTCCGTTCCAAAATGGATGGAAGAAAATTGAAAATTGTTAAAATTTCCTGCAAGCTGAAATTGTGGGGGCGGGGGGGGGATTGTTTTGGATTGATCAGAACTTTTCATTCAGATTTTGCCTTTTTTATTTCATATTGTATTTTATAAAACACATTTTAAAATAACTGAAACAAAAATAATTTTGAAACAGAAAACCAATGTTCTGTATCAAAGAGGTCAAAATGTTCCTTATCGCTGTTTTTGTTGTTGTTGTTTTTTTTCCAATTTGGAAATTAATTTTCATTAATGGTGACATATTTTTGCTATACGTTTTGATTATTAACGAACCAGCATATTCTGGTGGAAAAGCGATTCATAATAATATTTGAACATGACCTTGAGGAGTCACACTAATGACATGATGCTGATAGTGACTCTGCAGTCATGTTCAACATGATATCAATTGGTTGGGCTTAAACCCTGGTCCTAATAATTCACCCAGGAACCAGTGACACAGTACTGAACATGACTTCTCCCTGGCTACACTGACTGCAGGATTAGAGTCAATAATATTGTGTTAATTAACATGGCTCTTCAAGGTGGTGTTCTAACTCAGTGTAGTTTTCTAGTGAAAATGAATCTTAAGGGTACAGCAGGTTGACTTTTGAAATATCTGATTTTAAAATGTCTGTATCAGGTAGGTTTCTTAAATAACAATTATGGAGGAGGCTTCTAAGTTACAGATACAACAATAAATAGTAGAAAGTGGGTTTGAGATATAGAAGATCACTTTAGGCTATGGGGAGTACTAAAGATTGTCATTGACAAATTAATGTTCCTAGGGCAAGTGTAACATAGCACACTGTTACCACACTGAGTGCAATGCAGAGAACCACTAATAGACCCAAATCCTCTACTCTGTACAAAGCCAAAGTAAATGGCCCTCAGAGTTCTGTGGGAATCAGTGATGGAACTGACCCCTCAGACTCCAGAGTCTCTTAGCAGCTGTTGCTATAGTCTGTGTTACCCAGTTGCTGTGTCATATCATAGAATTATAGACATGTAGGGCTGGAGGGGACCTTGATAGGTCATCTAGTACAGTGTTTCTCAATATTTTTGGGCTCAGGATCCATTTGTAAAAGTTTACGACCTGTCTCAACCCAGTAAATAGTCTGAGGGTGGAGGTCCTGGGATGGTTTTGGTCAGATCCTGTCCCCGGTGGGGGATGGGTCTTGTCAGGCACTCGCTCCTCAGTGGCAGCTCCTGCAGCTCTGTACTGTGAGGTTGGTTGGGCTTGGCTCTCCTCTCTGGGCATTGCAACATCTGGGGTTGAAGCACAGCTCAGGTTTGGCCTGTCCCCCTCACTAGACTAAATTTGTGAGAGTGAAGTTGTTAGCTAGCTCATGGGGCTACAGTGCCACTCACTCACATTTTGCCTACCCACGCTCCCATCATCAGGGGCAGGCCATCCAGCACCATGTGACAGGAACAATTGGAGTTGCCATCTGACCCTTTGAAACATTCTGGCAACCCGATTTTGGGTCCCGACCCCAGGGTTGAGATACCCTGACCTGACCAGTCCCCTGCCCTAAGGCAGGACTATTAGTAGTAATAGTGTTATCTAGAACAGTGGTTTTCAACCTGTGGCCCCCAGATCCTTGGAGGTCCACAGACAATGTCTAAGATTTCCAAGAGGGTCCACACTGCCATTTGAATTTTTTTAGGGGTTCACAAATGAAAAATGGTTGTAAATCAGTGATCTAGACCATCCCTGACAGGTTTTTGCCTAACCTGTTCTTAAAAATCTTCAAGGACAGAGATTCCACAATCTCCCTAGGTAATTTGTTCCAGTGCATAACTATTTTATATGCCGGGATTGAGTGTGTTCATGTGTGTGTCCTCCACCAGTAGTTGTGTGTAAGGAGCTGGTTTGAAAAGTTTGGATTCAGGGCGTTTAACACCTTTAAGTACTATTTTAGGCATAAGCTAACACCTATCAGAATCAGAGTCTACTGTGTAAGCAATAAAGTAGGTTTGATTACATTAATAGTGTACTAGGGCTTTATTCTGGGGAAGACAGGCAGTAGCATGGGCTGCCAATTACACTGTATAAGTAGGTTTCAGAGTAGCAGCCGTGTTAATCTGTATCTGCAAAAAGAACAAGAGTACTTGTGGCACCTTAGAGACTAACACATTTATATGAGCATAAGCTTTCGTGGGCTACAGCCCACTTCTTCGGATGTAGCCCACGAAAGCTTATGCTCAAATAAATGTGTTAGTCTCTAAGGTGCCACAAGTACTCTTGTTCTTTTTACTGTATAAGTAAGACCTCATGGTAAAGAGAGCTTGTACTCAAACAGCAATGTCATGCTATGGAATCAAATGTTATATTATTTTGCAATGGTCCAGTCAGCCACAGTCTACATTATAATTATGTCTTCTTGTCTCATTTCTTCATTCTTCTTACTTAATCCCTCATAATAATTGAAGAAAGGCCCTTACCAGGTAGCTGCTAGTGTGGACTTAGTAATTTTAAATATATGGAAATCAGTTCCTCATGAAAGGTATTTAATCAACACTGTTTCAGAACAAAATTTGCATTTCAAACCAAACTGTAAGGTATTTTTCCCTACTCCATAAGAAATGTGTAGTAGTTAGCAGATTGCATGCTCGGATTCAAATTAATGGTCAGTGCTTTGGGATATTTTTCTACAAAGGTAGAAGCATAAAAGTTCTCTTTGTAAATAGTCGTACATTTTCAGTGGCCTTTGTTAAACAATAAATGGAACTATGGTGACTCAAATTAATTCACAAGTAGAATCAGAGACATACTTTGTTACAGGATGAAAACCAACCTAAAAGTATAACAATACACAGCAATATTGCGATCAAAGCTCCTGTGCTGAGTCCAACTGGTAGGAAGATTGCTTCAACATTGCAGGATAGGATGGTACCATCAGAATCGCATCTACAAACGTGGATAGTCATTGTGTTTGTGCTGCTCTGTACAGGATAGCTGCTGTCTTCTATCACAACTGGGAGGAAATACAAGTCTTGCTGCCTACGGCTGTAGCCACTTCTCCTGGTTTCAATTCCAGCTGTGTTGTCTGCAAAACATGACAGTCATCATAGGATTGTTTCTATTGTGCTTCACTTAACATTTAAAAGTTTGTATTTTGTTGAACAGCAGAAAAATAATCTGGCTTCCTGAATCAGTGGATTATATATGCTCTGTAAATCCCTTGATTCATTATTACTGAAGCTGTCAAATTCAAATCAGATGCAGCCAAGTTTTTTTTTCCAAGGCAACAACTAATCTTTGTTGTTTGTATACATTTATCCTGCTAAGCTTGACAGCTAACATTTCAAAGCAGAAATGAAAAAGAATATATATTTCCTTTTTTTTTTTTCTGTTACAGGTATTCCATTAGCAGGGGATTTCAATCTTTCCTTTTCTTTCCTTGCAGTGGAGTTTGGATCAGGTCCCCATTATGAATATGTCTCACTTTAACCCCTTTTGGATTTGACAATGAGGCAGCTGGAGGAAGCACAATACCCCTCGATTTCCCCACCCCACTGAAAACAGACAATTAAAAAAAAATTACAGGAATCAACTGAGCCCTTCATACCATTAGTACATTTGCCACTAATCAGTGCGCAAACTGCACAGAGCTCCCAGGAGCTGAGTTTTGCCACTTCTTCCCAGCAGGAGCTGACTTACCACTGCTTTACATGAATCAAGCAAACTTGAGTAGGAAAGCAATGATGTGAAGATTAAAAGGATTAAGTAGAGGCGAAAGGAAAAGCGTGATTGGAAAGCAATTTACTGTCAGGTCTGATTGGGGATAGCCTGCAGTGCTCATTCCCCTTTACCATCTCCCCCATGTGCATTACTGTCTAGTTCAGATCATTTGCTGCAACATTACAAGAGTTCACTTACTAGATGTTTTTTCCCTTCCCCCTTTGAATCCTGCCACTGAATATAAAGATTAAGAGCCACATCCAGCTCTCAGATACCTATGTTCAACAATTATTAAAGCTGATAGGAGTTGAGTGCAAGTATCTATAGACCAGATTTCTTAAGCACCTAGATACTATTCTGATTAAAGCCGGTTGAACGTTGTCCAACTGAACATCTTTCTGTCAGACAATGGTGTTTCATTGAAATTGAAACTTCCCACAGGAATGTGTCAGTTTTGACAACATTTTGTCATGCTGGGGCGGGGGGGGGGGGAGCTTTTTTGATAAGGTCTAAAAGTTCCATTTTTGACCTGAACATTTTGATTTCTTTAATATCAACATGGCATTCCATTAAAAAATAATTTTATGTTGTATAGTAATGTCAAAATTGAAACAAAAGATTTCAATAGTCCCAAAATACTCCCCACACCCATGAGTAATTTTTGAAGGTTTTTTTTTTTTTTTTTTTTTTTTCTCTAAATCAGAATGAAGACAAAGAACATAAAAATTCTGGAATGTATCACAAAACAGAAACGGTGGTTCCCACACAGATCTAATTCTTATTAGGTGCCTTACGGTTGGTCTACACTTAAAAATGCCACAGCTGCACCACTGCAGTTGCGCTGCTGTAGCGCTTCAGTGTAGAAACGACATACACTGATGGGAGGGATTCTCCTGTCAGTGTAGGTAAGCCACCTCCAATAGGTGATAGCTAGGTCAACAGAAGAATTCTTACATTGACCTAGCGCTGTCTACCAGGAGACTTAAGTTGGCTCAACTATGTTGCTCAGAGAGTGTGGATTTTTCACACCCCTGACTAACGTCGTTAAACCAACCATTTCTTTTTCCTTGTAGAACAGGCCTTGTAAGTACAATAACAGACAGGTAGGATTTGTTCCTAAATGCAAATATCAATAGTTATGGGAAATTAGCATAAAATGGGCCTAAAAAGGCTCTTTGGGTGTATGTGTGTGCCTCTGGCACAGTGTTGACTATTCTGGTAACTTGTATTTTATTGTGAGTCCTGCAGTGCTTGGTGTTTTTTCTTTCTTTTATACCCAAACTCCTGGAATCAGGATAATCTCAGCTTTCATTTAAAAATGTTTTAAAAGCTCATAGTTGCAGAGAGAAGCTTAAAAACATTAAATCACTTAAAATATTGTTTTTTGTTTCTTCGAATATCTCATGATTTTATGCCATTTGTGATTTTTGGGAGCCTTAACTTATAAGGTTTGAATGGTTGGGGCTGACAAAACTGCCGCCATTGCAGTTGCTAGGAGTCAGTACACGTCATTAAGAGCAGAATCTGGTAGACTACTTTGGTGTGGTTTCCACTCAGCCTTTGGTCCCACTGATTTCTTCCCCTTCCCCCACAAGAAGAAAATCAGTTTTATGAGACAAACTCGTTCATGCTTCATTTCCCTTCTGTGCCTTCCTTCTTCATTTCATGGCTGAACTTGAGGTAGAACTGGATGCAGTTGTTTCATGACAAAGTGCTGCTTTCTTGAAACCAAAGCTTCTTGTGGGAATGTAACAGTTTTAATGAGAGAGGTTTCTCAAGCCCAGGATGGAATTTCTGGAGAGGGAGAGAGCAAGCCATCCCAGAACAGCCAATAGCCCAGTGGTAAAGGCACTCACCTGGGATGTGAGAGACACAACTCCCTCTGATTCAGGCTATTTGGGGGTGTCTCCCTCTTTTTTTTTAATGGAAAAAAAATTAAGGTCTCAGTTTTGTCATGATATACAATGGGAAAAATTCTGACATCTTGAAAAAATGTTCAGGGCAGTAAATAGAGCTGGTAAATAGAATAAATTAACTTGAGGTATTCCTCCTACATTCTACTTCACCACATTCCTTCAAGCCCCTACCTTCCTATTTCTGGGCTTCTCTTACTCTATCATCAGCTTCTTATTTTTCACCTTCTATCATCAGAAAGGGCTCACTGGCTGACTATGTAGGGGAAACAGTGAAAGTGATTGTGCAATAAGTGCTATCAAATGCACTAAGTAAATGAACTGAAAAAAAGAAGAAAGGTGAAACTCTTTGTGTAAAACTTCACTGTGCATGAATCATGAATCATAATGCACTTACAATAAATGGGCTATTGCATGTACATACTGATGCTGTGTAGTTCTCTTTGGCTTTGACAACAAAATACAAATGCTGGTACAGATTAGTTGGCCTTTTTTTGACTCATGAACAATTAAGGCAATAGATTATGTAAATATAAAACTGTCATGGATTATTTACATACTGTATTATATTTACATAATCAATAATATTAAAATATTCAATTTACAAAATATGTAAAATATTTACACAGATTAACAAATTTTAAGGCCAAAAGGGACCATTAGATCCTTACATTTCACCCAGTCACCTTATTGAGTTCAGTAACTCATGTTTGGCTAAAGTATATCTTCTGGAAAGGCACCCAGTCTTGATCTGAAGTCATCAAGAGCTGATAATCCACCATTTGCCTTAGTAATATGGGTAAACAACTTACTCCTGTAGTCTTGGACTGTGAAATTTGGTTTGGTGGACGCCTCAGGTGACAGTCTAAAGGAAAACCTTTGTCCAGCAGGGGACAAATCTTTGTCCGCAGCACTGACAGTCTGAATTACCTGAAACCAGATTGAAATTGAATTTGAGGTCAGTTCACTCTTTTAAAAGAAACAGCTTTGCAAGAACCTTAATGTAGTCATCAAATGAAACAACAGAAATGGGCATTTAAGCAATAAGACATGACAGAGTCTGTTTCCTGCTGGAATAAAGTGCCATTTTTCTGTGTTGTAAGGTAAGAGGATGAAGGCAGAATGCCACATTCTCTTGTGGAGTGGTGTATCCAAGCAAGTCACACTGTGAGCTATCTGAATGAGATTATAAAATCATCCCATGAAAATAAAAACGGAAACAAATAAATATTTTTTAACTTGTACCTAAAAAGCATAGTGATAGTCACAGGATAGATATAGATATTCTCTTGCCAAGTAGTAATGTCATACTATATAGTTCACATTAAGAAAAACATGATAATTAGGATGAAATAAATGAAACTTTCAAAATAGAGACAGGTTTGAATCAAAACTCCAGATCTGAATGTCTTTCACAAACTCTGTGGAAGTTCGGCTCCCCATAGGCTCTTGCTATAATTGGTTTAGAGGGAATGGCCAAGAGTGTCTCAGAAGACCTCTTTTGTACACAAATGGTGGAAGGGAAGCATCAGAGCAAAGAGAGAAGGCCAGAGATGCAATAGTTTGGGAGTATGTGTGGGACTGTGACTTTATCTACACGTACATCTTGCACTGGTTAGAGTAAAATTGTTTTTAAAGCTGATGTAGTAAAACAGGTACAAACCCCTTTGTGGATGCTCTTAAGTCACTTTGCACCAGCTTTATTGATTACCAACTTAATACCAAACTTATGTAAAAATGCTTTTTATCAGCAGCTTTCGTAGCTCTTTACAAAGGAGGTTAGTATCATGTCCCCATTTTAAACACAGGGAAAGTGAGGCACAGACAGATGACATGACTTGCCCGAGGTCACAAAGCAGGCCAGTGGACAGAGATGAGACTAGAACCTAGGTATCCTGAGTCCCTGATCCAGTGCTCTATCCACTAAGCCCCATAAAAGCATGGTGCAAACTGATGTCTGTATGCCTTTATAAGAGCTTTCACTGGTTTTAAAAAAGAAAACACTTTAGTTTAGAAAACACTTAATATTGGTACCTGTTGAAGCTTTGCAATGCTCACCTGAGCCAATTTTTTTAAGATTCTCCCATCACTAGTATTAGTGACTAGATAACACACTGATAGAGGCTTTATAAATACCATATATTACATTATACCGGTAAAATAAGAAGGTAAAATACATAAGACAGATTAGTAGACAGAGGTACATGCAGACCATAGATGCCCACGGATTATTACAGCACCCCACTGATACTGGTTGATACACAATGCTCCTTTTGTGGTAAATTTTGAGCTCTCCCAGCCTTCCTCCCAAAATAAAAACAAATGGGCTGGCACTGACGTTGGGATGAAGTAAAAAACTGAAAAACTGCCACCACCTAAATATAGATGTGGTTTAGCGCCCTGTCTTCTCAATAGAAGCAACAATTTTTTGTCAGTCAATTTTTATATATTCATGTGTTTTGAAATCACAGACAAAACTGTCACTTAAAAATGAGTATGATGGTTACATAGGCAGGTGTGTTTTGCTTTTTGCTAGTCACTGATTATAGAGCAGGCAAAATCATTCTAATTCCATAGCTGATAACCAATATTCCCTCTAATTTTTTCCACTCATGTGTGGAATTAATTTTGTTATGTGCACCAGTATGGAGGTAATGTGCAGATGTGCACCACCAGTAGAAACAAAAAACCTAGATATAATATATATATTTTTTAAAAGTTACCATAGGGATAATTACTCCAGCCAGGACAGGTTAGGCATTTTAGAACTCACTACTCAAAGAATTAAATTTAAGCATAAAAGAGAAATAAAAATTATGAAATACGTAGACCAGCCAAAAAAATAAAATAGCACTTTGAAAGAATAAAATTAGAGACTATGTGCGCATTGCAGGAAGTAACAACAACAAGAATAATACATGTGTTGGGAGGTGAGTGTGAAAGACTGTGTGTATGTGTGCGTGTGAGACACAAAGTGTGAATGTGAGACAGAGAACATGTGTGTGTGTGTGTGTGTGTGTGTGTGAAAGAGAGAGAAAGAGACACACACACACGCACACATCTCTCTCCTCTGTGGCCCCAAGGCTGGGGGAGAGGAGTCTCTCCCCGGCCACCACAGCCCCAAGACTGGAGCCAGAGGAAAGAGCTGTTTCTCCGGTCCTAGCCACAGCCCCGGGCAGACCTGGCGCCTGGGGCGAGCGACGTCTCTCCCATCCCTGCTGCAGCCCCAGCTGGAACTGGGGCTGGGGGAGAGAGGCATCTCTCCCTCCCCCTAGTCCAGCATGCCCCAAGCTCCTCCAAACCCCCACCACCTCACCCCACTGCCCCCACCCTCCACATTCTTCATGCTCACCTGTGTGCATGCCTGCGTGGCTGGTGCGCGGCCCTTGATGGCCTAATGTGCGGCCATACAGGTGCGCACTTAGAGGGAACACAGCTGATAACTGAAGTAATCAAAATGTTAAAGCTGCAAGCCCTGTTTCCTTGAGGCAAAATTTTGATACATTACAAAAGATGTTATGGCCTAGGGCTTTGCAGACCTTTGACTGTTCAGCACTTAAACAGGACCACATATCAAAGAATTGTGGACCAAATTCTGATGCTTCAGTCAGTTGAGAAACATCTTACTCTGCGTATTTCACTAACGACTTAAATGGATCACTTGTGGAGTAACGTGCTGTTCAGCTGAGTGAGGGTATCACAATCAGATCCTGAGTGTAATGTGTATATTTCAGACTGCTGATTTTGGGTGAAAATATCTCTGCTTTATTGAGACTTCTTCCCAGGTAAGGAACATATGGATAAAGACACCTGACCAAGTATCATCTAATTGCTTCCTTAAGCCCACCCCCACTGTTTTATCCACCTGTTGTATATAGTCTTATGCTTAATCCTAAACTCTTTGGGGTAGGAATTGTCTCTGTTATATGCTTGTACAGTGCCTATAATGGGGCCCTGGCCTCTAGGTGCTACCATAATATAAATAAATAGTCCCAATAACAGAAAATGTGATGGGCAACAATAAGAATTTCAAAAGGCCAATGCTTGTTTTCATTGGGAACACATAGCTAATTTCCAAAAGGATTACAAGCTGATACTATCAAAGCTTTCTAGGGGATTTGGATGCTGAATCTTTGGTGCTCAAATCCCTTAGGCAGCTTTGAAAAATCTCATCCACAATTTTTTATTTTTAAGTGTGTCCCATGAACAATACAGTTTTTATTTTTTTTTTAAACTGGCTTTTACTTTTATAAAATAATAGTAACATTAAAAGGAAACCAAAATATCAAAATACCTGTCCCGGTTTTGCATTTTCACATACAGATGTCTCATATGGCACTGAAATTTCTGGAGGAAATTCGTTGACATCTAAGACATTTATTATAACATTGACCTTGCTGGTTAGTAATGGATTACCTATAAAAAATTTTAGACAGAAAGAAAGAAAGAAAGAAAAATTAGGAAATACTATTTCTGTATGTCCCCCTCAGCAATGCCCATTATCTTGCATGAAACAGTCATGGGTTCCAGATACACAGCTTTCACACTAGTGCAACTCCTTGACTTCAACGGACTTAGTTTTCATTCTTACCAGTGTGAGATCTGACTCAATTCAAGGGCTTTATTGTTTTGGACCAGATCCTGATTACCTAACTTACACTGAGTAGTATCTTCCTAGTAAGGTAACTACTCAATACAAGTAAGGGTATCTGAAATTGACTCTTCAGATGGAAAATTATATAATTTATATAATTATAGAATTATTCTTAGATCACTTTAAAATAATTCTACTGCTAATCATTTCCCATGATTTAAAACTGTATTCATTTTTTCTAATGATGAAATATAAAAAAACATAAACTTAATACTTACAAGCTGCTATACATCTTCAAGATGCTGTATAAATGGCAATTAATTAGGAAAGTAAATAGATATACACATTGTATGGATGGGGAAAATGAGAGAGAAAGGTTCAGTGACTTGCCAAAAAGCCACAGAGTAAGCCAGTGACAGTCAGCTTTGGAACTCAGGTGTCTCTAGATTATAAACCAATGGTTAGTCCACTAAACGATGCTGCAACAATTATCTAATCATTGTACAGGTAACACATACATATGTGCACAAAATGAATATTTAAAAAGAATATGCATCATGTTAATAGTCAATGACCTTCCAACTCTCCCAGACTGCTGTGTTCTACAGATATGACTGGAAAGTTGTTTATAGATTTATGTGCAAATTCAGTGCTGTGGTAAGCAGGAACAATTCCACTATGCAAAATTCTCTACATTACACAGCGGTAACCCTAGGGACTTAAAAGCAATTGTGTTAGAAAATCAAAGGATAATTTTGTCCCTCAGGATTGAAAATATGCAGGCTTCTATGAAGTTACAATTAGCCATAAAAAAAAAATGTGTACGTGCTATGAGTCATGCCTGGCAGACACACAACATGGGATAAAAAATATAAGAACTCTTTTAAACCTTCACCCATTTTTAGAACCAAATTTACACAGAACCTTTCAGAAGTGCTGAATTATTTGGATTACTTGCATATTTAATATTTTTTGCACAAGCCACTGCAAGCCTGGAATCTATGGCTAGCACAGCCAACAGCGGGGATGGAGGATATAATAATTTGCTTTGTGTATAGACTAGCAATTTACAATTCCCCACCTCCAAACCAACATAAAAGCATAGTGGGAGTTAAACCTCTGAGAGGCACAATTTCTTTCCTGTCCAGTGGCACAGCTGTATGCTACCTCTTACAAAGCCACAATCTAGACTTGAATGATTTCCAAATCAAATTCATTCCATTGCAAGTAAAAAGTTGTTGTTATAAATATACAAATAAAGTACTGCTGCTAGCCCTGCAATCTCAATTTAGGATCTAAACAACAACAACAACAAAATAATATAAGCTGTGTTATTTCTTCTTGTGAATCAACACTAGTACAAGTGCAAGTCAAATTCTGTTCCTTTGCAAACCCATTTCTTTCAAATTCATCATCAGCTACATGTGTGCAACCTCGCTGAAGCCAAATGGATATAACAGAGGACAGAATTTGGCCCCGCAGTTGGGAATTAAGTGACAATTCTGTTGATAGACAATCTAAAATAAATTCTACCCCATTCTCTCAAGGTTGAATGGTCTCTGTAGTGCTAAAAAAAAAATAAAAATGTAGCAAACGTTTAGTTTAGTCACTAAAGAAAGCAACAGTGATTCTGAATACATAGAGATCAGATGGGTCAAGTAAGAAGGTGTTCTTTTCACAGCTTCTCTTTCAACAGCACCTCATTTTAAAAATCTTGCCCATGCAGTGGTGCTCTCTGGAAGGAAAATTGTATATTCATACAGAATAACTCGGTCATACATGATTCTTTGAGTCTATTGTAAGTTCATTTTAGGGGAAGCAATGAAGATCATTCTGGATTGTATTAGCAGGAATGTTGTAAGCAAGACACGAGAAGTAATTCTTCTGCTCTACTCCACGCTGATTAGGCCTCAACTGGAGTATTGTGTCCAGTTCTGGGAGCCACATTTCAGGAAGGATGTGCATAAATTGGAGAGAGTCCAGAGAAGAGCGACAAAAATGATTAAAGTTCTAGAAAACATGACCTATGAGGGAAGATTTTCTTTAGTCTGGAAAAGAGAAGACTGGGGAGTTACATAACAACAGTTTTCAAGTATGTAAAAGTTTGTTACAAGGAGGAGGAAGAAAAAATGTTTTTCTTAACCTCTGAGGATAGGACAAGAAGCAATGGGCTAAATTGCAGCAAGGGAGGTTTAGGTTGGACATTAGGAATACGTTCCTGTCCGGGTGGTTAAGCACTGGAATAAATTGCCTAGGGAGGTTGTGGAATCTCCATCATTGGAGATTTTTAAGAGCAGGTTAGACAAATGCCTGTCAGGAATGATCTAGATCAGTGGTTCCCAACCTTTCCGTGTGGTGGGGGCCGGACGACTAGCCGCTGAGGAGCGTGGCTGCCGGACAAGCAGCCGCCGAAATGCCACCGAGAAGCGGCAATGCCAAGAAGCATCGCCGCCGAAATGCCGCCGAGAAGTAGCGTCACCAAGAGGCGTCGCGACCGAAATGCCTCCGAAAATCAGTGGCATTTTGGTGGTGACACTTCTTGACGTTGCTGCTTCTTAGCGGCATTTCGACAGCTGCTTGTCTGGCGGCCAGTAGGTGGGTGCACATAGATGCCCCGGCGGGCGCCATGGCACCCGCGGGCACCACATTGGGGACCCCGATCTAGATAATACTTAGTCCTGCCATGAGTGCAGGGGACTGGACAAGATAACCTCTCAAGGATACTTCCAGTCCTATGATTCTATGAGAGATAGCTGCAGAAGAAGTTCTGAACCTAAGTTGTAGATGAATATGACAATATGAGGGCACAGTCATCACTGTTTATCATTAAAAATATATTAAAATATTTTTCTAATAATGCATTAGTTGTAAATGATGTATGTTTTTTCAAGTGTCTTGAAAGCAGCTGACTAGTTAAACTGTTTAAAATCTTGGTAATTCCTATTAAAGTAGTAATCTCTCTATATATCATATTGATTTGAATTTTCTTTTGGAAGTGTTTCATATGAAAGATTATTTTCATTTTGTTTTCAGCTTCTGTAGCACAGTGTAGAAATTAATGGGGGTAAATTTAAAAAAAAAGAAAAGTTAAGAAGGAATTCAAGTGACTGCCACAAAAATCAACGGGAGTGGTTTGGTTGTATTTTTTTATTAATTCCGGTGCACCACTTTGAACATATACTCATTTTAGCCTGTCACTGATAATCATGAAAGATAATAGAAGGGGACAGATTCCTCTATCCTTACTCATGTTTGCTAATACCTTAAAATAGTGCTGCCTGAGTCTAGCTATAATCATAAGAATAATAGTCGGGCTACCAGACTTTGTTACTATAAATAATAATAATAATAATTAATAATGAATAGAATTTTCTCTTGCTCTGGTCCTTCAATATATTTCCTTTTAAAAATTATAACCTGAGGTGCTTTGGTGCTAATAATAACATAATATGAGCCATAGCCAGCATTATCAGCTTGTAAGGAAAATCTGCATTATTCATCCATATCTGCATTCAGGTTTATATATTGCCTGCCACTATCTTTAGCAATTTGAGTTGCATTGTACTTGTGCTATTACTGGAAAGTAACTTGATCTCTTGAGGCCTACACAATCACTCCTAGTCAAGATTAGTTGCTGTGGAAGAAAGGTAAGATAAGCATCATCATTGATTTTAAATACGGCCCCTCTTGAAGCCAGAGATGCACAATGGAAAACAATAAGGACTGTGTCCCAGGGATGAGACAGGCATAGCTGAATCACAGAAACTTGTTCATGACCTTGATATTATTTTCCATGCAAAGTGGCATGGTGGCCCAGTTTCATTTGTACTCTCTTTGAGCTGCTGGGGGCCAAGATGGTGGGCAGTATTTAAGTGATAAACACAAGAAGCAGACTGCATAGTCAGTTGCAAAAGGGCCTTAGGAGCCAGCCAGATGTGGGATTTTCTCTAAATTGAGGGGAACAACCTTAATATTTTGTTTTTGTTCATTTCACAAATGTAGATTTTTGTATGAGAGGAGAAAACTTTAGACAGCAAAGAAAAGTGTTAACTTTTGTGATCCATTGTGCCTATGCTGATTTGGGCACCTAAATACAAGTGATCTGACATTTTCTGAAGAGCTGAGCACAATCAAATCCCAATGAAGTCAGTATGAACTGCGGGTGCTTGGAAAATGGTGGTACAACCCCCTGTATTTTGTCTATAATCTCTACTCTTGGAGCAACACTTATTGGGTAACAATGGGTTGGAAAATTCCTAATGAAGACAAGAGAAGGATGGTTTGTGCGTAAGGCACTGGGTGGGGAGCTGGGACATCTGAGTTCACTTCCTGGCTACAGAACTCTTGTGTGATCTTGGGCAATTTGCTTCACTTGTGCCTTAGACCATTATCTGTAAAATAAAACATGTGGAGAATTGGGGCCCTAGAGATTGTTTTTGGAAATTTGGGCCCTTAGCTATTAAATTCATACCTTGCATACTTTAATTGTATGTATATCACTCCCTAAATACACACATGGTTAGGCTTTTTTTTTTTCATAGGCTAGAACTGAGGACTATATACAATTACTTGAATGGATGAGACAGTTAACCAAATCATTCTCCCTCATCCTGGGAGAATTAAAATTAAAATGTCAATCTTTGTACGTCCTAATTTTCAAAAGTTATATACATTTTGTTTTGATGGGGTGGCTTGGAATGAGGAACATATGAGATTATTTCATCAAAATTGTAAAAAGCAATTGAAAAAAAGATAAGTGAACATCTTTTGCTCACAGCTACGATAACAATTCAAAAGGAATATAAAACCTCATGCTTCAGGACATAGGATAACCTCCAATTGACAGGGTTACGAAGAAACTTTCTTGATGGGCTGGTTATTCTATAAATGTCCATTATGAGGTATTTTTCACCTTCCTTTGAAGCAGCTGGTAATGGCTACTTTCAGAGACAGGACACTGGGCTAAATGGACCATTAATCTGATCAGGTGTAGCCATTCCACAGTTCCTACATCAGTATTGAGTAACTGCCATAATGTTCAGTTTTAAAGCAGGAACTCGTCTAAATAATTGAATTAGATTTCTCTGTCTTTTTCCGATGGTCCCCTCAGTCCTTCTCCCTGACAGAGGCAGTGCATATGATAAAATATTTAAAATGTTTCCATGGCAGGGAAATTCAGAAACTTGCCCTTTCCCCCTCCTCTACTACTACTTAGCATTTCTGAAATCCCAGCATTTCCCTCTGTTACCTCTGAGTCAGACAGACCTATATGAAGCTTTGACAGGTAATATTTCTTCATTCTCCAAAGTATTGCCAATTATAGGTGTACTGTATGTATAACATTTATTTTTAATGACATGAATAACATTTGATGCACAAATATTAAGGTATATGGGGATATGAATTTCAAATGTATGAGAGGTATAGGTTTACTAGGTTGGCTAATGGTTAGAATTGGGAATTTCATAATGTGGGCTACATGCAACAACTCTTAACATAAGCACAAATTACTATAACTGTATTTCCCTTTATATGCCATGTTGAAGTGAACCTGTTTTTTTTTGCCTGTTTTTTTAATTACTCTGGAGTCTGGGAGAATAATAGATTCACAATGAGTTCGCTAGAACAAATGCCTTATTTCAGGACAAGTTCGCAAATCGAAAATGCTCATTACTTACCAATAAATCTAAATATTTAAGCTTTGCTTAAGCACAGCGTATTAAGAGATCTCCATGCTGCAACACCATTTCTGCATGCCTTTCAAATTCTCTGAAATCAGATTACAATTCTGCTGGCCTATTTTTTTTTCTAATTCACTCAAGAAAATGTACTTCCCCCATACAAAGGTAAGGTCAGAAGTCACAGATTTAGGGTATATACATAATGAGATGACTCCTTCAGTTTAAGTGCATATGCTCTTTATTTTATTTCCTGTTCTATCTTCAGCCTTTAGGGATATTCCTCTGGCTCAGTTTGGGATAACTACAACAGATTTTTTTTTTCAGCTGGAGTAAGTTTTAATAATAATAATATATAAAGTCCTACCTTCCAAGTTATTAGTATATATTGTTTATTGAGTAATCATTGCTGAATAATGCATAAGGGAAAACATGGTCCCTGCCTCTGTAACATACATTCTAAAACGGATAATCAATACAGTACTGTTGTAAAGTGCACCAGGGGTCCAGATCCACAGCCTATTGAAGTCAATGGAAAGTCTTCTGTGGATCAGATGCCGGATGATCGAACAACCGTTTTTTTTCCAAAGGATGAAACATACCTAGGAGAATTAACTTTGACAGGGAAAGAGGTGTGCTGTACAGAAGGATGTGAATGAAGAGCGGGATGCTTGCTTGATGCCCCATGAGAAGGAGGGAATTCCCAACATGGGGGGGCAGATTAAAAGAAGGCACAGAGAAGAGCATGGGAGAAGACAACCAGGGGAGTGATTAGGCGGGGGGCTTGGGCAGATTGAGAGGAGAGATGGATCAGGCTGGTGAATTCACACAGAGCCTTCCATTACTGGTATCACCTCAACCTTAACTCCATTCTAATATAGTTTTTGTCTGGGAATTAAAATAACCATTATACTCTTCCCCACACAAACAGGAAAGGTATGCTTTCTCCTTGACTGTCCTCAACTTGATCTTATTAAGTAAACAACAAAACAAAGAACAAGAGAAAGGTCTCCATGTGAGAGCACCAACTCTCTTTCTCCTCTGTAACACCCACAGAGGCAGCACGGAGGTACTATTTTCCATTTAAAAGTTCAGTACGCATTCAAGACACAAACTACAGTAGTTACACCACAGTTATCAATTGTTTAATCACAATAGTCCCAGTAAAATGCATGTTCTAATATCATCCTTTAACCCCAACCTCTTTCTGATAAAATTTCTATTGACTTCAGTGGGAACTGTGCTTGCATAAGGAGTACAGGATCAAACCTGACTATATGTGAGTGTTTGAATATGATACTTAGCCTTACCAAACTGATACATGTTATGCATCCTTAAATCATTTCATACTAATAAACATTTTAGAGGAGGCTCACTTCTGAACATTGTATTCTGAGAGACACCACTTTAGCATCTTAATTCAATTCATGCCATACTTACTAACTTTACTTGCAATTATAGAGAAATTGTACTGTGCGGTGCTTTCTCTGTCCAGTAATTCATTAGTTGCAATGGTTCCTTCAGATCCATCTATTGTAAAGTAGCTGTCTGAATCACTCTTGCGATCTATGAAGTACCTGCATATGAAAAAAGTAGATGCAAATATGCAATGATTATGCATTTATCATACTGGCAGCAAGGCTAGCTTGATGTGTTTTGTTCCCCCCCCCCCCCGCCCCCGCTTTGTAAACAATGATTTCTTTATTTCAAAGTAAAGGGGAAATGGGAAATAATGTAAGATTTAGTACTACTAAAGTTCATATTATTTTAAGCCCTTGATACCTACAAACTCATCACATGCTACCCAGCCTCAATGACCTCCGATCACTAACACAAATCACTTCCTTTGAGCCCTTCTGTGCCAAGCAAAGCTCTGGCACAGCAGAGAATCAAGCTCCGTGTGTTTTTGTTCTAGGAAGGACTTAATAGAAGAAGTAGATGTGCTTGTCTGTGAATTGCTCTGTTTACAGTCTGATAATTTGTTCCAAAACCATTCCCCTTGAATTCAAATTAATTTCTAGTGTAATTTCTCATCTGATGGTACTGTTTGCAATCATAAGAGAATAATATTTTTTCCAATGCAGTGCCCTGAGCTACTAATTCCTTTTTCTTTTTCATTATCAGGTAACAACAGCTGCACATCTAGCTGCCATTGCTTGAATAGTAGGCAGGGTGGAATGGACACAGTCATTTGCGAAAAGTAGACAATAAGGATAAAACTGATCGTAACTGTAGGTGAATTTAATAGAATGTAAATATCGGAGGACTGTGGACTTCACACATCTTGTGATTTTATGCTCCCTCCACTCTCTTGTGAACCAGTGAGAGTAAATGTAAAGTAGTATCCCATTTGCTATCACTCTCACTCATTATCTGTGATTTATAGGAAGAAAATATATGTACTGTAAAGCCAAGCAGTAGACTACCAGACTTTTCCTCACTGCTGAATGAAGTGATGAGTAAAAGCGGTGCTTGACATATCCTAGCCTAAACCATCTTGAACTAAAACTCAAGAACTTCAATTGGAGAAGAGTTAAATTAAAGTTCATGACTGAGATGAAGTATTCCTTGGGAGATGTTTGCTTTCATTACAAATATACATGCCCTCCAAGAAAATCCTATATATATGTGAAATATATTATTGATTAGCAGCCAGCTTCGCCAGTCCACATCTTAATTTTAAAATCCTTGCAAATTATTAGTTAAAGGCATGGTGTATAGTTGTATACAACTGAATTGCAATGGTCTGATGTAGGTGACCAACATTAGACAACCATTTTTGAAAATGTGGGTGTCAGTGTTCAAAGTAAGTTGTTACATACAATTTATCAGAAAGAAACATTGATATAGGTAATGTGCTGTTTATAGTGTTGTTGGTCCCAGGATATGAGAGACAAAAGGTGGGTGAGGTAATATCTTTTATTGGACTAACCTATGTTGGTGAAAGAGACAATCTTTCAAGCTTCATAGTGACTTGAAAAGGGCTCTCTGGAGTTTCAACACTTATTTCACTCACAAACAGAAGTTGGTCTAGTAAAAGGTCACCCACCTTGTCTTTCTCATAGGTAAAATATGGCAGTATGCTTTCAGAAGTTTCTTGTTTAATGAAGTGTGTCTGCTACATGTTTTAATTTGTGATCAATGCTGAAATATACTGGAGATGATCATGAGAAGGCAGCTTCATTTATCTTCCCCTCTTTGATGCCTATGTCAGTTATGTTTGCTTAAATATCTTTGCATGAATCAGAGAAGATGACTCAGGATCTGACTCATAGCCCTTTGAAATCAGTGGGAGTTTTCTATTGACTTCAGGTCCTTGGATCTAGGAGGCTACAGTTTAAGGTACCAATCCTACAAACACTTATGCATGTGATTAATTTTAAGCAAGTGAATTGTTCTGCTGAAGTCAATAGGATCAATCTTATGTTTATAGTTAAGCACATGCATAAATGTTTGCAGGCCTTGGGACTCCAGCCTGCAAACCCTAATGCATGTCATTAACTTGATGAATATGAGTCCAATAACACTACTCATGTGCATATGTGTTTACAGGATCCAGGATTAACCATTTAATTCCCACACATTGGACCTAACACTGCTCTCTCAGAGTCCATGACAAAACTCTTACTGACTTCACTGGGATTGAGAACAATTTGGGATGAGAACAATTGACCATCCTTACAAAAAATGGCCATACTTATGAAAACAGCATGGGCTATTTATGCTAATAGTGCTGGCAATGGTCTGAAAAAGGGGTGGAATCACCATCATCAAATTAATTGAACAATTGTGTCCAGTGGTTGCAACATTTAATCTTCTAAGGAAGAAAAATATTCCAATACCTTTTTTCACACAACACACAGTTAACCTGTAGAACTCCCTACCAGAAGATGTTGTGAAGGCCAAGACTATAACAGGATTAAAAAAAAACTAGATAAGTTCATGGAGGATAGCTCCATCAATGGCTATTAGCCAGAATGGGCAGGGATGGTGTCCCTAGTTTCTGTTTGCCAGAAGCTGGGAATGGGCGACAGGGGATGGATCACTTGATGATTACCTTTTCTGTTCATTCCCTCTAGAGCACCTGGCATTGGCCACTGTCAGAAGACAGGATACTGGGCTAGATGGATCTTTGGTCTGACCCAGTATGTCCGTTCTTATTTTCTAATGAATACCATTCAGGTTAGGGAAATAATACAGAGGGACCTAAAGAGCCTGGAAGAAAATAAAATGAGATTGATTTTTTTTTAAATGTGCCAATTAAGGACACTGTATAATTATACATGTAATTCCCAGGGGGAACGAACCTGGGAAGCAACAATGAGGACAGGTGGTGGTGGACTGGAAGAAAGAAAATTAGTCTTGAGTTTGAGATATGGCTGCACAGAAGTCCGCAAAAGGCATTATGTAATGTAGCAGGGAGATAATAGACCCTGTTTCTGGTAAATGATACCAAGAAAACTGAATTTTGTCTTGGGCACCACATGACAAATAAGATATCAGCAAATGGGAGGGAGTTCAGAGAACAGTATTTAAAATAATTCTGGGTCTTGAAACAGTTAATTTTGAGGAAACATTAAAAGAGCTAAAATATGTTTACCTTGTATAAGAGATGACAGGAGAGACATGATAATGGTCTACAAATAACGGAAGGGTTTAAATACCAAAAAAGGACGAGTATTATTTAGTTTTATATAGTGGGATATAACAAGAATACGGGATGCAATTAAGAAAGAAATGTAGGTTCAATAACAAAATCTTCCTGGCAGTGATACATATTAAGCTGCCTTTTGTCATTTCCTGAGAGAAATGACAAAAGTCCTATCACTGGACATTTTAAAAACTAATTTGGGCAAAATCATAATACATTTATTGTATGGAAGAATACTGCATTGGCAGGAAGATGTATTGGGTGATCTCTTAGGTCTTTGCCATCTCTGATGTCTGATTATAAACAAATAGATATTTCACACTAAGAATCTAATTAAATATAGTAATACTCACAGTCAAAGTTTTCATTAAATTGGAATTAAAGTTGACTATATAATAACAAATTAAAGATTAAAGACTTAGAAAAATGTTGCAGTTATTTAAAAAAACAAAAATACAAGAAGAAATTGACAACATTTGGCTCTAAAATTATGCCCAAAAGAAATCCAAATATTTTAAAGTAACGAAGTTAAAAAGGTGCAAATAACCTTAACTCTGTCCTCCTAGCCTCCTATCTCAATTTCCTTGTTTATTTTATATCTACTTTATAGGATGAGTTATTCTTGGATTGCAACCTTTTTTTAAAGGCATGAAGAACATAAATTTGGGAGAAAACACCTTGTGTCTAGAGCATAAAAAATGTGCACCACAGAGCACTGGTTCACACATACATATCTTACTCACTGAGATCCTTTATTATCATACTAACCTTTGTCCTTCTTGTGGAAATTGCATAATTTCTTGATGTGGACATAGGAGATTTATACAGGTAGGTAAACTAGGGTCTGTGTCTAATAACACCTCGATAATTGGCAACACATGGGATTCTAATCAAGAGTGATGAATGATTGCCTTCAGTTTGCTATTTATTCAATCACAAGCTTGTATTACGAGTATGTCTTCTTCAGAGAGCTCTTCGTGGCTGTTAAGGGCAGCTAGGACTGGTACGACTGGTACAACCAACACTGATCAGAAATAAGTCATTTTGGTTTTTGTGGTCAGTGATGCTGTTAAACTTCTTATTATGGCTAGACAGGATAGTCGGAGAGTGGCTTCTTTTTCTCAGGGCCTTCATATTTGGGACAATGTTAAGATTATTTGGGATCCTTATCTGTACTTACAAAGGTTTAGGTTTAGTTGAATCTTCTTTTGTGTTCTAAGGTCTTGCAGGAGGATGGATTCTAATAGGCCATTTCCATGTTTTAACTAATATGATCCTATGGAATAGCTGTATCAAAGATGAAATATGTTTCATAAGCACAGAAGACAAAAGTCTTCATAGATGTGGACCACATAACATTCAAGTTGTTCTGGGTTAACAGTCCCCAAATCCTTTCTGCATGATTTTTTAACTCCTCAGTACTCTGTACTATCCAGTGCCCATAGCATTTCGTATATACATTGGGCTGACTGTCCTGTATCAGGTATCTTTCAATACAATCAAATAAGACTACTATTTTCTTAGATAAAATCATATTTATTTTGAAGTTAGGTGAAGATTAACATATTTTAACCTATTAAAAACCTATAGGGCAAATCACACCACTGATTTATGCCAGTTCTAATATTGGGATTTTTTCATAATGAAGCATTCCTACTTAAATGATAAAAATCCTGTGAATATCAACAGAAATCAATTAGTAGGTTTAATCACCACAATGCAGGAAATGTGGTCTTATATAGGAATGGCTAATAATGGGGTTAAAAAAAAAGACCTAATACTGTTTCTCATAATATCCAGCCAACATGGAATTTTCTCTCTATCTTTTATTTATTCTGAGCCAAGAAACAGGAAGGACTGGTAATAGAGCTCAAAAGAGGCTAATATATCCCCACAAGTTTTTTTTTCCTCTTTAAATAATTTAGTAAGGCTAGCTCATCTTCTCTTAATGGGGGCATGAACTCCCTATACCTATGCTGAGGATTTTCAAAGCCTTGTTATTTCATTAAAGGTCAAACCAAATAAAATCCTAATGGAGTTGCTGTCAGCTCTTATCTTAGGCCTGGTCTATACTACCCGCCTGAATCGGCGGGTAGAAATCGACCTCTCGGGGATCGATTTATCGCGTCCCGTCGGGACGCGACAATCGATCCCCGAATCGGCGCTCTAACTCCACCAGCGGAGGTGGTAGTAAGCGCCGCCGACAAAAAGCGGCAGAAGTCGATTTTGCCGCCGTCCTCACAACGGGGTAAGTCGGCTGTAATACGTCGAATTCAGCTACGCTATTCACGTAGCTGAATTTGCGTATCTTAAATCGACTCCCCGCTGTAGTGTAGATGTACCCTTATTCTCCATGTAACCCTATGGGTACCAGCTTGATCCCTAAAGAAGCCAATCTATCCAAATATGTCCCAAACAATTTATAACATCAATGCATAAATACTTGCAGGAGGATATTAGCCAAGCAAAATACAAACAAAATGGCAGAAATGTCAAAGATAACAAACAGGGACTTCTTAGGCAGTGTGGCTTACAAACTCACTTCACTAAACCCTTACTTTGCATCCAGTATTTTCCCCATAAGCTCCTTTAAATGTCTTTACTAGCACACAAAGTATTCAATATGTGTACAAGAACAGTGAGCTATGGTATGATCTAGAGGTCTTATTAGTATGAATTTGAAATGGTTGCATTATTCACCATTGGCAAAGTCAACAGTGAGTTGGGTAGGTCACGTCTAACAAATAAAAAAAAAAAACTTTCATTTTGTACCTCACTGTTAAGCATTAAAAATGTGCCATATATTTTCCATAAAATCAATTTTACAGATATTGTAACGTGTTTGTAAAATGTGCAATGGGATTACTTTTTTTTGTACCCTTCCATCTGTAAAACCAAGTGTCTTCGTTACTGTGAGGTTTTCAGAAGTATTGGCCTAATCCTTCTCCTATGCAAGTGAACTCTCATTGACTTCACAGTCACAGTTGGGCACTTTTAAAAATCCCACCTATAAATGAAACTGTATAAACCTCTCAGGGAGAGTAACACCAACATACCTGTAAAAGGTAACAGAGAGTCCTGTGGCACCTTTAAGACTAACAGATGTATTGGAGCATAAGCTTTCATGGGTGAATGCCCACTTCGTCGGATGCATTCACCCATGAAAGCTTATGCTCCAATACATCTGTTAGTCTTAAAGGTGCCACAGGACTCTCTGTTACCTTTTACAGGTATGTTGGTGTTACTCTCCCTGAGAGGTTTATACAGTTTCATTTATAGGTGGGATTTTTAAAAGTGCCCAACTGTGACTGTGAAGTCAATGAGAGTTCACTTGCATAGGAGAAGGATTAGGCCAATACTTCTGAAAACCTCACAGTAACGAAGACACTTGGTTTTACAGATGGAAGGGTACAAAAAAAAGTAATCCCATTGCACATTTTACAAACACGTTACAATATCTGTAAAATTGATTTTATGGAAAATATATGGCACATTTTTAATGCTTAACAGTGAGGTACAAAATGAAAGTTTTTTTT
>NC_048299.1:136309967-136366394 GCF_013100865.1 Trachemys scripta elegans
ACTGGGCTATCTTGATTATCACTTCAAAAGTTTTTTTCTCTTACTTAATTGGCCTCTCAGAGTTGGTAAGACAACTCCCACCTGTTCATGCTCTCTGTATGTGTGTATATATATCTCCTCAATATATGTTTCACTCTATATGCATCCGAAGAAGTGGGCTGTAGTCCACGAAAGCTTATGCTCTAATAAATTTGTTAGTCTCTAAGATGCCACAAGTACTCCTGTTCTTTATACTAAAATGGGACTACTTTGATTTGAATTTCTTTCATTTTAAAATAATCTAGTCTTCTTGGTTTCAGTAAAGTGACCAGGGATATCTTTTCTGTGCATTATTGCAGTGATATTCTGTACATTATTGTACTCATATCTAGTCAGAAAGATACAAAAGCTTTACTATCAATACAGCATTTGGCTGGATTACATTCTAGCATTTTACTGAAACAGCCTTTTCCTGATGTTTAGATAATACTGGCATCTAGTGGCTTTTAGTTATAATAGCCAAGTTAGAAAATTTCAGTTTAAAAGGATATGGTTTTTGAAGAAAAACACTAGGTTACAACTGTAGGATTGCAGCAAGAATAGTTTAATGTTTATCTCATTTGCATCATCATAACCATTGCTACATTGTCTCCCAATCAGTTTTCATTTCTAGCATGGGTTTAAACTCTGCCATTTTCTGCCCTTGTCACAACAAGACTATAATTGACCAGAGGCTGGGCTGGCATAAATAGGACTAGTTCCATTAAAGTTAATGGAGTTATGCTGATTTATACCAGCTAAACACATTGTATAATGGTTTTAAATCCCGGTGAAAGGCTCTATATTTTTAACAGACTATATGGCCAAGCTTTTCAAAGCTGGGGACTTAATGTTAAGCATCTAAGTCTATATATGTCATGTAAATAATCAAGCTTGAAAACTTTGACTATGATGTGCTGCTAATATTAAACTGGGTTGTCTTCATTCAGGAAAAAATGCTATTAAGTCAGTGTGAATTTCTCCTGGTTAAGGACTGCAGAATTGGGCTGACAGGGATCAATTGTAAAGCATGTGTCTAAATACATATTCAGAGGTTTTACTTTAGGCCCAGCTTTATGATTTGTGGGACCCCAGGTTAGCAGCGGGGGGGGGGGGGGGGGAAAGGGAGGGAGTAGATAGCCTCTAAGGGTATGATTACACGATGTTTCAAAACCTGTAGCCAGGTGTCTCTGAGAACAGGTCTACAGATATGGGCTTGTGTTGTGGTGCTAAAAAGAACTGTGTAGAGATTGTGGCTAAGGCCACAGGTGCTGAAGCCCATCTCCCCTCCCTGAGCTTGAGAGCCTGAGCTGCAGTCCAAAATGTCTACACAGATATTCTAGCACCGTAGTGCAAGCCCGAGGCAGTAGAACAAGGGTCTGAGACTCACTGCCATGGGTTTTAACACACAGTCTAGTCATACCTTAAGTTGCCTTCCCCTCCAGTGCCACATCAACAACCCCATATTCCAGGTTGAATGAAACATTTCGCTGAAATCCAAATTAAACATTTAGTTTTGATTTTGAGCTTTTTTTAATGTTTCAAATTTTTTAAAATATATTTGAAGGAAATTTCAAAATAAAAATAGTTTTGAACCAAAAAATCCAATCACTTTGTTTTGTAAAATGTCTACGTGAATGCCTTGACTTCAGTGAGTTAGCAACACCAACATGAATTGGAAAAAGTTTGTGTTGCTGAATGTGCATTTTTCACTGGGAAAAAAAAAAGTTTTGGACAAAATTTTTTACTTAGCACTAGGCAGGAATAATGTTGGGACCCAAAGAAGTTACTTGTGTTGCAGATAGCCCTGTCTGACTGGATGTCTGCTTCATCATCTCTCCCTGGCATAGTGAGTCTGTAATATGGACTGCCCAGAAACATAAACTGTACTGAATTGAAAGAGTCAAAATAATACATTTTATAATACTAATAAATACACTAGTGATGAGTGCACTATTTCAGACAAAATACAAATGGCCCAAATGGTGACATCTTCCACTATCTAGTCATGGCAATACTGCATTTGCAAGACTGCCTGCCAAATGAATGTAAACGGGATTTATATAGGTCAAAGTATGTCTGTTGATGCCAACTGACTCAAATTTTAGGATCCCCTCCTCCCCCCTGTAAATATAATTTTGGACAAGAAAGAAACAAGTGCACTGAAGTGTGGAAGCTCTTAAGCATCATTAGTTGTTCCCTGTCCTCATTCCTCTTCATCTAGCTGCTTACCTACCCAAAGTGCTCTCAGACATTTCATTTCATTTCATTCAACTCCAGAACGGGCATAGGAAAGATTTGCTTTACAACCTATAGCTGTATGTAAATGAGATTGCTTGCAAACCTCAACCATGCAGATAATTAGTGCAGGTTTTTCTATACACCTCAAATCCTGGCATCCAGTTGGCGTATTGGGCATCTGTCAGAAAATGTGATGCTTGAATATCCTGGAGCCAGGGCCGGCTCCAGGCACCAGCTTAACAAGCAGGTGCTTGGGGTGGCCAAGGGAGAGGGGCGGCACGTGCAGCAATTCGGGGGCGGCAGGTCCCTCACTCCCTCTAGGAGCCAAGGACCTGCCGCCTATGGAGGCTTTTTGTTTTTTGTTTTTTTTCCCAAATGCCGCCGCCAGTTGCGATTGCGATCGTGGCTTTTTTTGTTTGTTTTTGTTTGGGGCGGCAGAAATGCTGGAGCCGGCCCTGCCCGGAGCTGCCTATCTCCCAGTCTAGATGTCTATAAACTTTTCAAGTTTTATAAGGTCTGGAATGTAGTTCCTTGGTATTGTTTTTGTGGATGCTTCTCACATCACAAAAGAAGCGATATAGTGCCCTACTCCTGACAGTTAACTGTAGTATGTTAACATATTCTAGCTGGCAAAAAAAAAATCACATCTGTGCTGCCACCTGGTGTCTGATCTATGTAACTAAACCCTATTATGCACCTAAAGTTCTTAGTACTAGTAAAATAGTAACTTTGATGTTCAAGAAATCTCTGTTTCTAATGTAATGATTAAAATGCTTTAAAATTAATGAAAGACATTAATAGACACAAAAAATTAGGTTCTACTAAAAAGCAAGGTTCTATGAAAGTTCTGCTAAAAACCTATAGAGTTGAATATGTAATGAGCTCCTTTCTATAGTTTTTTTAAACCTATTGAAAATTCTTATCTGTACTATAGACTTCTATTAAATTTAATTAGACAGTTATAAAAAAATTGCCATAAAGAAAGGCAATCGTTTTGTTACATTTCATAGGATTTTCCCCATAAGGGAATGACAGTTCTGCCAGCACCAATGTGGCTATTTTTTTCAACCATGTAGCTGCAGAGCTATTATGGGAGCATTTTGTAATGATGTCCTGTCAGTCTCACAACAGAGGAGTTTGGCTCCCTGGGCAGGCCCTGTCTTTCTTCTCTTTGTTTCGGCTATTAGCTACTGTATACAGACTCCTAGTAAAACATTATCAGTGTATGCAGAGCTGTGTATAGCAATGCCACTTTGTAACTACTAAAATGAAATAACACATAATGACAAAGCACATTATTTAGCCTCATAGAGGAACCAGGAACTGGTTTATTTAGTGTGAACAGGAAAGCACATCAACCCCTCTGATTTGAAAGTAAAGGTATTTTGAAATATTACTGCTTCCCTTACCCCATATGGAAGTGAAGGGATACTGAGAAATAATACTCTAATGTAAATTGTGTAAATAAAATGCAATGGAGATTTTTTCCTCCCCAAATAGAAGGTTGTCTACAATTCTAAAGTTGCAAAACATGCCATAGATTGAAAGTGGCTTAATGAATTATCCTGATAAGAATGACATAGGTGGGGAAATGACTGTATGTATTCATCTCATTCTCACAAGAAGAAAAAGAAGAGCTCACAAAAAGTGCTGGACAGGCAGCCTCATGACCTCCAATATTTATGCACAGAACAAGTACAGCATGACACAGGTGGTATGAGCTTTCCCCAAGCTGCCACATCCATATTTCACAATTCTGTCATGGAGGGATGTGGGGATGTGATCGTTGGCCAAGGTTTGAATGAACATAAAATGTGATCTGTTGAGACTGCCAACAAGGAAGTCAGTGAGCGCTCATTGGGATGATAGGAGTACTTGTGGCACCTTAGAGACTAACAAATTTATTAGAGCATAAGCTTTCGTGGGCTACTGCCCACTTCTTCAGATGCATCCGAAGAATATGCATCCGAAGAAGTGGGCAGTAGCCCACGAAAGCTTATGCTCTAATAAATTTGTTAGTCTCTAAGGTGCCACAAGTACTCCTGTTCTTTTTGCGGATACAGACTAACACGGCTGCTACTCTGAAACCTGTCATTGGGATGATGTGTTTTTGTAATGTTTCAACACCTGATCCACAGAAATGGGTGGAGATCACCAACTTTAACACAAACTTCCGAAATAACTGACGGATGGTAACTGTTTTTTTCCCCCAGTAACTACTGACCTGCGCTGGATTTGAAATAGTAAAACTAAAGATAAAAGTGACAGGACATGCTGGTCTGTTAAGGAAGGCTCCAGCTCCAACAGTGTCCTATGTTCCTGATGTGTGCTGAACAAGCAGTATGCTAGGAGCTCTGGTCCAAGGGACAGCTAGGAAATGTTAGCAGTTACTTCCAGAATTCATGAGAAGGAACAAGATGTACATATGAGCTCCATTCCTTCACAACGGGGAGAGAAGAAGCAGCAGGAGGAGTTCTTGGTCTTCAGTGGCAGCCTGAGAAGGATCTGAAGCCACATGGCCAGGGTAAAGCAGCCTGGAGATGGCAATGCTTTCAGTGACCCACAGGAAGCCATGAAAAAGAAGGGGTTGGGGGTTATTGTTTACATTGCACCTTTGTGTTTTTGATCTTTTTGTTAAGACCCCAGAAAATGTCAAGGACTTTAGACAGAGGTGAAGGAAGTGACCTTGAAGAAACAGTTTGATTTCTGGACTAGGTGTCAGCTTCCTTTTAGGGGCTTCCAGCTGGAATGGGACAGAAGCTCTGCCTCACTCAGTTCACCAAGGTGGACATAGATGCTCAGGAGAAAGCCTGTGGCCCAGGCAAAGAATGGGGAAAGGGGGGTTGATTTTGTACTTTGGTATATTTGGACTATCATTATTTCAGAAAGATGTGGCCTACTTAAAATGGAGATCTAATCCAACTTCCCAGTGAGAGCAAGTGAGGAAATGGCTGAGTTCCCATGACTATAAGGTCAGATCTCGTGACAGTGTGGCAATGTTTGTTTTTGCATGCAGTGTGCTAAGAATGGAGTTAATCAGCCTTGTAATAATGAATTATGAGCAAAATGTATACAGACAGTACACAATAACAGCTAGAATGTTTAAAGTGAACTGGTGGTGATAGATGTCTAAGCAAAGGATAAATTTCCCAATCATCTATAGGGAGCTCCAAAAACTTTACTAGCCTATACAAACTCCTGCAGTAAATGTTTCAATTCTTGAACTGCTACCAAAAAAAAAAAAAAAAAAAACACCTCAACCAACCAAACAAAAAAACCCGGCAACACTGGCTGATCTGGTCTTCAGGGACTCAAGAGCTCCACTTCCTGTTTTTGATCACTTAATTAGCTTTGTACTTTTTTAATGACCACCGTCATCTTTCTGATAGCATTCTTTGTTTTATTGTGGGTATCTACCTATGCCAAAGGCTTGGTGTGTCTACTCCTCCTTGTTAAAATGTGACGTCTCTCCATACTTCACACACATGGAGTATCCTCTCTTACAATTGACCATCTGAGCTATGCTGGGTATCAGTGTCTGCAAAAACCCTTGACATTCCCTTGGGTCACCTTAGTTTATAGGTTTTAGTGCTCTTGTAATATATCCTGGGGCAAGTATAAGTGTCCTGTCAGTAACAGGCAGCACAGTTTATTGGCTAATGAAACTTTTGCTTTTTTGTTACTGTGAGAATTCTTTCTGTTACTGAACTTGTTTGTTTCTGCTGTAGTTTGTGAAGTCCTTTGGGATGAAATAAGCTATATAAATCTAAGAAAAAGGTATATGTAGTGGTGTTGTATCTGTGTTGGTCCCAAGATATTAGAGAGGACAAGGTGGGTGAGATAATATTGTTTTATTGGGCCAACTTCTGTTGATGAGAGAGGCAAGCTTGGGAGCTTACATAGAGCTCTTTTTCATCTCTGGGAAATGTACTCAGAGTGTCACAGCTAAATACAAGGTAGAACAGATTGTTTAGCAGAAGTAGTTAGCACATATTTCAAGAGCCGATTGTAGGTGAAGTGGTCCATTAGCATCCCTCCAGTCATAGGAGGAAAGGAAGTGGGGGAGCAGCTGGGGCGGTGGAGGCGGGAGGGAGTTGTTAGAAGCAAGTTCCCTAAAGACAAGGACACACTCACTCAAATCAACACTAGACCCTGTTAGAACAACAGATGCAAAACCTGTAGACATATCTCCACTGCTATGATGATCAGCACTCCCACAACACACCTTTCAAGAAGCATGGGTCCTACACATGCCTATTACATGTGATGTACCCATTCCAATGCACTAAATGCCCCAATAACAACTATGTTGGTGAAACCAGACAGTCACTACCCTCTTGAAAGAACTCAGACAGAAAAATGGTAGGAGACAAAAACATCCTCTCACCAGTGGACAAATGCTTTTCACAAAACCATCACTTATATCTGATCTCTCAATCCACATCCTGCACAACATCTTCAAAAGACGAGCCTGAGAGCTTAAATTCATAACTGCTAGACACTAAATATCATGGACTCAATAGAGACACTGGTTTGATGCTGATTACAACAATCGATACGCCACCAACAACCCCCCCACACCCCAACTGTTTTTTTCCCTCCTCTCTTCCTTTCCTCCCATGACTGCAGGTGTGTTTTATGGACCACTTCACCTTGAATCTGTCCTCTGGTGTCCATGCCTTGCTGTGGCGGGACACCTTGCATTCTCTAATGATCCCCAGAGTCTGTGTCGGCGAGGATTTTTGCTTCTGGTAGGTTCGACCATGCTGGATTGGTCTGTGGGGGAAGGGCCAGACAAAAAAGACACTTTTTGGTCCTCCAAGTTGCGGGTTAGACACAGGGCTAACAACCCTGTCCCATAAAAAACAAAATATGTTACAGGAACAGCGATGGAGAAATCGACCATTACTGTGTGTGATGGCTTTCAGGAGTCAATGACCCGTATGATTGCTAGTGGTGAAAGCCGAAAGGAAGCCACTGGCATGAAGACTGAAGTGCTCAACACCAAGACAAAAACCAAACTTGTTTTTTGTAATGTATGGACAATGTAAGAAATAGGGAAGCTAGCTCAGGTCACAGCAGAGATGAGACACTACAGCTTACACATACTGGGTGTCAGCGAGAGCAGATGGACAGTATCAGGAAGATTAACAACAGCCTTGGGAGAAACTTTGCTGTATTCTGGACGGGATGATGAACAACACCATGAGGATGTTGCCAATCTTTTGAATAAGGAAGTGAAGCATTCCAACTTGAATGAAAGTTCATCAGCAAAAGACTTATGAGATCCAGACTGAAAGGGAAACATAATAATATCACACTGATTCAATGCTATGCTCCGACAAATGACAGTGATGGAGAAATAAATGACAAATTCTACCTTACATTACAGGCGGAGTTAGAGACACTACCATGCCACGACCTAACTATCGTCATGGGAGACCTGAATGCCAAGGTCGGTAAGGACAACACAAACAAAGACAGAGCAATGGGAAGACATGGATGTGGCTCATGAATGAAAACAGAGATAGGCTTGTTGATTTCTGTAATATGAATGACCTAGTCATCGGCAGAACCCTATTTCAATATCGTGAAATTCACAAGCTGACATGGTGTTCTCCAAATGGCAGAGATAAGAACCAGATTGACCATATCATGGTCAATGGCAAATGGCAACACTCACTGACAGATGTGAGAAGGGGAGCAGATGTTGTCAGTGACTACCACTGGTGACAGCCTCCATCAACCTAAAACTCAGAAGTGTGGTCCACCAAACAAGGGGCATAGACGTTATGACATTGACAAGCTAAAGTCCCCTGAAATACAAAAAGACTTTTTTCTGCAGTTAAAGAACAGGTTTCAAGCACTTGCAGACCTTGATGAAGAGGAGGGGAATGAAGATGAGGGAGGAACAAGAAGTGGGACAAAGTAATAACTTATACACAATGCAGTGAAGCCTGTCTAGGCTACACACAGATGAGAAGGAAGAATGGATTACACCCAGCATATGGTATACCATAAAAACCAGACGAACCATGAAGAAAGTGTTTTAGACACAGAATCCCAGAAGCTAAAGGACAAATACTGTGAGCAGTATTGCAAGGCGCACTGGGAGATCAAATGCCTTGTGAGAACAGACAAACATATTGATAAGCTAGCAACACAAGCAGAGGATGCAGCTGCTCATGGTGAACAAGAAACCATCTATAAAATGACATGGCTTATCAGTGATAAACAGCAGACACCAAGACACACTCTCATCAGGGACAAACAGGGCCACCTACGAACAACAGAAAAAGAACAAGAAATGTGCTGGACAGAAGCATTTCAAAGAATTGCTGAACAGGGAGCCACCTAAAGAGGAAACAAACATCCAGGAGGCAGAAGATGATCTTAATATCAAAACAGACACCCCAACTAAGGAAGAGATCATTCAAGCCATCAAATCCTTACAAAATGGGAAAGCTCCTGGCAAGGATAACTTGAATGGAGAATTGTTCAAGGTAAATCCTGAGTTAGCAGCATCTATCCTGGCCCCTCTATTTACATCAGTCTGGGAAAGGGAAAAAGTGCCGGATGAGTGGACCAATGGGGTTATAGTGAAGATACCAAAGAAAGGAAATCTCAGTGATAACTGGCATGGTATCACACTTTTATCTGTGCCAAGCAAAGTATTGTGTAAGATCATAGAAGGCTTTTGATAGCATTCACAGGACCAGCTTTTATTTCAACTTTACATGCAATTTTGATCACAGTGAGCTCAGTTTTGAAGTGAAAACAGGAGTACGTCAGGGTTGTGTCATGTCTGTAATTCTCTTCAACATTGCCATCAACTGGGTAATGCAGTGTACAACAGAAGACATGTCAAAAGGCATTAAATGGACATCCTTCTCATCCCTTGAAGACCTGGACTTCGCAGATGATGTTGTTCTCCTATCACATACCCAACACCATATATAAGAAAAAACAACTCAACTCAATGCATTCAGCCAGCAAATTGGACTGAAAATCAACCGCAATAAGTCAGATATCATGACTTTTAATATTGCCTCACAATCACCAGTACGGATAGAGGATTATGTTCTCACCAATGTAGAAGCATTCATAAACCCAGGCAGCACCATCAGTTAGGATGGTGGAACAAGCCAGGACATCCGGAACACAATCAATAAAGCCAGGAACACCCTTCAGGAGCTTAAATACAGTCTGGAAATCATGAACATAAAAAACCAAAAACAAACTCAAGCTTCCTGGTAAGGACGCACACTGCCAAGACAAGGAGCATAGTGTGGACGTGTAAAACCGTTTCAGTCACTGTGGGGGCTGTACAATGATGTAACTTAGGTCGACTTAATTTTGTAGTGTATACTTGCCCTCAGTACATTTCCCAGACCTGAAGAAGAGCCCTATGTAAGTTTGAAAGCTTGTCTCTCTCACCAACAGCAGTTGGTCCAATAAAACATATTAACTCACCCACCTTATTTCTCTATAAAATGATAGTCACTATCTATGAAACAAAGATACATTTATGTGCATAGAAATGAATAAGATGTCTAACTACTAATATTTATGAATCGTTAAAAAAGCAGATTGATTAGGATGTTGTTTTTAAGCTATAAGGAATCCCTCCCCCCCACACACTTTTTAGCTTCATTGCTTTCATTTTCCTTGGAGCTATTCCTATACCAACCACACAGTGGTGCTAAATGCCAGTAGGAGCCTCTGACTTGTAGAATGTAACATAATCTGTTTCTTGTTTATAGAATGATTATTGTAATAACTAAGCTTATACACCGGATCATATCTTGAAGCTAAATGGTCAGCAACTCCATTCTGAAATTTAAGATGTGCACTTATTCCATATGAAAAGCATTGGCTTACAAAATACATCTAGTGCCAGAGAAGCACGAAACTCCCTCTCCTTGTCAATTCACTTGGAATACTGAAGAGAAAAACCTGGCATGTGTCATTTCTGCCAGCAAATACAGCTTTTTACCCAAACAAATTTACAAAAACATGTTCAGCAAGACATGTTTCATTTTCATATAGAAATTGAAAGGAAAAGCTTTATGTGGTGAATAAGAGGTTCTACCATTGGGAACTTTTCATGACAAATAAAAACAAGCTTTACAAATAGCTTGACTGTGTTTTGATACAGCTCAGTGCTGAGCTACAGCAGTGGTCCAGAGATGCTAATAGGCTGTGATACAGGAAGCAGAGAGGGGAAAGCAAACTGGCTTTCCAAGCAGACAAAAATTGTTTTGGTTAAGTGGTGGTACTGAGCAAACTGTGATTTTTAGTCAAATAGTTACTGGAGTCTTAGACGAACCTGCACATTAATAGGTCCAAATTTAGCAAAGTACTTAAGCATATACCTAACTTTAAGCATTTTAAGTAGTCCTGTTGAGTCTAAGAATGTACTTTGAACAGTTTTAATGTTGAACTTCACAACAACTAGGCCCATGTGAGTAGTCCCATTGACTATATGCGTAGTGAGCATAACACACATTATAGCAGATATCTAAGGGAGTTGTGAATGCTCAGCATCTCTGAAAATCAGGACCTAGATCAGAATCCAGCAAAACTGTTGAAATTGTGCTTAATTTTAATCATGCAGGTATTCCAAGGAAGTCCACAAAATAAGTGTCTTGATTTAAAATACATAAATAATGTTGCTGATAAAATTCATGAATAATTTTAGAGGTATGTGATGGTCCTTTTAAAAATATGTTCCTTAGTCTAAAGACTAACAAGTATGAAAGGCTAGTGTGTTTGCAAGGGATTTCATTGTGCATATAACAATACAGTAACTACTAGTATCCCAGACAGAGGTAATGCAGATTTGTTGTTTGGCTTGTACTGAGCATGCTCAGTAACACCTGCTGCAGCTGCTGCCCTCTTTCTCTCCCCCCACCCACTATCAGCAGGTAGAAGTCTGCATAAAAAATGCAGATGAAGAGCCTAACTGCTGTATTTTATAGGAACAATGCTAAGCCAAACTTCAACATGGAATATATTAGCACCCTTTTACTGGGACAATATTCCAGTTAAAATACTCATTCCTGACCCTAAATAGAGGGTGTATCTCACTGCCTGGTCACACCATATGTGTGTACTTATTATAACAGACAACTATGGGAGCAGGAGGTTTTCCGCACCTCTGAAAATCATGTTGCTCTTATTTATGACTCCCTCCAGTAAAGCACCTAAATCGGAGCACAACTTTAAGCTTGTGAATCTTTAAGCACCCGAGCCACTGAAGTCTGAAGGGATGAATCAATCAGAATTTTACTTGAGTAAAATCATTCAAAGGGCAAAATGCAGGATCAGGGCCTATGTAAAGGCATCCTTCAGTGAAGAGCCCTGCACACTGGAATTACTTCTTTTGCATTACTTCATACTACAGAGCAAGAATTCTTGACCTTCAAAGCCTATCTCTAGCTGCAGGCTTTTTCTGGCAAAGATTGAGAGGGGGTTTTGGGTGGGTTTTTTTAGTTTGTTTATTTTTTTCCTATTCAGTGCCAGAGTTCTGTTGCTTGCATTAAGTAATGTTGATTGGCCAATATATTACAGTGGGGATGTGTAGCAGAGTGACTACCCTGCTCCTGCCTGAGGGGTTTAAAACAGCCCTGGCAGAGGGCTGGGGCAAAGGGAAAAGCTACTGGGCTGATTGGGGAAGTAGCCACAGCTGGGCCATGCCCCAATCAGACACCAGCTGGCCTGTATAAGAAGTCTGGGAGCCAGGCACTCAAGAGTCTCTCTCTGAGTATATATAGAGAGAAGGGGCTGGCTGCAGGGAACTAGACAAGGTACCTGGGTGGAGCAGGGCTGGGGAAAGGCTGAGGAGCTGGGGAGTTCCAGCCTGGATAGCCCCAGGCTGCGGCCTGGTAATAGGCCAAGGGGTACTTGGGGTAGCAGAGGGCAACCCAGGGCTAGGCCAAGGCAGCAGGTCCAAACCCTCCTTGTTGATGATGAGTGGCCTATACTGCAGTCTGACCCAGAGAGTGGGGGCTAGATGGTGACTGGCAGTGGCCTTATCCTGAGGTGAGGTGGGGTTAGTGGGTGGGGGTTCCCCTGGGAGGGAAGACCTAGTGTGTATGGGTATTGCCAGGGGGCAGCACTCAGAGCAAGGGGCACTGGGGTCCTGGGAGGGACACGGGCCAGTGCAGAGGACAAGGCGGATCACTGGCCTGCAGAGGGCGCTCCAAAGGCTAGTGAGCTAATTTCCTGGATGACCAGCAGGAGGCACCGCAGGGGTGAGTCCAGACCCTTTACAGGATGTTTTTATTGTTGTAAATGCATTCAGAAGATAATAGGTAAAGGCTGACAATGCAAAAGCTAAAATAAGTAAATACAGCAAAAACAGTGTGGAAACCAAAAACAAACAGACTGAGGATTTATCTGTGTCATGATTTTTTGAGTGGCTCAATGAGCCATTAACCTCTTCCTCATAAGCCAGCATCGAAGTAAATTTGGCCAAAAAGTGGTGTTTGTGGAAAATGTTTTGTTTTTGAAATTTGTCTGTTTTGTATTAGAATTAATCTGTGGTGTTGTTGTTGTTGTTTTTAATTCCCATGAGACAGAAATCTCCCCTCCCCACCCCCCCACCCCCACATTTCTGTTTTGGAAACACCAACAGATGGTGTTTCCGAAATGAAATCTGCTCTCTGGGAACCTGAGAGCAGCTGAATGAAATTGACATTCTTGTTAATTTCCCTGCTACCCCAGAACCCTAGCCTCTAGGTTCTAACAACCCTGAGACCTCTGGCTAGAGCTAGGGTTCTCAGGGCTTTTAGGCTCCCTGCTGTGAAATTGGGAGCGAACCCCTAGTAAGAGCTTGGGCTCCTATGACTTTCAGAAGTGATGGTAGAGACATGGCAGGCTTCTCTGTGCCAGGACGGGGGCGGTGTGTGTGTGTTTGTGAGGAGGCTGAGTGGCCTGGCTCTTTGCCTTTGCAGTCTTCCAGGAAAGCTTTTGTCAATTTCACAGCAAAAGTGAAATTCCCAAGAGCCATACAGAAGGGCAGTCAGGGAGCTATTCTTCTTGACATTCTTCCGCCCCTTTTCCCCCCCCCCCCCGGGAAAAAACCAAACTGAAAATTGAATGTTTTGGGTCAAATGGAAATTCTTTCTCAGAAAAATTTAGTTTTGTGAAAAGGGGACACTTTTCATCAGAAAATCATTGCAACAGAAAAAATGTTGACCACCTCTACATGGAAGCAACTTAAGATGTTATCTACACTGGCTTTTTTTTTCCCCCACTAGTGCAGTTGCATCAGTGCAAACCTTTGTACGCATGTGTTGCTCCAGTGCAGGAAAAATTTTCAAATAGTGCAGCCTATCCCTGCTTCAAATTTTTTTGCACAAGTGCAGTATGTATACACTGTGGTGCAGTTGCATTGCTGAAGCTACACCATTGTGCAAACCTCTCTCCCTCCCCTCAGACAAAGCATAGTAGAGACTTAAGAGAGAACCCAGGGCCAGGGAGAATTTAATCTTATCTAAAGCCTACTATGCCTGCTCAAATTTGTTTTTTTCCAATCAATCATTTATACTCTATTGGTTCAGACTTGGCATCTGGTGTCCCTCACTGTGTTTTTACGTGTGATAGTTCAAAATGTAGCTGTTTTTGAGGTATCTGCTCAGGCAAATGGGTAATCAGAATTTTCCTAAAGTGAGAGATGTAATTTTTCCAATAATTCATCAGTTAAAAATGACAAAAGAGATTATATCCAAACTTTTGCAAATGAAGAAGGAAAAAAAGCTGTCCTGGAAATGATTAGGTATGGAAATGAAAGCTTGAAATTAAAGTCAGGTATTGGGTGATAAACTGCAGGTGACCTTGTCCTTTGATTAAAGGTCAACAAAAGATTATAATGGAAGAGAGACCAGTAGGGAGCAAACCACCATGGTTGAAGTACCTGGAAGGAAGCTCTCTGCACCAACTAGGTGGAAGACCTGCTTGGAGAAACATGTGGCATAGGCAGGAGTAGAAACCTTACTGGGAAGAGGCTATAAAACTCATCTTGAATCAATTAATAAAGTAAAGCAATGTCAAAATCATAGCAAAATGTTTTGATTAACCTGGAATTACACATTTTCCAAATTTTCATATGTTCTGAATTGGAACATTTTTTTAAATGTCAAAATATCCTGAAGTATGGAAATGTTGGCTCCTGACCAGCTCTAATTAGTACATAAATAAAACTCCTGTGCCATACGTCATTGTTGGTTGGCTGTGACACAAGAGAAGTTCTGGCTCCACTGATGTCCCTGCGATCTTTGCCATGGATTTCAATGGTACTAAGATTTCACCCTATATGTCACATATGTTTAGTTGTATGCTCCTTTTCAAATTTCAGCCACTAGATTTGTAGTAGATGAATACCTTTTTCAGTTTGATGACCCCTTCCTGGGTGTTCTCATCTGTAGTGATGTCAAACAAATTTCCTCCATCTCCTGGGACAATGTTGTATTCAATTTCTGCATTTTTCCCAAAGTCAGGATCCACAGCTCTGATTCTTCCAATGGCTGAACCAACAAGGGAGGACTCGGGTACTTTCAAATGGAAGATACCTGAGAGAAAGCGTTAACACAATACACCTGATCAGGAAAAAGCATCCTGTATCAAACTAAACCAGCCTTTGTAAAGATGATGTGCTCACAACAAAATCAGGTTAGAAAAAGACATGTAGTGTGACAAGTTAAACATGGTACAGTTAAATTCCCAGAGCCCCCAAATATGGGTTTACAAACCCTGGAGAGCTTAATTGTATGTTTTAAGTCTGTCTATATAGCTGACCCTTTTAAATTTGTAGTTAGTGCATGTTTATGAGCATTACTAAATAGTCTATTGAAGATGTTTTAATTAATGTAAGCCCTGTGGCCTGAAGGCTTAGACTGAAAGGAGGTCAGTACAATCGTCTGGTGAAATGGGAGTAGGTGCTTAAGAGCTGGGACTCCACTGGCAAGGGAGTTGGAGAGCTGGCATCTGTTGGAGAGCAAAGAGTAAATGGAAAGGGCCAGGCCTCATTTTACATTTCAGTTTTGTGATGGTTTGGTGCATTGTGGTTAAAATTCAGTTACATTTTGAGTATGGGGAACAACAACATGGTATTGACGTTGTTGGGAAATGAAAGGTCATGACACTCATATTAAATATGCTTGGGCTCACCCTAACTGACACTGCTGTCAGGCACTATTGGGTCAGGGAGCCTGGACAAAGCGGGGGGGGGGGGGGGGGGGGGGAGGGGGTGGCAGTAGCTGCAAGGTGGTGGATGGTGCCAAGTGGCGGCAGCAGCAGTTGTTCTATGGTGACAGATGGCTCAGAGTGGTGGTGGCACCTTTGAGGGATGGACGGTGTGGAGCAGCAGCAGAGATAGGCAGCTTGGTCTGAAACCTCAGAAAAAGCAGTAGCCTACCCAAGTGATTCTGGGGTGGGCCTCCCTACCTAGCAATTAAAATAGAAATCATCCCCAGATGAGTTAGTTGAGCCTCTAACCAGCCCCACAGCACTGACCTATTAGAATCCTTGAACTTCTCCAATCCAGGGCAGCTAACCATGAGTAGGAGCTGGGGAGCAGTTCCAGCACATGTATGACATCTAAAAGACATCAGCCACTCCCAATGGCCAAAGGAGGACTGAGGTCGGGATTAGTGTTCAGACATTTTAGAAAATGGAACCTGGAGTTGTTTACTTCTGCCAACACCTGGAAGAATATATAATATAATGTTGCAACAGCTAAATTTTGTTTTGGTTGGAAAATTGGATAGTTTATCCATCCATTTCACAGTGATGGCTAATGGAAAAATATAACTGCAGTAAGATTTGACCCTGTCACTTTAAATACCAGTAGAGTACCATATCCAGTAAAAGGACAGCAGATTTGTTACAGTGGGGGAAAAAGTCAGATAGTGTGATTTACTTTTTTCTATTTCTCCATGATATTTTTCTCTGTCTGTGACTCACCCCATAGCAACATATGCTTTTCGGCCCCTGTTCCATGGTGCTCAGCCTAGCTTCCCACTCTGGGCACTGACCTGGTGCATCAGGTCATATCACCACTCAGGTTTGGCCTGGCCTCCCTCTGTCATGATGGGGAGGCAGATCAAACCTGAGCCCACACACCTGTTAGATTACAATGTCTGGAGCGAAGATTTGGGCTCAGCCCCACAGGAGGTAGCAGTGACTCTTCAGCTGTTCCCTACCATCATGTCCAGGCTGGGATTGGGGTTGCACTCCCAGGAGTGGAGAGTGCTGAGTAGAATGGTTGTTGCCCCCATGGTGAGATAAGAAGGACATTCCTTATCAAAATCAGGCAGCTGTCCCAGCACATGTATGGTTCTTACTAAATTTACTGTTGGTGCTCTGGGATTTTTGATAAAATTCAGCCCTAGCAATAAGTTATGCAATTTGTAGAGCAAAACACACAAAGCTTTCAGGTATTAAAATATTAGCCACCAGAGGGTGTTCTTACTAAAATTTTAAGGCCAGACTTCTAAAGCTCCAATTGTACACACCAGGGCTTTTTATGTTCTTTTTCATTTGAAAAACCAGACAACCATGAATCAAACTTCAATATTCATTCATAATTATACCCACTTGTGTATGCCTATGTAAACTTTGCTCTCACATAAAAAGGTGGCTTGGAACTGAGGCCAAAATCAAAATTAATATAACTTTCATAAAAGGGCTTCTGAATGCATTAATTCCACTCCAACAAATGGCCTAATCTTGCTTCCCTTGAAAGCAATGGGAGTTTGGACATTGACTTCAACAGAAGTAGCCCAGTAATCAGGACAATGAGGCTTACCTTGAGGCATTGCTGCTTGACTGAAGAGGAAGACAAATGTCTATAACATTAAGCTTTAGCTTGCCTGCATTATTATTAATTATTGACCTTTCAACAAAACCAAAACAAGTTTTGGCTTTTGTGTTTATTATGATTAAAAAGCATGAAAATGGCAGCAGCTTAAGGGCCACTATAGCGATCCTTGGCACTGCACAAACACAGAGTAGTAGATGGTCCCTGCCCTGAGGAACTTACAATCTATATATACCAGCTAGACCCAGAGTGGGGGATGGGGTATAACACATAGAGTGAACTGAGATGGTGACAAATATCATGTTAGTGAAATGATTTTTTTGGGGTGGGGAGGAGAGTTAAGCTAGAAAGGAGACCAGCTAAATGAAAAGAGAAGGGACGGGAAGAAAAGGGTGAGGGAGTGGCCAGGGGAGAAGAGGGAAAGGTGTGGAGTGAAGCTCAGGTGTAGAGAGACCGTTGGAGATGGGAAGGAAGAGGGTTGGAGCAAACAGCCAATCAGCACAGGGCAGATAAAGTCCACTTAAAACTGTTAAAAGTTCTCTGAATAATGTCTAAAGGTCCCTGTTCTGGCTGCTTGTGATCCTACCAGTTGTAGTCTCAGGGTCAATTCTCTCTGCAATTTTTCCACAGGGATGCATGGCTGGGGCATTGCTCCTAGACTGGGGGTGTGGTGGAGGGTTCCCCTGCATAGTTCTGGGTCCAGGAGAGTGCTGGAGAGGCGGGGATCCTAGTGTTAATACATTTTAGTGAAGCCAAGCTCCTCTCTATGCATAAAGAATAGGGTCTCAGAGCTCTTTTGAGTTGCTGGCACTAAGATTCAATCATATATCATGATACTACAATATGTCTACTGAAACTAATTTGCAACTTTAGGCATATTGCAAAATTGCATATTGGCCTGGTTCACATTATCACTCCCCTGACGCTCAACCAAACCGGGAAGGTGCTGGACTCTAATTGCGCTGGATCACTGTCTTGCAGCTCTCCCACTGTTCTTCCTTTGGCTTATCAAAGTTTGTCATATATTGCTCTTTACATATAGATAGATTAGACCAAACCTTTAATTTAAAAAAAAAAAAGTGTCAACATAGGCAGTTTAGACTACATATGATAGAGACCTATGGAAGACTTCACCAAGCAGTGGTTCAGTCACTCTTGACTGGAAAGGGCTGGGTGAATTCATAGCCCACCTAAAGGCAGGACAGGAGACATTCACAGTATTGAGAGAAGCTGGAGGGCTTCCTGCTTGGGGTTGCAGGAGAGCCACCTTCTTGTTGGTTTTTAACTGCACAGTACATTTGGTGTCAACTTATTCAGCTTTGCAAAATTTGAGAGAGAAATTCTCAAGGGATTCCATCAGCACTACTAGATTAGGAACAAACCTTTGCTCTCTTGTGAGTTAGCAACACACCAGTAATTATTCATATCTGTACTGTGGTACATGCATTATTTGCTGGCCTAGTTGAGGGGGTACTGTGTAATTTCACACTGCCTGCCTTCTCCCTCCCTCTCAGGAGGCGTGGATGTGAGGACACAGTCTGCCTAAAAATTAGTTGGGTCAGCATCCCTATTTGATACATTACCTGTATGGCTTTGTAGTATGCATGAACTAAGTAGTAAAAGATTGCTCAGATACTTTTTCACTATTTTTTCCCTTTTGACGTAACATGCTGAAATTTGCTTTTCAGCAAGAAAAAAAATTATGAGGCGAATAACAAGAAATGTCAAGTCAGACTAGGCTCAGCTATTTCTTAGTGGTACCTCATTGATTTAGATTAAGGAGTAAATTTTGTAAGTGGTGTACAGGAGGTACAATCACAAATCTTATGATTAGTTAATGAGATTTGAGCTCCATGTGGAAAGTTATTGCTAAAAGAAAAGAGAAACTTGACATCAACCAACAGGGTTTTATTTATTGTGTCCCCACTTAGCTTTAACTCTGTCTGAGTCTTCCCCAAATATTTATGGGGAATATCACAAAAATCATTGTTGCAGCATTGCTCTGTACATCCACAATTTTAACAACCATAAAGCAAAGGAACACAAGAGACTGAATTCCCTCCCCTTTCCCTAGTAGATATATTCTTAGTGATCTGAAAAGCACTCAGATTCATTAAGAACAAAATATTTCTTGATTAAAATATTGTGCCTGGTTGTGAAGTGCATGGGACTTATATGGAGTCAAAGAAACTCTACATTACTCATTTCAGATTGTTTAGGCTACATCCGTTTATTTTCAGCGACCTGACATTTTATCAGTTATAGAAGTATAACAGCAGTAAAGCTAGGGTCATTCAGATTAATCTGAAATTGGAAGCAATCTTCAATTCTATTAGTCAGATCCCTGAAGATGTACTATGTAACCACGCTTCCATCATGCTCCCATAATAGTACCTTCATAGCATGTGGAAGCGCTTAATGGTGCTACCTTGAGAACATACTTCTAAAGTAAAAACAGTGAACACAAATAATGTAGATTTCTGAGAACACAGGAAAAAAAGCATCAACAGAGTAACTTATGAAAACAAAACTTCCCATTTTTTTCTCATTCTTCTTTGTAAAGAAAAATGTGAATTAATATTGGATAATAAGGACTGCTTGTGAAAGACCAGAATGACCATTCAGGGAGAGATCTGGCCTGCCTTTAGATTATAATGTTCCACTGTAATGGATTTGCTGTGACACCTTTCTTTTGGTAAATTGTTATTTTCGGTTCTGCCTGAATACAGTCCTGCATTAATTCATTGCACCACTATATTGAAATCAACCTGGATTAGCAGTCTGTTCAGCCTATTCCCTAACACTCTGGAAACCTTCTGTGGTCCTCCAGAGCCAAAAGGAAACATGGGACAAACAGGACAAACAAGCTTATGCAGAAACTAGTTACACTGCAGAAACATTTGTCACAAATGGGCAGTCTCCCAGGGCCATGGAGAATAGGGACTGACAGGAGAAACATACTGATTTCAGAGCAATCTGATTTCCTTTTTTTTTTTTTTTTTTTTTTTTTCCCCAATAGCAGTGTGGGAGGGGAGAGGTGAATGTCTGGGCCTTGTGTGGAGAGTGGCAGTGCAAAAATTCAGCATATGCCTGTTTTATAAAGTAGCTAAACATACAGATATAGCAAGAAATGCTTTTGTATATGACTTGGTACATGTAATCAGAGATAGGTGCTGACTTTTGTAAAGGGCAGGTGATTATGGGGAACTACCAGAGATACAGCAGATCAATACCTTTCTGTTCTCAATCAGCACTAGGTCAGTTTTTAGCTATTTCTCAGTTTGGTCACATTTAGCCAAGTATAGACATGAAGTGGTATGATTTAGCCACAGGACAAATCCTCTGTAGTAAGGCCAGTGAGAGTGCAGGTTTCACTATAGCACCCTATCAACATCCCTCAACCCTAACCTGGCTGAGACTTGTAAGACTGGTGTGAGATCAATTAGAGTCAATGTTGGTGGACTTTGCAAATCAAAGTTAGTGTGTCTAATCACAGATCTATATAAACTGTCAATCTCAGCTGAGTTGGCTTGAAACTCGCCTATGCCCCACAGAAGTAAATAGCCAAAAACAGTGATTCTCTAGTTACGATGCAAGGAGTTCAGGAATGTCTCAGGCTGCAGGCACAAAGAAAAGCAAAATGGTTTTCTACACCACCGCTGTCAATAGAACAAATTGGCAACCTACCCAGTTCTTAGTCTATGTTGTGAGTATGCAGGAGAATGGCAGACTGAGGAGGTATTTGCAGTATTCATGGAAAAGGGGGGCGGGGTCAGGGCAATTCAGGGCTGCTGGGGGGGGGAGGCAAGAGGGGGAATTTGCCCCAGGCCCCCCCAAGAATGTCAGGGGCTCCCCCCACCTCCGCCTTCCCTCATCCCCTGGCACCTCAGCACGCCATGTCCAGGAGCAGCCCTGGACAGCACTGCAGCGGCGTGGCTCCAGCGGGGACTGAGCTCCTCCTGCTCAGAGCTGCGTGGTAAGGGGGTGGGGCTGCGAGCTGCAGCCAAGTGGCGGGAGCTCAGGTCCCGTTGGAGCCACGCCACTGCAGTGCTGTCCAGGGCCGCTCCTGGACACGGCGAGCTGAGGCTCCGGGAGAGGGGAGAGGTGGGGGTAAGCATCATGGTAAGGGGGCTGGGGCCAGAGGGGTTGGATAAGGGGCAGGGAGTCCCGGGGATGGTCAGGGGACTGGGAGGGGGCAGAGGTTCTGTGGGTGGGCGGTCAGGGGACAGGGATCGTGGGCGGTCAGGGGGTCTGTCAGGACTTGGCAGGGGGTTGGATAGGGATCAGGGCAGTCAGGGGACAGGGAGTGGGGTGGGGTCCCAGGGTGGTGGTTGGGGGAGTCTCGGGGGGGGGGGGGGGCGGGCAAAGGGGAAAGGGGAGGAGGGGGGGGGGGGGTTTGGGAGGGAGGCAGTGGGGGGGCATGAGGTGGGGGGGGGTCATATGGGGGGCAGGGCCAGGCTGTTTGGGGAGGCACAGCCTGCCCTACCCTAAAGCTTATTCAGCAGTTTGAGGCTTGCAGATAACTATTTAACACAAAGAGCCAAGCTGTTACCTTTTCCCTTAGGGCTACCATCCCTTTCACTTCTCAAATGCCAAATTATAGTCTACATTTAATTTCAGTGCCATAGGGAGATTCATGTCAGGGGAGGGTAGCTTCATTTAAAATTAGCCTCTTTAGATTAACAGATTTAGTGATAGAGCCAAGAGAGCCATGGGGGAGGGATCACATGAGGAGCAATATACTATACCACCTACCTCCTTCCCAACCATACCAAGGGAGGCCTCCTCCCCTGCATTCCCTGAAGCTCCAGAGGGGTTAATTGAGTGGTTCTCAAACTTTTGTACTGGTGGCCCCTTTCACACAGCAAACCTGAGTGTGACCCCCCCTTAAATATATAAAAAAGTGTTTAATTTATAACACTATTATAAATGCTGGAGGCGAAGCAGGGTTTGAGGTGGAGGCTGACAGCTCACAACCCCCAGTAATAACCTTGTGACTCCCTGAGGGGTCCCGACCCCCAGTTTGAGAACCCCTGGGTTAATTTAATTTTAGCACCCTGTGTCCATTCACATGCATGTGCTATTTTGAGCATTTCAGTTTTCACAACATAGGCTCATCTCAGATTCTGGAACAAGCTCAAATGCTCAGTTCGTGGAGTATGTACATAGTCTATACTAAAGACAAACTCACAGTAACTGTCTCCAGTTTGTGAGGAAACCGATAAATTCATGGTGGTTAAGTCCATTAATGGCTATTAGCCAGGACGGGTAAGGAATGGTGTCCCTAGCCTCTGTTTGTCAGAGTGGAGATGGATGGCCGGAGAGAGATCACTTGATCATTACCTGTTAGGTTCACTCCCTCTGGGGCACTTAGCATTGGCCACTTTTGGCAGACAGGATACTGGGCTGGATGGACCTTTGGTCTGACCCAGTATGGCCATTCTTATGTTCTAACCTAAATGAATCCAAAGTTATGGAGACAGATATGAGTCAAGGAAGCCAGCAGAATATCAGAAACAGAAAAATCTCTGACTGGATGGGCTCAGGCGTTTGGTCACAAGCTGAGGTGTTTCAAAAGTTTTGGACTTTTTTAAGCAGAATTTTTGTATTGTTTCTTTAAATATATCAAACGCAGCAAGTATTTGGCCACACGCTTCTGAAACCCCAAACCATATTCAGGTTTTGGCAGACTAATTTCAGCTTTTCAATTAAAAAAAAACACAACAAATTTAGAAGAAAAGCAGACATTGTCTGTGATTTTTTTTCTGCTTTTTAAAAATCCCTAGTTTTCAATTCAAAATAGTTTAACAAAATATTTGTCCAACCCTTTTAATGAGCTTTACTGCCTTTTAGCACTAGCTGATGCTGAGAACCAGTGATACCTTGTAAAGGTGACTTGAAAAGAAGTTTATGCCGAGATGTGGAAGGTTTTTAAATGTTTATTTTTCCCAGGGCCACCTAGGGGGTGGGGTGGGGCGGCAAGTGGTGCAATTTGCCCCAGGTCTCACAGGGGCCCCCGCGAGAATATAGTATTGCAACTTTTTTTATGGAAGGGGCCCTGAAATTGCTTTGCTCCATTCCCCCTGAATCCTCTGGGCAGCCCTGGGGCAATCTTGATACCACTGAAGATCTCAGGCCTAAAGGCTAATGAAGACTCTCAGCTGGCCCCTGAAGACACTGACAAGGCCAAGGTGAGGGATGAGAATACAACCACCTGCTACATCCCACCCATAAAGCTTCAAAAGCAAGGGATGGGATCCCAGATATTTTTGGGAGAGGGACAGAGCTGTGTGAGTGAGGAGAGAACAGTGATATTTGACTGAAACTCAGCCCAGGTGTGCAACTCTTCTGGCTCAGTTGGGTTAAGCTTCACTTTCTGAGGCCCGAAACTAGGTGAGTTCTGATGTTTCACCACAAGTATTTTTCTATACCTGGAGTTAGTGGATGTGTCTCCATTGATTTCTAGTCTGGACTTGGATCAGAGCCTTTATGCCCAGTCAATCCTTGGTATGCCTGCCAGAAAAGTTGTCAGCTATGATAAGAACAATGGCCTGAGATCACAATTTCATTTCACAAAGACCAGCAAACAGCCATTACTTGGTATTATATCCAAGTCTCTAAAAACAGGGGCAGGATCCATACTGTCTTTCAGCATAATGGCTATAAATCTCATTAACAAACCTCTGTGCCTCTAGTCGTCCACAAAAGTGCTTTTATGTGTGTAAAATTATCCTTTCCTGCTGTTTCTTCAGCTATATATTTTTTAGCTTTTCTTTTAAAAAGTAACATCTAAAGCACTGTTTGCTCACTATTAATGCCATGTAATAGCAACATAACAACATATCATTCCTACTGTAGCTTTCTCTTTGATCCAGATCTCGTATGTTGTTGTGGGAGGAAGGTTGTATGTTTGTTTTGGCAGAATTCAGTTTATTATGAACCTTGAAATGCTAATGTTCAAAAGTAATCTAATTGAAGAGAACCATCCCTTGAAAAATAAAATGAAAACAAATATTGTGCTTCTTGTTATCTTAACCCACCAAGACATCTCAATTATTCTATCCACAATGGCATCAGATGTTTGGGCAAGTTTTTTAAGGTGATATTTGCCTTAAGGAGAATCCAAGAAGGATAGTCAGTGTTTGATGATTACTTGCCTGTAGTCTAATATAATTTGTTGTTGTACTGACAAATGTAAAAGGTAAAATAAAATAATTACTTGGCACTTACATAGTGGGCACAATTCCCATTTTTTAATCAGTTGTGATAATATTGTTTAAGTAGCTATTCCTGGTACTTATGGGAATAGTTGCTCATTACTATTACAATCTCCCCCTCATAGGACTTTATCTTGAAGAGCTTTCTTAGGGGGGAAAAAAAATCAATTGCAGTTCATGGGAATTGTGCCAGAACAAGGACTGCAGGATCTAGGAGTCCAATTGACTATTGGGGCTCCTTATGTGCTGAAAGATAGAAACAGGCCTATACACTGTTCTTAACTGATGCCTTACTGCATTTCCCCTGCGGATATTGAGGTATCTTTAAAATAAGTCAGACAAAGACAAGAGTGGTATTGAGCTCACCAAACTTTTGTCAGCCTGGTTTTAGTTTTACAAAACCACATTTAATGTTTAGATTCAAGGCCCATTTATCTAAACTTCCATGGGGTGGGCAGATGGGAGGGGAAGGAAGGGCCTGCAGGAGGAAGGCTGAGGCCTGAAACTATGGAACTAGGCTTATCTGGCCTGCTGATATCATTACCTTTTGTATGAGCTTTTGCTCAGTGACTTCATGGACTACCTGGGGAGGATGGGAAGGGAGTGCTTTTCTGCATGGGAGCCATTACACTAATGCTATGAAAAGAAGTGGGTGTGTGTGTATAGCTATTTAATACCAAAAGCACCATTTACTAACACACATGAACAATACAACATATTCTCACAATAGTAAGTTCAGTTAAGTTGTTATGCACTGAAAATTGGTTCTGAAGTACAGCTTTTAACAGGTGAGAAGCAGTTCCCCCAAATTATTGTGGATCTGTGCTGCCTGAGAGGAGGGCAAATTAGCTACTTACAACTGAACTATTGCCTTAAATGATACAGGAGAGCTGGCTGAGCATATGTGTAACTACTTGGTGCCCTGTGCAATTACCTGATTTCTACACAGGTTTTTCAGGCATAATTTTGAAAACTGGTTTTGAAAATCTGGTCAATATTTTTGCCTATAGCAAAATATTTCTCTGGTAAGGTAAGCCATATGGGAGAGTGGTCTAATGGACAATGGGAACTCCTGAAATTGATTCTCTGTTCTGCACAATGTAGCACATACCATAGTTAATCACCGTGTGTCAGTTTCCTCACTTGGAAAATGGGGATAATTCAGAGGAAAAAACAATCATAATTTTAAGCTAAGTTCATTACCTAACTTTGGAGTTAATAACCCATTTATACCAATTAACATTATAGGATAAAAAAGCAAAGCATTTAAAGTATGCAAATAAACAGGTAAGGGTAAAGGGATAAAAAACACATAATCTCTTTAAGTGTACACTAAGAACAGCAGTAATGATTACCTGATTCAGAAGGGTCATGGGAGGATAATGTTAATTAATACTTGTTTAGCACTTTGAAAGAGTCCACTGAAGTCTACAGAAGACTCTCTGACTTCAATGGGCTTTGGACTAGGCCCCCTTTTTTTAGTTTTTTTCACAATCTGAAATAACTGCCATCTAAACTAAACAAATATGTATTTTCTCTCTTAAATGGGAAAACATAATGCCTTCCATTGACATAGTTTACACCAGAGATTTTGGAACATAAGAACGGTGATACTGGATCAGACCAAAAGTCCATCTAGCCCAGTATCCTGTCTATTGACAGTGGCCCATGCCAGGTGTCCCAGAGGGAGTGAACCTAACAAGTAATGATCAAGTGGTCTCTCTCCTGTCATCAATCTCCACCCTCTGGCAAACAGAAGCTAGGGACACCATGCATATGGAAGTTAAGCACAAATGCTAACAATATGGTTAATTTGTTTTCTGTTAATTTTAAAGATTTTAATCAAACATTTCCATGTAAGTATTTCTATAATATGTATAAAGCACCATAAAGATGTATGGTGCTTCATAGACACAACAAAGATTATGCTCAAAAGTAACCAACCTTGTTTCAAACATTTTCATAAAATGGAAAAATAGCTTTGTTGCTGGGGAGTCAGCTATACTACCATGGGGGGAAAAACACAATTTTGTTTATCCCTTCTCTAGAACTTAAACAGTATGGTATCTGAGACCACCAAAGTGATAAAAATATATTGCCTGGGATAGGACATGGAATTTGTGATGCTCTGATTAATATTTCAATACATTGCTTCTTAACATCTTGTGGAAGCACTTTTCATACTTTCACCATCATTACAGAACCACAAATAACAATTTTATTAACCCATCATCTTTTAATATTTTCCTGATATCCCACACTTGCTCACAAGAATGTTTATTATGGAACCATAACTTGCATATCCCCATTACGCACAATTCTACAGTCCATTTCTACTATGGAGAAATGTCCACTTCTTTTCAGCAAACTGTGTGCACAGGGTCTGAAACAGAAAATAAGATTTAAGATGTATCTAGATTATCCATATATATGTGATTACAAATACAAAATGTAGTTAACCCTGCTTATGTTATGACTTTTCTATATGCAGTTTCTTTAGGCTAATTTTCTCTGCAGACTTTCACTTTAAAAATGAGATCTAGTCAGAAAAATAACTATAAAATTGGGATGGTGGGATTTCACATTTGTTCATTCTGACTTCCATAACAAAATTGATCAGTTTACTGACAATGATGAAAATTTTTCAAACTTGTGGGAAAAGGTGAGTTTCTGCAATTCCCACTGAAGCCAATGAGACCTGTAGGGGCTCAGCCCTTTTGAAAGTCAAAGCACCTATTTAGGTGCCTAAATATGGATTTAAACACCTTCCTTTGAAAATATTGGCCACCACCTTTTGTATACTGTACAAACTTGCTGTGTAAGTCACCGAAAGAGGGGAAAAAAGTTACCTACCTTTCTGTAACTGTTGTTCTTCGAGGTATGTTGCACATGTCCATTCCACTGTAGGTGTACAGTTGTTGGAGAAATTTTTTCCATCAGTGGTACCTGTCAGGGCAGCTTCAATACCCTTTGCTGTTGCATGCCACCACATGCAGGTATGAGAGGATGGAGCTGCACTTGTCAATTCTCCCTGTTCCTTCTAACCAGAAGGGAAGGATTGCAAGTCATGGATTGGACATGTGCAACACATATCGAAGAACAACAATCAAGGAAAGGTAGGTAGCTGTTTTTTCTTCAGTGACTGAACATATTCATTCCATTGCAGGTGACTCTCAAGTAGATTACCATGGAGGTGGTCTATCTAAACAGCGATTGTGGAACAACACATCCAAGACTGGCAGTGTTCCTGAACTGATGGGAAATGGAATAATGAACAGCAAAAGTGTAAACTGACAACCAAGTCACAGCTTGGCAAATATCTCAAATAGGTACTTGTTCGAAGAAAGTTGCTAACTCTGCTTGTGCTCTTGTTGAATGGGACAACACTCTAAGACAGGGATCAGCAGTCTTTGGCACGCGACTTATTAAGGAAATCCACTGCCGAGTTGGGATGGTTTGTTTACCTACAACATCCACAGGTTCGGACGATCTCAGCTCCCACTCACTGTGGTTCACCGTTCCAGACCAATGGGGGGGCTGTGGGAAGTGGCAGCCAGCACATCCCTTGGCCCACGCTCCTTCCCACAGCCCTCATTGGCCTGGAACGGTGAATCGCGGCCACTGGGAGCTGTGATCATCTGAACGTGTGGATGCTGCAGGTAAACAAACCGTCCCAGCTCGCCAGCGGATTTCCTTAACGGGCCATGTGCCAAAGGCTGCCGATCCCTACTCTAAGAGGTGGTATGACATGAACTAACTGGTAGCTCAAACTCAAGAAGAAATCCAGGTGGAAACCCTCTGAGTAGAAACTGGTTGGCCTTTCACCCTGCCTCAACTGACAAATAACTGAGATGAGGGTTTAAAAAAGACCTGGTGTGGTCCAAGTAGAAGACTAAAGCTTTTCTCACGTCCAATGAATGTGTGAGGATTCAGGAAGAAAGCTGGCAAATACATTACCTGGTTAATGTGGAAACTGGAAGCCATCTTTGTCAAGAATGTTGGGTGAGGGCAGAGGTAAACATTATTCTTACGAAAAACTGTAGAAGGAGGCTCTGAGACAAAAGCTCTCAACTCACCCACGTCCATAGAGGGGTGCAGTAGGGAGCAAGCAGCAAGAGATTCAAATGGTGACCCCATTAATGTTGTTAATTCCAGGCTGAGATCACATGGGGAAACAGGTTTTGCATCTGTGGCTATAACAAATTTTACACTTTTAGAAATCTGATAGCTATGGGATTGAAGGGGAAAGGGTGGAAGGGCCACCTTCCATACCTGCCAAATGTACTTTAATACAACTTACTGTCAGACCTTGATGTTGATGGAAGCTTGCACTGAAGAGACACATTTTTGTTGAAACCAGATAGGGAAAAAAGTTTCCATTTGGCCCAGAGTTAGCTGTCTCCCTACCTGGGGGAAAGGATCACTAGCCTGCTAGCCAGGGCAGCTATCTGGGAGCAAGTACTGTCTCCGCAGCCAAAGGAGACTGTAAAGGAACTTTCAGCACCGGAGGCAAGTGAATGAGTGAACCCCAGAGACATTGTAGGGCGCACCCTCACCAACTGGTGGCTGCCCCACCTGAAGGAGCCTGGGACCACAACACAATGCCACCGAAGATGGGACTCTACAGTAAGGAAGCCACCAAGCAAACTGGAATAGAAAGGCCCAGTGGTGCTGGAACTAGGGGTGTTGCCGCACCCCCTGATTGGAGTAGTAATAACAAACACCAAATACATGGTTTCCATCATTAGCACCCCCCACTATAAAAATTGTTCCAGCAGCCATGGAGGGCCATGCCTCAGACTGAAAGGACTGGTAGGGAGTAACCCAGGGCAGCAGATTCTGACTCCTTGGTGGAGTCCCTGCTGTTCAGGTGTTGATGTACACGGGGCCCTCGGCTGGGACCTAGTGGAGAGGGAGGGCCTGGGTCTCCATATGCCCCTGGCCTTAGTCTCCTCAACCATGCCAGGGCTGAGAGCCAAGCCCTCTAATCACTAGGCCACCCAGCCCTCCAAACCATCTATTACACTCCCTCTAGAAGGTGAGATTGGACCGACCACTGAAGAATGGTGTCATGAGTGGTCCCTGAAGAGGGACATGGAAGGGGATGGGAAGGGAAGAAAAAAACAAATTTAGGGCATATCCCAGATCCACTGTGGTTAGGACCCCTCGATCCAATGTGATGTGAGTCCAAGCACAGAGGAATTGAGATAGACAATTGGAAAACATTTTGGGTAGGAACAGAGGTGTGTAGGAACTGGTATATTGCCCTCGACAAACATGTTTAGTTTGCAAAAAGAACAGGAGTACTTGTGGCACCTTAGAGACTAACAAATTTATTAGAGTATCAGCTTTCGTGGACTACAGCCCACTTCTTCGGATGCATATAGAGTGGAATAAATATTGAGGATATATACACACACATACAGAGAGCATGAACAGGTGGGAGTTGTCTTACCAACTCTGAGAGGCCAATTAAGTAAGAGAAAAAAACTTTTGAAGTGATAATCAAGATAGCCCAGTACAGACAGTTTGATAAGAAGTGTGAGAATACTTACAAGGAGAGAGAGATTCAATGTTTGTAATGGCTCAGCCATTCCCAGTCCTTATTCAATCCTGAGTTGATTGTGTCTAGTTTGCATATCAATTCCAGCTCAGCAGTCTCTTGTTGGAGTCTTTAGTTTGGGCTGCTGGTTTAGAGGAACCTTCTATTGCAGAGGAGGGGGAGATGTGAGGTGGTCACCTCCTATCATTCCTGCCCCTTTTTCTTGACAAGGTATAGGCTAAGGTATAAAGTTCTGATATCCATGAGCCTGCTGGGGCTGGAATGGCTTCCTCTTTGTCCCTGATGTATAGATTCCAAGTGACTTCAAAGTTGCCCTGGAATCTTACAGGCAAGTAGCCAATCATCCATCCTTTTCCAGAAAGGAGGGACCTTCAAAGGACAGATCTTGGATGGTCTGCTGTACTTCAAAAGGGAGATTGGAAAACTACAGCTATGAACATCTCCCCATAGATATGGCAGATAACATGGATTGAGCTCCTAAGTCTGCCATGTCCAAACTGTCCTGGCCACTAGCTAGCCCTCTTCCACCATCACACTGAATTCCTGATAGATACTTCCAGTAACCTGTCTTTAAACTTCATGATGTTTTTACACAAAGTGAAGTCATCGTGAATAAGAGTTTGCTGGTTAGCAATTCTAAGTTGCAGCCGTCCCCTTGAATAAAGTTTACAACCAAACAAGTGAAGTCTTTTGACTCCTTCCCCTTCAGTGTCGATGCTTGGTACCCCTGCCTCTCCCGCTTGTTAGCTGCTGCCACCACAAAAGAGCCTGAGGGATGGTGAGAGTAGAGGTATTCAAAACCCTTAAAAGGGACATAGTATCTCCTCTCTGACCATTTTGCTGTAGGAAGGAGGGATCTGTCAGAAGTGCTACACTGGAGGGCCCTGTCAAAGCTAATATGCTCACTAGCATGTGGGATTTCTTGCAGATCTCATGCACCTGAATGTGTAACACTGAGGTTACCCTTTTAGGCAGTTCTTGGTGAGTTCTTGTAATCCTCTGGTGGCAGTGAATCACTCACCATCTCTACAGTCTCATCTGGAGATAAGGATGAAGACACACCAAGTTGTTGAGGATAATGTTGTCTGTGGTGCTGATAATCTTGGTTCATCCTTGAGGAAATCCCCCTCGTAGGTGAGGGGAAGTTCTAGCAGGGGGAGGGTCCCTCCAAAGTGTCCACAAGGGCCACTGACATGGTGGTGGTGGGCCCTATGCTTGCGCAGACCATTGCCACTTATTTTTTATCTATCTAGTTTTTGCTGAGCCCAGCAACAGTTTTTTAGTGGCCAAATGGAGCTCTCAGAGCCCACCACTGAATTTGGCACTCCTCCACAATGTGTATTTAATCATTATTTAATCTGTGCCATAGCTGCCGCTTGGATTGTCTCAAAGACCCTGAGGGTGCTGGTTGGCTGCACAGAACCCTGGCCCAGTCTGGAATCTGTTAAGAAGGGCCCTGATATGGCAGGTTGAAACTGGGTGATATTGAGATATGCCCACTCCTGGGACTAACCCCAAGGCTGTGATGGAGGGAATGCATCCCATCTCACATGGAACACACGAGACCCCATCTCCAAGTCCAAAGAAGATTACTTTGAGTTATGTGATAATAGTGGAGCAGATCCTGTGTGAACAGGAAAGAGCTGAGACTGGGGTTGGCAGTACCAGAGATATTAACAGTGGTTTGCCTCTGGATTTTATCAGCCTATTTGATATCAGAAGTGTAGAGGGTATTGATACCATATGCTCAGAGGAGCTAGTGTAGGAAACAGTCACTGGTATTGGCTGAAACCCTTCCTGCTCCCATGAAGACACTGGTATCAAACAGTTGAGTAGTTCTCCAGCAGCTGCATATGCATCCATTGTTGTCAGTACCCAGAATTGGGTTTTGAGTTTGATGTCTTTGCATAGGAACTTCAGGTGTCGGCCTCAATGCCCTGGCACAGGTTCCGGAGTCAAGTCTGGTGAACATTTCTCCTCAGGAGTCTCTCCCAGAGTCTTTACCGCTAGATGGCTTTGGTACCAATGATCTTGCTAAATGGGGGACTGACTCTTTGGAAGATCGATGTCTTTTCTTCAGTATTGGAGCCATACAATGAAGTGCCAAAGGGAGTATGCTCTGAACCCGATGGCTCTGGTGGAGGGCGGAGTGCTGCCTCCATAAGGAGACACTTAAATCTCACAGCAAGGCTTAAATCCTTTACAGTTGTGACACTTGTCACTGATGTGGTACTTCCCCAAACATTCTAGGCAGCTGAGTTGTGAGTTCCTGACTGACAGCAGCTGGCAAACAATTGGCAGGACTGAAGCCCCAGAGTGAGGCATAGCTCCAGTCCCAGTACCAAGATTAAAATTTGGTCCAAAATCTGAAATCTAACATTCACTATACTTGATACCTAACTAGCTACTGAGAGAACATATGATCTATATGCAGAGTGAGGGAAAAACTTTCAGTATCAAGATGGGAAGCGCTCCAACAACAGTCATGGGTGGAAAGAAGGAACTGAGGATTCAGGGAAGATGTGCAGTGGCAGAAGGCACTTGAGCCATCCCAAAAGATACTGCTGAGGGGAAAAAGTTCTCTGACAACTGTGTACTCCTCAGGCACATACCTACAGTGGAATAGACATGTGCAATCACTCAAAAAACAAATAAGAATCTGCAGAGAACTCAATAGAAAACACTGAAGGGATCACTTGCAGTGTTTTTCTGCCCTCTGGTCTTCTCCTATGCCTTTCTTTGAGAGGTGGCCTGACACAATATATTTGAAGCCAGATTTCCATAACTGCTTAGTTCTCATGTAGACAAATAAGTGGCCAGATTTTCAAAAGTGATCAGTAGAACTGGTTGGGGGAAAAAAACCAAAACTTGCATTACGCCTTTTTCCACTGAGAAATGCCATTTTGTCAGCACCCAGAACGTTTTGAGTAAATGTATCAGTTTTGAAGAACATTTCTCAGGTCAGATCAAGCTAGGGGAAGTACTAAGAAGCACCCTAGAACAGCTCAGTGGCTTGGGCAGTCAACTGGTATGTAGGAGACCTGGGTTCAAGTTTCTATTGTTCCTGCTTCAAAGCATAGCCAATATCCCAGCGGCTAGGGAATTCACTTTGGTTTATGACATGTGTCTAAGTTGGGTAATTTTCATTCCATCTCCCTAAATACCCCAGAATAATTTCTTCATACTCCTCACAGAAAGCAAGCTGGGTATAATGACTGCTATGTTTCCACCCAGAGGTTGCTAAATTTCTATGAAGCACTTTTGTATATACCTTTATCCAGAAAACAACTGATATAAGGTATGATTATTAATGAAGACAGTCTCCTGCAATGATAAAACATTTCAAAATAAACCTACACGTTCTGCTGTTAATGGCCAGCCAGCACTTAAAGCTGAAGGTAGGGAAAAATAACAGTATTTCATTAACTGAATAAGAATAGACTAATAACACCATCTTTACAAGATACAAATACTGTATTTTCTGGCGTATAAGACTACTTTTTAACCCAGGAAAATCCTCTCAAAAGTCGGGGGTCGTCTTATACGCCGGGTGTCGTCTTATAGGGCGGGTGCTGAAACTTCCGAGCCGGACTGGAGAATCTACGGTCGCCGCATATGGTGGGGGGAGCTCAAAAACGGCCGCGGCCGCATCCCCGCCCGATGACGAGGTGAGGGGGCGCCTCACCGGGAAGGTGTAAGTGAAGAGCGGAGCAAGCTGCAGGTGTCCGGGACGCCCGGGGTATGGAAAAAAGAGAGCGGCGCTGTGCCCAGAAAAACACGCCTCTTTCACCCGTCTGGCCCGCCCTTGTATCCTATTACCGTACCTCCTTCTCTGCCTCTCAGATCTCGCTCCTGAGGACTGCAGTGAAGCGGCGCAGGCGCGCATGTGTGAGATCTGAGAGGCAGAGAAGGAGGTAATAGAATACAAGGGCGGGCCAGACGGGTGAAAGAGGCGTGTTTGTGCTACCGCTCTGATAGTCTTGGAGACAGGGAGGGCTGGGCAGGCAGGGAGAGCTGACCAATCCAAGCAGGCTTTGTATACAACAACCAGCCAATCGCCGGTAAGGTACATCGCTTGCCGTGATTGGCTGGTTGTTGTATACTGGGTACCACATACAGTACAGCACCAGTATCTGTACCTGTTCATACAGTATAGCACCAGTACATACAGTACAGTATACAAATGTCCAACAGTCAAAACCCCATCATGGCTCCACCAGCAAGAAGAAAAAAATATGAAGCCAGTTTCAAACTTAAAGTTGTAAACTTTGCCATGGAACATAATAACTGCGCTGCTGCAAGACAATATGGAGTAACAGAAAAGATGGTTCGGGACTGGAAAGCAAATGAAAAAGCATTAAAGAGTATGCCAAGGGGTAAGTGTGCATTAAGAAGAGGCACTCCACATTGGCCAGAACTCGAAAAACATGTAGCAGACATGGTGAATGAGCATCGCCAAAACGGTTATGTAGTGACACGAAATAAAATACATTTGTTTGCACTTCAGTGGGCCAAATCTAACCCAGATCACAGCAACAGATTTAAGGCCACTGTATCCTGGTGTACTAGATTCATGGGAAGGCATAATATGGTACTGAGGCAAAAGATGAAAATTGCCCCAAAATTACCTGCAGATCTTGATAGCAAAGTAAATAGTTTCCATCGATACGTAATACAACAGCGCACTAAACATGGCTATGCGTTAAGTAGTATTGGAAATATGGATGAAACTCCAATGAATTTTGATATGGTTGGAAATAAAACTGTCCATCAAAAAGGTGAAAAAACAATTTTAATTAAAACAGGACATGAGAAGTCCAGTTTTACAGTGGTACTAGGATGCACAGCTGATGGCGCCAAACTGAGACCAATGATCATTTTTAAAAGAAAAACAATGCCGAAATTCAAGTTCCCTGTTGGTTGTTTTGTACATGTGAATGAAAAAGGCTGGATGGATGAAGAAGGGGTAAAGCTATGGCTTGATAATGTATGGAGCAGGCGACCAGGTGGACTTATTCAAAAATGTAGTCTATTGGTGTGGGATATGTTCAGGGCTCATTTAACTCCCAGCACCAAGAAATGCTTGCAAGACTAAACACAGATGCGGCAGTTATTCCTGCAGGATTGACATTGTTGGTACAGCCACTGGATGTGTGCCTAAACAAGCCATTTAAAGATCGCATTCAAGAACAGTGGAATGAATGGATGGTTAGCGGCGAAAAGTTATTCACAAAAGGAGGAAACATGCGTGCTCCACAGTTGGATGTTTTGTGCAAGTTTGTCATAAAAGCCTGGAATGATATTGATGCAGAAACAGTAATCAAGTCTTTCAAGAAGTGTGGCATATCAAATTCATTAGATGGTATGGAGGATGACTACTTGTGGCAAGATGAAGAGGAAGCCGAAGCTGAGACCACACCATCTGATACGGAATTCGATCCATACGATGACTGCCTTACAAATGTATCACAAGATGTCATTGATGTACTTAGGATATCAGATGACGAACAGGAGGATTTTGAAGGCTTTTAAAGGGAAACTGTCACGCCAGCAAAACCTGTAAAAATACCGTAGCTTGCAGTTATGATGGGCGTTGCTAACTCGCCAGGGACTTGCCCGGCACTTGCTCTCTCTCTCTTGTTTGTTATCTTCCTCCTATCATCATCAGTTCCAGTTTGGTTGACAGCTTAGAAAACAAATAGCATGGCAGCTCCCATGGGCTTATTGTCTTATCCTTCCTTTCAGCTTTAGAGTGAATTAGGAAAAGTTTAATCCACTTGCACTGTTTTATGTTTACATGTTTGATGACAAACAGCCTTATGTTTATAAGTGACAGTTTTCCTGCTAAGTACCTGCATGTCATAAGCATTTGAATTAAAATTATCATATTGAAATCAAATCTGATGTTTTTTTAATTTTTTTTTGGTGTGCGTTGGAAGAGGGGTAGTCTTATACGGCGAGTATATCCCAAACTCTATATTTTAACTGGAAAAGTTGGGGGTCGTCTTATACGCCCAGTCGTCTTATACGCCGGAAAATACGGTAATATCTATCTTCTAACCACTATTTGGTAAATAATTGTCATTTATGTTCTGGGAATACAATGTGTACTGTACCACAGTACTATATTTTATCTATTGACAAATTATCTAAATACTATAGTTATTCATTGCATAATGCCGAGGAACATTCATTTTTTTGTTTACCTTCTTTGATGTTGTTGATGGCTCAATCTATCTTGTTTGAGTACTGTAACAGAGGCTTTTATTTCATTCAGTCAATATTCTGAAGAGCCTTTCAGAAAGCTTCATCTGACTTACGTATTTTTGTGAGACCTAAAAATAAAATCAACTCAATAAGAATATGGCAGACAAAAAAAGCAGTAAATGTTAAACATTTTGAGATGATGTATTACCTGAATGTTTGTCTCTCTCCAGATTTCTGAAAGTATTCCTCACATTTTTTTTTTTTCAGTTTAAGTTTTAAAGGTATCCTTGCATTCTTCAGTTTAAATAGAACTTTTCATTCTTCCAGATTCTTCATGATCAGGAACATACAATGTTGATAGTTGTTTGTGTTTGATAGTCAGCTATCTAAGCCTTAGGAGTCTTCTGCGAAGACTGAATCAGCCATTGAAGAACTAAGCTGCTCTCAGTGGAAGCTTATGAGAAGTTCTGCTATGATAGGGTGGGTATTCTATTAAAAAGAATTAGCTTAACGTTAAATGAAAAACTGAATAGAGATTTAGCTACTTTTATTTATTTATATAGCCTGGATTAGAGGATTTTTTAAATGTTGTTTTTTTAAACAAGTAGGTACATCCATAACTGTGAAATCATAGTGCTGCATTTGACTGATGGACAATGTGGCCTGGTTTACTTGCCACAGTACTGAGGCAGGAGACCAAGGTTCTAGTCTCAATGTTGCTACTGACTGGACATGCTGTACAGTCTTGGGGAAAAATCACATAACTGAGCTGTGTCTCAGTTAGTCTCATTTTACACATGGGGGTGGGGAGGAACTATAATACTGTTGTTACCTATCCCAAGTTGTGCTGGGAATGCTAATTTGTTAGTCTGTAATACACATTAAAATCAGTAAGTGCCATATAATAATTATTGCATAACTTCATACAATGCTCAGCCCAAAGGTTTCAGGCAGGGTTGGAGCTGTGCTTAGGTGTTGCACAAATATGTAGTAAGACATAGTCCCTCTGCAATGAGTTTAAAAACTAAAGCTCTCGTCCTGCAAACTTTGATAGATATTAGGTGCTTAATTTTACCACTGTGAGTAGTCTAGCTGAACATAAAGTTAAGCATGTGTGTGTTTGCAGGATCAGGGCCAAAAGGGAGGAAAGGAGAAATAGAATCATCTATAAACATTTTAGAGACAGTGAAGCTGTTGGAAAAATGGAAAAAATAACTTAAAGAACTTTGAAATATCAAAAGCTGTTTCCATTTTACAGGGTTCAAAATGGACCCATTTTTGTTTTTAAAAATTGCAGCTTATTTTATTTACTGAACTAGATTTTAAGGTAACTGAAACTTCCATAACCATGTTGCTAAAAGTGATCACAAAAATAGGTAAATAGTTTTGATAATGTTGAGAAAATATTACAAATGTTTTTTTGGTTTTGAGAGAAAATCATTTCAAATTTTGACTAGCTCTAATCTACACAGACATTTGCAATGTTCTCCCTTGATAATTAAAAATACTCTGTGTAAGATAAGTGTCAACTGTTGCCATCTGCCTTTACCCCCATTACGAACTGGGTCATTTCTTAGAAGCCTCACAGCAGAGGTAAGCCTGGAGAGACTAGTGGCCCTACAGAACAGTTCAGGGAGATCATTCAGTGCCCAAGGAGCAGCATGAAAGAATGCATGAAGGTGTCTGTGTGAATAGCTGACAAACAGGAGCCTGAAGCTGAAGTAATTGATAATGGAACAGAGAAGGTAAGGGAGGGGCAGGGTAATAAGAGAAGAAGAGTTGACAAGAGGTGGAGTTGTACAGGGCTTGGAAGATAAGGACAAGAAGCTTGAATTTAATGTGTGAAATGGGGGAAGCCAATGGAGGATCTGGTCAGAATCAAAGGTAAATGAAATTTATTTTCTCAGCATTTTGAGAGAGAAGGGCATTAAGGGAGGCAGAGAGTACATCAGTAGCATGAGAGGCAGGTGTGGTCAATGTGTGGGTTTTTGTTTGTTTGTTTTTGAGGCTAGAGGTGAGAGACCAGGGCATATGTTGCAGGAAATACTGAGGAGGAAAGAGAGGGATAGAATCTGAGAGTGATGAGGGATGTTAGTAGCCCAGAATAAATGTGGCTTAGGGGTGGCAAAATTAGGACGCATACAAGAAAATTGTCCTACAATTCTGCTCCATGGCTCATGTGGGAATATTGTAACCCTATAAAGTATTGATTTGTGAATATTTATCCATTCCTCCAAACACCTCTTGATTTTACCACAATTGTGTTGGTAGAGTGAACAGTGAGTGGAATCTGGACATAGGCACATAGCCATAGCCATTACATTAAGGCCATCTGAATTTTTGGTAATAGAGGGTGAAACTGTATGACCCCTGCATGGTTTCCTTATTCAGTCTTCGAAATGTTTTTGGCCAGCCCCTCTCCCCCAACCTTTTCTTCCAGTATCTAGCTTCAGGATGATACTTTGAGTCAAAGTATCTTCAGTGGGATATGGGGAAGATGTCCTTTGTTCTATTCTCCTGAAGTCTTTGGAGGCAGATGACTGACACACTGCCTTCATCTAAGGCTCTTCTATATTGGCTTGCTGGCCCATCAGCCTCATCAGCAACCTTTGGAAAATGACAATAGACCTCCAATTCAAGAATGTTTCTTGACCCCCCTGATCTAAAACTGTAGAACAGAAAACTCATTGCTATACTTTGTGGAGTGGCATGCACCATGGCCCCTCAACGTCAGGACCGAAAATTCCAAATTGGAATGAGAGCTGCAAAACTATATGAAGGGAACCTGCATCATTTGTTTTGTTGAAATGGCTGAAACAAAACCCCTGTCTTCTTCTGAACTCATAGCTAAATCTTGCATGTGATTTTTATGAGGCACCATGCTTTCCAAAGATAATTGAATCCATAAAAAAACAATGACCATTATTAGAAACAGGCAATATTGTTTGTAAATCCTAGTCTATTATCATTTGACAGGCTTTAAGACAAATGTGTTTCCTTTCTATACAAAGAGAATAGGCAACTGGAATATGTTGTGAAGAATACATATACGCCTCATAAGAACGGCCATACCAAAAGTCCATCGAACCCAGTATCCTGTCTACCGACAGTGGCCAATGCCAGGTGCCCCAGAGGGAGTGAACCTTAACAGGTAATGATCAAGTGATCTCTCCCCTCTAATCCATCTCCACCCCCTGACGAACAGAAGCTAGGGACACCATTCCTTACCCATCCTTGCTAATAGCCATTCATGGACTTAACCTCCATGAATTTAACTAGTTCTCTTTTAAACCCTGTTAGTCCTAGCCTTCACAACCTCCTCAGGCAAGGAGTTCCACAAGTTGACTGTGCACTGTGTAAAGAAGAACTTCCTTTATTTGTTTTAAACCTGCTGTCCATTCATTTCATTTGGTGGGCCCTAGTTCTTATATTATGGGAACAAGTAAATAACTTTTCCTTATTCACTTTCTCCACACCACTCATGATTTTATACACCTCTATCATATCCCCACTTAGTCTCCTCTTTTCCAAGCTTGAAAGTCCCAGCCTCTTTAATCTCTTCTGATATGGGACCCATTCCAAACCTCTAATCATCATAGTTACCCTTTTCTGAACTTTTTCTAATGCCAGTATATCTTTTTCGAGATGAGGAGACCACATCCGTATGCAGTATTCATGATGTGGGCATACCATGGATTTATATAAGGGCAATAAGATATTCTCCATCTTATTCTCTATCCCTTTTTTAATGATTCCTAACATCCTGTTTGCTTTTTTGACTGGTGCTGCACACTGCGTGGACGAATTCAGAGAACTATCTGCGATGACTCCAAGATCTCTTTCCTGATTAGTTGTAGCTAAATTAGCCCCCATCATATTGTGTGTGTATATATAGTTGGGGTTATTTTTTCCTATGTGCATTACTTTTCATTTATCCACATTAAATTTCATTTGCCATTTTGTTGCCCAATCACTTAGTTTTGGGAGATCTTTTTGAAGTTCTTCACAGTCTGCTTTGGTCTTAACTATCTTGAGCAGTTTAGTATCATCTGCAAACTTTGCCACCTCAGTTTACCCCTTTCTTCAGATCATTTATGAATAAGTTGAATAGGATTGGTCCTAGGACTGACCCTTGGGGAACACCACTAGTTTCCCCTCTCCATTCTGAAAATCTACCGTTTATTCCTACCCTTTGTTCCCTGTCTTTTAACAAGTTCTCAATCCATGAAAGGATCTTCCCTCTTATCCCATGACAACCTAATTTATGTAAGAGCCTTTTGTGAGGCACCTTGTCAAAGACTTTCTGGAAATCTAAGTACACCATGTCCACTGGATTCCCCCTTGTCCACATGTTTGTTGACCCCTTCAAAGAACTCTATAGATTTAGTAAGACATGATTTCCCTTTACAGAAACCATGTTGACTTTTGCCCAACAAGTTACGTTCTTCTGTGTGTCTGACAATTTTATTCTTTACTATTGTTTCAACTAATTTGCTCAGTACCAACATTAGACTTACTGGTCTGTAATTGCTGGGATCACCTCTAGAGCCCTTTTTAAATATTAACATTACATTAGCTATCTTCCAGTCATTGGGTACAGAAGCTGATTTAAAGGACAGGTTACAAACCATAGTTAATAGTTCCGCATTTCACATTTGAGTTCTTTCAGAACTCTTGGGTGAACGCCATCTGGTCCCAGTGACTTGTTACTGTTAAGTTTATCAATTAATTCCAAAACATCCTCTAGTGACACTTCAATCTGTGACAATTCATCAGATTTTTCACCTACAAAGGAGGGCACAGGTTTGGGAATCTCCCTAACATCCTCAGCCGTGAAGACTGAAGCAAAGAATTCATTTAGTTTCTCCGCAATGACTTTATCGTCTTTAATTGCTCTTTTTGTATCTTGATCATCCATGGGCCCCACTGGTTGTTTAGCGGGCTTCCTGCTTCTGCTATACTTAAAAAAACATTTTGTTATTACCTTTTTGAGTTTGTGGCTAGCTGTTCTTCAAACGCCTTTTTGGCATTTCTTATTACATTTTTAGACTTAATTTGGCAGTGTTTATGCTCCTTTCTATTTACCTCACTAGGATTTGACTTCCACTTTTTAAAAGATGCCTTTTTTTCCTCTCACTGCTGCTTTTACACGATTCTTAAGCCATGGCAGCTTTTAGTTCTTTTACTGTGTTTTTAAATTTGGGGGTACATTTAAGTTGGGCCTCTAATTATGGTGTCTTTGAAAATTGTCCACGCAGCTTGCAGGGATTTCACTCTAGTCACTCTACCTTTTAATGTCTGTTTCACTAACCTCCTCATTTTTGCATGGTTCCCCTTTAAATGTCACAGTGTTGGGCTGTTGAGGTGTTCCTCCCACCACAGGAATGTTAAATGTCATTATATTATATTACAATACATTCAATCTCTATACAATATTGACGGTATCTTTAGTAGAAGTGCTACACATTGTAATATGCATGTTGACTTCAGCAATATAATGTTCAGTAGTGATACCGTGACAGCTCCAATTAGATTTAACTTATCCCATTTTTAATAGATTCTATTCAACTTCCTTGGTAAACATTGTACTATTGATGTGAGGGGCAGTAGGCATTGCATCTAATTTTGGTCATGGGAGTGTAACCCCACAGCACTGCCTGTCAGAACTTGCTTGGGAATCATGCTGAGACACACCTCAACAAAAAGGTTATTTTGGAATCACTAAAGCAGCCAATGATTGACTGATTTATACAGAAGGTAGGGGGTAGAGGAGTGAGGCTTCCTTGTGGGACAATCTGTATTTTAAAAGAAGCCATTATAATTGGATATTTGTGGAGAACAACATACGTCTTTTTTTCTAGACAAAACCGTATGTTATAGTGCCTAATCTGTGAGAAGGCTCCCACTGCCTTCAACAGGTTTGGGATCAGGATCACAGTGAATTATTTACAGGAGGATATAAACTTAGATGCTAGCTAACTTCAAAAATCTAGAACCAAATTTGGTTTATAATTACTCTGGTTTAAATTCAAGTAACTCCACTTATTTCACAGATGTGATGGAGAGGAGGAGATGAACAGTTCAGTTTCCATTCTATCCTTTGCCTCTCAACATTAGAAAAGTTAAATGTGCCAGTGGGCTTTTGCCATCCCTCCTTATGGAAGTAGATTTGTAGGGTTTCACTAGCAGTGATTGTGGAATGAGTAAGGTGCGCAAGAGTGAGCCCTTTGGGATATGGGCTCCTGGCCCCTAGTAAGTGCTTCAACACATTCCAAACACAGCCACCAATCAATATTGAGATGATTTTTGGTGATCAAAAGGTGAAAAGCTCTGTCACTTTAATATTTCTTTAAACATCCACCACTCAAGTCATTTTACTATTATGCAAACAGCTTCACATCCTACTATTATGCAAACAGTTTCACAGCTAAAGCACCCAAGAGCATGCTCAGTCACATGTTCTTTATTGATTTGCGAGTTATGTGACAAAACTCTTTATCTGAATAGGGTTTTTTTTTTTTCAGGAAAAAGTGAATTAAGAGGGTGTCAGGATTTAAAGAAATAATTAATCGGACTTCCAAGAGACATTTTATGGTAGTCTCATGTTTGCTAGCATTGGAATGAAAACAACATACTTTAAAATTATTGAATGATTCTTTTTCTGTATGGGGTGGGGGATGTTATCTTCTAAAAGGATATTTCTTATTAAAATAATATAAACAAGTGTTTCCTTGAACCAGCTTGTTTCTATGAGCATTTATTGTTCTATATATATTTTATTTCTCTAAATTGCTTTCACATTCACTCTGTCATCATTGAGCAGAAGAAAGAGGCAGGGCAGCTAAAGCACAATAACATTGCAAATTATGAATTAACCACTTCACTTAATTGGTTTGATTCCATAATGTATAATTTATACCAGCTAATTATACAGCTATTGTCATTTAAATGTTGAAGCAAATGCATCCCATCAACTTCTGAAGCTTATTTTAACAATTGGAAGTCAGCCACAACCATCCTAGAACCTAGCTCAGAATAGTCTAACACCAACATGTTAAGGGTTAGCACATTAGCTTCGAGAAATAATGTTCTGAATTGTCTTTTTTACTTAAACAGTTCTCAGTATGCCTTACTAGCTGAGAGAGAGAAGACCCATTAGCTGAAACACACCTGAACGTGAATTGCTTTAATGCAGGCCCAGTCTATACTAAAAAATTAGGTCAACATAACTACTTCTCTCAGGGGTGTGAAAAATACTCACCCTTGAGTGCTATAGTTAAGACAACCTTAATCTCCATTGACTAGGGCATGTCTACACTATGAAATTAGGTTGATTTTATAGAAGTCTATCTTTATACAGCAACCAATTTTATACAGTCAATCATGCACGTCCCCACTAAGTGCATTAGGTCGGCGGAGTGCGTCCTCAATACCGTGGCTACCGTTGACTCAGGGAGTGATGCACTGGGGGTAGCTATCCCACAGTCCTCTCTGTCCATTGGAATTCTGGGTTAAGCTCCTAATGTGTGATGGGGCAAAAACATTGTTGCGAGTGGTTTTGGGTGCATGTTGTCAGTCTCTCCTCCCCCGTGAAAGCAATGGCAAACAATCGTTTTGCGCCTTTTTTCCTGGGTTATCCATGCAGACACCATAGCATGGCAAGCATGGAGCCTGCTCAGCAGAACACTGCTTTTGTGAGCATTGTAAACACCTCGCGTTATCCTGCAGTATGTGCAGAGCCTAGCTAGGAGCTGTCAGCATGAGGAAGATTGTGAGAAAGACATGGACAGACGTTCCTGAAAGCACGGGATGTGGCAATTGGGATATCATGGTGGCATTGGGGCATGTTGATACAGTGGAACACCAATTCTGGGCCCGGCAAACAAGCACAGACTGGTGGGACCGCATTGTGTTGCCGGTATGGGATGATTCACAGTGGCTGCAAAACTTTTGCATGCATAAGGCCACTTTCATGGAAATTTGTGAGTTGCTTTCCCTGAAGTGCAGGAATACCAAGATGAGACCTGTCCTGACAGTTGAGAAGCGAGTGGCGATAGCCCTGTGAAAACTTGCAATGCCTGACTGCTACCAGTCAGTCGGGAATCAATTCAGAGTGGGCAAATCTATCGTTGGGGCTGCTGTGAACCAAGTAGCCAAGGCAATCAATAACCTTCTGCTAACAAAGGTAGTGACTCTAGGAAATGTGCAGGTCATAGTGGATGGCTTTGCTGCAATGGGGTTCCCTAACTGTGGTGGGGTGATAGGGATATGTGTTCCGCCTATTTTGGCATCAGACCATCTTGCCAAACAGCACATCAACCGCAAGGGTTACTTCTCAATGGTGTTGCAAGCACTGGTGAATCACAAGGGCCATTTCATCAACATCAATGTGGGACAGTCGGGAAAGGTGCATGATGTTCGCATCTTTCGGAAATCTGGGCTGTTTGAAAAGCTGCAAGAAGGTACTTTCTTCCCAGACCAGAAAATTACTGTTGGGGATGTTGAAATGCCAATAGATATTCTTGGGGACTCAGCCTACCCCTTGCTCCCAGGGCTCATGAAACTGTACACAGGCAGGCTGGAGAGCAGTTCAACTATAGGCTGAGCAAGTGCAGAATGGTGGTAGAATGTGCCTTGGGACATTTAAAAGGGTGCTGGTGCTGTTTGCTGAGTAGGTTAGATCTCAGCGAAAGCAATATTCCCATTGTTATTGCTCCTTGCTGTGTGCTCCATAATATCTGAGAGTAAGGAGGGAAACGTTTATGGTGGGGTGGGAGGTTGAAGCAAACTGCCTGGCAGCCAATTTTGAACAGCCAGACAGCAGGGCAATTAGACAAGCACACCAAGGTGCGCTGTGTATCAGAGGCTTTGAAAAACAGTTTCATGACTGACCAGCCTATGGTGTGATAGCTGTGTGGGTTTGTCTTTGACAGTCTTCTGTTGCTTGGGCCATCCCCTGGAGTTGAGTGGCTGGGTGCCTGGAGCCTCTCCCCTGCCCCATTCTTGGGCATTTGGGTGAGGAGGATACGGAACTTGGTGAGGAGGGCAGGCAGTTACACAATGGATGCAGCAGGGTTCTGTATTCTAGTTGCCTTTCCTGCAGCTCCACCAGATGCCTCAGCATGTCCGTTTGGTCCTTCGTTAGCCTTGGCGTCTCCTTCTGCATGTTCCGATCATGCTCGCTGTATGCTTTCCTGGCCTCTGCCACCAAATACCTCCATGCATTCAGCTGTGCCCAATCAGTGCGGGTGAACTGCATGAGCTCTGAAAACATGTCATTGCGAGTGGGTGTTTTTTTTTTTTTTTTTTTTTTTTTTTTTGCCTTCCAATCTGTGATAACCTGAGGGACGGAGTTGATACGGGGAGCATAGAAACATTTGCAGCTGCAGGGGGTGGCAGGGGAAAGGGAGAGTAGAATTTAAGAAGATACACTTCTGAGAACAAAAGGGAGACTCTTTCACAGTGAATCAAGCAATTCACAGCAGCCAGCACATGTGTTTTATGTACCAGGTCATATTTTGCCCTTTCCATAGATTGCCTGCCAGTATGGTGACATATCTCTCTCTCTCTCTCTCTCTCTGTTTCCAGGCAGCCATGGTAAGTCAAAGGGTATGCAGGGTTGGCTTCTTCTACGTTCATAATGTGGAGGGAATGGTTTAAAACTGCAGCTCCCTCCTTCCCCATAGCAACCAATGCCGGTTGGGTTTGTCATTTAAAAGGAGGGGCTGTGGTTTTGGGGTGAAAGTGAAGCACACACACTTGCCCACCACATGGCTATTCTCCAGGATGATCCCTTTTAGCCAAATGCAAACAGCCCAGCATAACTGGGGTCTAATATGCCAGGGATCACCAAACAAAGGGGATTACTGTTTCCTTACAAAAATTCCCCTGTTTCAACCAGGTGACCATGAATGATATCACTCTCCTGAGGCTGACACAGAAAGATAAAGACTGAATGTTGCATGAATGCAACTAAAACCCAGGACCATTTGCTGCCATGCCTTGTGCTGCAATGATTCCAGACTACTTTCTACTGGCTTGGAGTGGTAAAGTGTCCTACCATGGAGGACGAAATAAGGCAGTCCTCTCCAGAAACCTTCTGCAAAGAGCTCCAGGGGAGCTTCATGGAGATGTCCCTGGAGGATTCCCGCTTCATCTTCAGACACGTTAACAGACTTTTCTGTAGCTGTACTGGCCGCCAATGCATCCCAATTGTTCAGGGCAAATCAAACATTAAACACAATTGCTTTTAACCCCTGTAGTGTAGTTACAAATGTGCACTCACCTGAGGTGCCTTCTCTGCCTTCAGTGTCCGGGAACAATTCGCCCTGGGAGGGTATTGGCTCCAGAGTGAGGAAAAGGTCCTGGCTGCTGGGGAGAACGGATTCTCTACTTGCCTGCTGCACATTCTCCTCCTCTTCTTCACCACAAAATCCTCCTCCGTGTTGCGTGAGGCTGCCACCTTGCAGGTGTCCACGGACAGAGTTGGGTAGTGGTAGGGTCCCCCTCTAAAAAGGCAAGAAGCTGATCATAGAAGTGGCATGTCTGGGGCTCTGACCCAGAGTGACCATTTGCCTCCTTTGTCTTTTGGTAGGCTTTTCTGAGCTCCTTAATTTTCATGTGGCACTGCTGTGTGTCCCTGGTGTAGCCTCTCTCCATCATGCCCTGTGCAATTTTAGCATATATATCAGCATTTCTTATGCTGGATCGGAGTTCTGCCTGCACAGATTCTTCTCCCCATACTGCAATCAGATCCAGTGTCTCCCGTTCCATCCATGGTGTTCCCCCAATCTGTTCTGCTAAGTTCACCATGCTGACCAAACAGGAAATGAAATTCAAAAGTTCCTGATGCTTTTCCTGTGTGCCTGGCTAGTGCATCAGAGTTGAAAGCGCTCTCCAGAGCGGTCACATTGGAGCACTCTGGGATAGCTCGCAGAGGCCAATACCATCTAATTGTACAGCGCTGCATCTACAGTACCTCAAATTTGATCCAAGTAGGTTGATGTTAGCGATATTCGCCTCGTCCGAGGAGTACAGCAGTCGATTTTAAGAGCCCTTTAGGTCAGCAGAAGGGGGTTGGTTGTGTAGACGCATTCCTTATAAAATCGACCTAATGCAGCTAAATTCGACCTAACCTCATAGTGTAGTCCAGGCCTAAACTACCATATCTCAGGAAGGTGGATTACCTACCTCCTGATGAGGGAACCCCTCCCATTGACTTAGGTAGTGTCTACGTTGAAGTGCTACAGAGGCTCAGCTGTGCAACGGTAACATTTTAAAAGTGTTTTTAAGACCCTCAGTCTCCTCCATCCAAAGTCTCATCCTGAGGATGTATTACCTCACATTCTTGATTAAATTGTTCCAGACATCAGCATTATTCTACTGAAGATGCACACATTTTCACTCCCTCGCCTCTTTGGTAATATAAAGGACTTTTGGATCTGAGCGGATGGTCTCCATGTTTACAAATGTACTCTGTCTTTATCTACAAATCATGCCCAGTAATTTAGAATGGCAGCATGATCAGAAGAGTTAGTCATAATAGACATGTGTAACTCCTATGGAAACCTATTCCTACTAATGTAAACTTTAAAACCATTCATCATTCCAGTTATGTGAAAGTCCATGGAAGCAGGTTATCTTGCTTTCCAAAATGTGGGTCAAGAGTTACCTGCAGCTCAAACAGCTCAATCACAGACATATAATGCTTCAAGGTTTTCCTGTTTTCTCACTGGTCCACCTTCATTACATAAAAATACACAAGATGGAACTTGTCTGTTGAATACTTTCAAAGGTGTATTTCCTAAATAAAAATGCCATGTTCTGCAAGACAGTCAATGATCTTTCATCTCTAGAATCTGTCTAAACCCATCTTGATCTTTTAAGGAGCCTCAGTGAAATGAATGTGGTGTGTGCCTGAAATTTTTTTGGCAAGCTTAAAATCCATTATTTACACTGGTCTACAATTTTTGAGAAGTCGTCTGCTTCAGAGATAAAATGTGCTATTTATTATGTATTTTGATGTGCTGAAGTCAAATATGACAAAACAACTGACTAATCTTTCTGAGATATTTAAGTTTTTACATTTTATGTCTATGTATATTGTGTAGATAGTAGAGTTTTAATCATAAATTGTAAACCTAGGTCTTTTCATGTGAATATTTCACCTGTCCTGTTTATACAACACTTTAAAAATCAGCAAAAGGGTTATATAAATAAAATTATTATGTACATAGTTTAGTCCTATTCAGTGTCTACTCGGCACTTCTTGGCTTGTTTCTTTTATTCATTAAATGGAGCATCTCTTGTCACTGTCCAGCAATAGTCTGCAAGCATTGATGGGCTCCATTTGCCCTGATAGCATTTCTCCATTGTTGCAATGTCCTAGTGAAATTGCTCGTCGCTCACTGCTCCGCAGTTCGGTGGAAAAAAATGTCTCTTTAGTGACATGTTGCAACCAAGGCTTTTGTATACCTTGAGGAGGTTTTCAACCAACAACCTGCAGTTGTCTGCCTTGTTGTTTCCGACAAAATTTATTGCCACTAACTGGAAGGTTTTCCATGCCATCTTTTCCTTGCCACTCGGTGCATGGTCAAATGCATCATCTCGAAGAAGTTCACCAATCTGAGGACCAACAAAGACACCTTCCTTTATCTTAGCTTCACTTAACCTTGGAAATTTTCCACAGAGGTACCTGAAAGCTGCTTGTGTTTTGTCAATCGCCTTGACAAAGTTCTTCATCAGACCCAGCTTGATATGTAAGGGTGGTAACAAAATCTTCCTTGATTCAACAAGTGGTGGATGCTGAACACTTTTTCCTCCCAGGCTCCAATGACTGTCGGAGTGGCCAATCTTTCTTGATGTAGTGGGAATCTCTTGCATGACTATCCCATTCGCAGAGAAAACAGCAGTACTTTGTGTATCCAGTCTGCAGACCAAGCAAGAGAGCAACAACCTTCAAATCGCCACAAAGCTGCCACTGATGTTGGTCATAGTTTATGCACCTCAAAAGTTGTTTGTCATAGGTTTCCTTCATATGGACGGCATGACCAACTGGAATTGATGGCAAAACATTGCCATTATGCAGTAAAACAGCTTTAAGACTCGTCTTCAATGAATCAATGAACAGTCTCCACTCATCTGGATCGTGAACGATGTTGAGGGCTGCCATCATACCATCACTGTTGTTACAGGCTACATGATCACCTTCCATGAAGAAGAATGGGACAAGAATAGGACAAGATCCTTTTGACTGTCACGGAACATGGAAACCCTAACATCACCTGCCAGGAGATTCCACTGCTCTAGTCTGGAGTCCAACAGCTCTGCCTTACTCTGGGGTAGTTGCAAATCCCTGACAAGGTCATTCAGTTCACCTTGTGTTATGAGGTGTGGTTCAGAGGAGGAGGATGGGAGAAAATGTGGGTTCTGGGACATTGATGGTTCAGGACCAGAAGTTTCTTCCTCTTCCTCTTCCTTGTCTGACGCAAGTGAGACCGATTCTGGTGCATCAGGATCCGGCAGCCCTTCTCAGTGGGGTACTTGGTGTATAGCTGATGGAATGTTTGGATAATGCACAGTCCACTTTCTTCTTTGACACACCTTTCCTAACTAGAGGCACCATGCAGAAGTAACAATTGCTGGTATGATCTGTTGGCTTTCTCCAAATCATTGGCACTGCAAAAGGCCTAGATTTCCTTTTCCTGTTCAACCACTGGCGAAGATTTGTTGCACAAGTGTTGCAGCATATGTGTGGGGCCCACCTCTTGTCCTGATCTCCAATTTTGCAGCCAAAATAAAAGTGATAGGCATTCTTAACCATAATGGGTATACTGTGCTTTTGTGATGCAAAAGTCACTTCACCACAAACATAGCAGAAGTTATCTGCACTGTTCACACCAGTACAGTACTCTGTTCACTTTGGCTAAACAGAAATGTGTCCCCTTGCAAAATCAAACACTGACAAATAAGTGAACATGACACTGTATGATTTCTAGGGCAATTTGTTCAGTAGAGTGATGTAAGTTGCGTTATGATTGCATCATCCATGACTTCTAGGAATAACATGATGCAATTCATATCATGTATGACGCAATACCAGCTTCAGATTGCGTCATCGTTTTGCCTAAAAAGCAAGTACTGTCAAAACCCAGTCACAGATTTATTCATAGATCCAGTCAAAGATGTATTTTAGTCATTTCTGGTTTAAATTGAGATCCCTTTCCTTTATAACTCACTTATCCTCCGCCATTCCCAAGTCAAGTGTTGTGTATATACTGACCCAATAGCATATCTTGAAAACTAGAGCCAATCAACAATTTTATGCATCATTTTCATGCTCAGTGACCCAGAATTAGTAAAGTTTGACTACATTTATTTCAGAAGCATTTTGGCTATAGAGCCGCATTATCAGTGTAAAGTTCCTTCCTAGTATTAATAATATACACTGTCTCGCTTTTGTTGGGGGGGAAAAAAGTCCTAACTGAATTCAGAAAATAAGCCTAAACCTTACTGTATCATAGAAGAACAGGGTTGGAAGGGACCTCAGGAGGTCATCTAGTCTAACCCCCTACTCAAACCAGGACCAACCCCGATTTTTGCCCCAGATCCCTAAATGGACCCCTCAAAGATTGAACTCATAACCCTGCGTTTAGGAGGCCAATGCTCAAACCACTGAGCTATCCCCTCCCCTATCATAATGAATAGTTTCTCACTCTATAGAATAGTGTGGTGTACAGCATCTTTGGCAACAAGAATAGTTGTCCATTAATGGACCCAATTTTGCATGGTCCTGAGCAACTTTGAGATGCCAAATGCCTCAATTGCCATGGATCATGGACTCCATAAAGACACTGGTTTTGTGTCTCATTACAACAATCTGTAATCCATTAACCCTCCTTTGTCCTACCTATGACAGCAAAGGTGTTAATTGCCCACTTCATCTTGAATGGTTTCTTGCAACTTGTTAACTCCTTATGTTTACTAATCTCTTCCATCTTGTATTTAGCTGTGACATTCTGATTACCTTTCCCAGACTTGAAGAGCTCTGTAGAGTTTGAAATCTTGTCTCTTTCACCAACAGAAGTTGGTCCAATAAAAGATACTATGTCACCCACCCTATATTTATCAATTCTTATTGAAATAGATGAGGGCATTCAGGGCCTTGAAGGCCTGGGCCTAATATGGAGGCTTAACAACAAACAAAAAATATGCACTAGAAATACATTAATTGTAACAAGCCAGGGTGGGATTCACAAAGGTACTTAGGTGTCTAACTCACTGATTTCAATAGGAGTGATGCACCTAAGTACTTTGAGAATCGCACCTCTGTGAGTGACGAATCCATCTCTAGTGGGTGTCCAGATTGAGGAGAGGTCCACACTACAAAATTACTCTGGTATAACTACGTCCCTCAGGGATGTGAAAAATGCACACCTTTGAACGACGTAGTTAGAATGGCCTAAGCGCTGGTGTAGACTGTGGAAGAAATTCTCACACTGATGCTAATCCACCTCTGTGAGAGGCTATAGCTATTATGCCGATGGGAGGAGAGTCCCCATTAAGCAGAGCTTTTGCTATTACTGTTCTGAAAAAAGCAGTAATTACTTTTCCTTAAACTAAATCGGTTTCTTCTGTGACACACCCAATAAAGACTGTTTCAGTGATGTGGTTACCCCTGATTATGCAAGTCCTTATTGGGAAGGAATACCCCATATCATTCTCTCACATTTTAGCCTTTGGCCATAATAAATACATGTTACTTCCATTACTCATTGTGCACCTCAGATATTATTCCCTTCTGTTTCATCAAGAGCTATTGTTATTAATTGACTTCTGACATTTGATATAATAAGAGAGAAAAGCTTTACAACTCTCAGTATGCAGAGGAGAGGAGAAATGGGATCTGTTGATATTTTAACCACTGCACCCAGCCTTGACTGAACTAAAAAGTCATCACTATAGTATACGTATGAAATAAGACCTTTAAAGCTGTCTTCCTGGAAGTGTAAAAAGTAATCTCCTGGTATCTCTATTTTTTTAAAGTATATTTTGTTCCTTTGTACTTTGAAATGTTTCAGTCTATTAAGTCAAATGGTCACATTATAAAGTAATTGGGGGGGGGGGTGACTAAAGCCCATAGCAGCAGAGTCAAAGGTACTGAAAATCTGCTGGAAGAAGGGCTTTGTGAACTGGGATCGTTCCAGAAATGCAGTGAATTCCATTCCCGAAGTTGGGAAGAACAAATGTTTGAGAGAAAACAGTTTCATGAAGACATAGGTGTGATCTGGAGTCTATGTCACCAAAAAGCCAATTATATGTAATTACAGTATGTTATGGATTCCTCATCATGTAGAAATGTAATCAAAACAAGATAGAACCATATAAATAGTGGCAAAACCAACACTCCTGTGCCATCACTAAATTGTTCAAATATTCTAATCTAATAATAGAAGTTTGTCTTGTTGACTGTCATTTAGTGACTAAGGGCAGGATTCATCAAGGTAATTAGATTCCTGTCTCCCATTGAAACCAGAAAGAGTTGGGTGCCTAAATAGGTTTGTGAATCCCACTCTAATAGTTTGGCATGACTACCGAAGTTTACAATTGCTACATGTTTGCAAAGTTTAGTGTTTTGAATAAATACCCAGGGCTCGATTTTCAGACTTCCTGATCACTGACAACTCCAATAATTTCAAAAAGATCTGCACGTCCTAGTGCTTCTGAAAATCACCGCCCTATCAAACAATCTTTTTTAAATGAGCACATTTCTGAAAAGCCTGATTTCAACTAATTTATATAAAGATCTTTGGTACATGATCTCTATTCTGATTCCATGAATATTTTCCAGTACAGACTTAACCTCAATGGGCCCAGATGGCACAACAGAGTTGCACCTGCTTATGACAACAGTTATTCTGACTCGTAGTACTTTTACCAAATATTATTTCTTTGAGAAATGCCACCTTATGCCTTTAATAAAAAGGTCAGAAAAGTCTGACCCGCCCTCGAGTGTAATACGTTTATAATCAGGAGTCATTTAAAGAGTAATATCAGCTTTACCTGGATAAAATATATGCCCCAAACTGATTTTATAAAAAAAAATAACTGCTACTAGCTATGGGCCTGATCTTGCAAGATCCTGCATATCTTCATTTCCCACTGGATGTTTGGCACCTTGCAAGATTGGACCTTGTGTTCTTTAAAACAGTTCTTGTCTTAGCAAAGATCCATTCCATACTTTTCCATCATGCATTAGGGTTCCCTTCTGTCTGACCTCCAACCCAAGAAATTATTTAAGGGTGTCTTCACATTGATGTTATAAATGGCACTCCTTTTGAAATTAGTGTATGTAAAATAAAACATACTCTTGGGAAACCTGGGTGGGTTGTCATTGACATCGGTGAGAGTTATGTTTACAGTGGTAGTTCCAGCTAATCCTCCCAGCTGTCCTCCCATATCCTTGGCTTGGATGAGGACTTGATATTGTTCTTTGACCTCTCTGTCCATGTTTGGCAAAGCTGTTCTTATTACACCTTGGAGGAAAAAAAGAAAAGAGAAACACAATACATATAAACCAAAGCCTTGGCAAAGGTTTTGTTTACAGAATAATATTCTTTCCTATGTATGCTGATGGTCAGATTCCCCAAAGAGTTCATCAACTGGCATTTCCCATTTAGACACCTGAATGAAGTGCGCAGATTTCTAAAAATGCCCAGCAGTCAGCAGCTCCCAGAGAGAGACTCACATTGATTTCAATGGGTGACCAGAAGGAAGCTTGATTACACAGTAGTATTTCAGGGCCTGTCTCCCCCGCCTCACTTTAAATAAACAACCTTTTGGAGGGTGGATTAAGACTGACAAGTGTATTTTGACTAGGGATGTGAATGAGAAGAGAGTGAATGTCTCACACATTAAAATGGAAAAGGCATAAAGGGCAATGTGGATAAAAGCACAGAGACATGAGTGGGAGAAGAAGGGGTGAAGGATGGACAAAAAAAAAGTAGAAAGAGGTGAGTAGACATCACTACTTCTCAGACTGTCTCTATGCCTCTCCTGCATTTGAAACAAAACATCCACTATCACCACCAATGTAGTGAGCTTCCATTGGACAAAACAACGTCCCTTCTGTACAAAAAGTAGTGTTTGGTTACAAAATGTATCGCTGTTCATCTGATACAGCGATTACTGAAAATGCTCAGGCGCTTTTTGAATAGGGTATGGTAAATATCCTACCTGCAGTTGCAAACACACAATTAGTCATTAATCAACTGTGTTTTAATCTTGAGTGATTTTGAACAGTTGGCATCTAACGACACCTTCTACAGTGTTCTTTCAGTTATGTTAAAAATGTAGGATCCTGTGACCAAATTCATGGGAAAAGATATGTTACCTTGTCAGAAGCCAACACTGTATAATGCAATATAATTAAACAATATCTCTCAGAAATGGTTCGATGCAGGCAGTTTAATGCAGACAGCCTGTGTAGTTACAAAATAAGCCAGTTGGAGAGGGATTATTATTATTTCAGAAATTATTATCTATGAACATTAGACTGGTTGGTTTTAAAATCTGTCTTTTTCCCTTTTGTTACAATGTACACAGAGTGATAAGAAAAAAACATCTCTCTTGGGATGCTTGTTATTTCTTTGGCAATTAACTCGTGTGTCAACCAGTAAGAATGGAATCAATTAGTTTATAACGCTTGTTAGGAGTCTAAAAATAACTTTGGCTTGGATTCAACTGATCAAAAATTCCTAATAAATTGATTGTATAAGAATGAAGTTTTCTTTCATTTGTAACATTGATGATAATAGTAACAATTATTGAAAATAATGTACTGACTTCTTCCTCAGCATGGCAGTTAAGGCACTAAATAATAACTAATGTCTGAAACAATTAAGCACATGTGTACATAGTCTTGAAACAAGGGTTGTGATTCTTTTATTTTCAAAAACTCAATGCTATTCAAAAGGTTCCACTTTTCAAGGTAGAACTCCTGGAGGTTAAAGCTCCAGGATTATAAAAATAACGGAAAATACATATTTAAAAAGTGAATAAAATAGTAAAAAGCCCAACTAGCATCATTAAAAATGGGAGTCATGAGAGACTGAAAACGGAAAGGGAAGTATTTTCAATTTTTTGTTAGTGGCAAAAGTCCTTTTGTAAATTGGAACAACACTATCAGGTTTCCACTGGAACCTCTTCCCCGGTCCATGATTTTACATCCTGAAATGTTTTACAATGTATTTCTTATACTCAAGTCCAGGGAGTAAACAACTTTGAAAATTAATTGTTCCCCTTGTTATACTAATAGAAGAAAGCAAAATAATAATAGTTAAATAAATAAATAAAATGGAGGTGTTCAGCACTCCATGGAACAAGCAGAAAATATTTCACGAACTAGAGGTGCAGTTCACCTTGATTTTTACATTATTTTTTTAAGATAACATTGATTAGTTTTAAATCTGTTAAAAATCTTCCTAATAGATTACAGTACATAAACAATTGGCTGTCACTCTAGCAGTGAAGTGCCTAATCACCCACTGCTTTTCCTGTCTGGAAGTTGGAAGCATTCTGTAGCTTTTCCCATAAGAGATTTCTGTCTCCAATAAAAATCAATGAGAATAATTTAAATGTCAAAAATAGTCCAATGGCAATATTTTTCCTTCACTTTGCACTCTATATTAAAAGACTAAATAAAAATGAAAAACAACCTTTTCTATAAAAGGCATGTGTTTATAAGGATGTTTCAGAGAGCACATTTAAGAATCTCGCTAGAACAAATCATTATATGGAGTAATGATTAACGGGAAAGAAGCCATTGCATTTCTTCTTCCTCCTCACAAAAAATATTAGAATTTTGAAATCAAGGCTTATTGTAATGAACAGATCTACATGGATTCAGCACTGCACTGAATGTTCCCAGCTTTTACCATTTTAAATATTTTAGCGTTAACCAAGAGGACCGCAGAATTGAATAATATTTATAGGGGGTTTTTTGGGCGGGGGGGGGTTGGTTGGTTGGTTTTTTTGCAAGGAATACAGATATTGAATGTGAACTGACATACAATGTCCCTGACGTTGCCAACAGACTGACAAGTATAAGCTCCTATCATGAATTCTATGCAGATAGGCCTTGCACCTGGACTGCCCTCCAGTGATATTAATGGAGAGTCAGGGGTCTGCCCACATGGAGGATGTGAACCTCTGCACCTGATCTTGTAAGGAAGTTCATGAGTTAATACTAATGTGAGCAGTAGGGTTACCATATTTCAGCAAGCAAAAAAGAGGACGGGCGGAGCCCCGCCCCTGTCCTGCCCTGGCCCCGCCCCTGCCCCACCCACTTCCCGCCCCCC
>NC_048299.1:136366714-136402757 GCF_013100865.1 Trachemys scripta elegans
GCTGGGTCCCTGCAGCAGGCCCTGGCTCGGGGGTTCGGGGGCGCCAGAGCTGCAGCCGCGGAGCGCCATGGCCGCTTCCTGCCCCCGCGGCAGTGGGAGCTGCAGCAGCGGCTGCTCCCGAGTCCCGCTGGCCGGGGGTGAGAACAGCCGCCGCCTGGCCCCGCGGGCCGTCCCCCTCCTCTCCCAACCACCCAACTGAGTCCTGCCTGCAAGGGACCAGGCCAGACTGTTACTCACCCCGGCCCCACGCTTCCCCTGAGTCTCCCGGGCCTCCCTCCAGCGCTTGCGGAGGAAGGGTTGTTTTTTTTTTTTGGCCCCACCCCCCTGCCACGCCCCCCCCATGTTACCCCCCCCCACATCCCGATATTTGTCTTGGGTGATCTGGTCACCCTACTGCCCCCTCCTGGGACCCCTGCCCCTAACTGCCCCCCCCCCAAGACTTCACCCCCTATTTATGTACAGGCGTGACTACCTGCCCTTTCCTGGTTACTATACGTGGCCAGTCCGCATCCACATCCAGTAGTTAAAAAAAAAAAATAAACTAATAATTTAAATTGGAATTTCATCCATTAATAAGTATTTATTATATAGTTAAAACCATTCTATTGAAGGGCAGATATTAAATAACACTAAATATGTTAATGTTCAAAACAATATTAAAAATTTGAAAATTTAGAGCATGGAAACCAAAATAGCTAAAATTTAGTTTTGGCAAGATACACGGAATGGAAATTCCGGGATCTTTACCTGTCACTGAATATAGCCATCATACCAATAGTGGAATATAAAACAAGTCTACATATACTGTCCTTAAAATTTTTACTTCTGTCCATTCCCAATAATTGTAACAAATCATTATTACCTTCACTCCACTTGCCACGCGCCCCAAGCACAAAACCAAAGAAGTGGATATTTTTACCTCCCGTTAAGTTTTTAATTTCTTCCTCTAACGCAAGATAATAAGCCACCTTCTCACTGTGGGCTTGTTCCAAACTTCCGGCATTATCCTCCCATCGCACTGTAACATCAACCACCACTGCTGTATCTCCTTTTATAAATATAATATCCGGCTTTCTTAACTCACCCTTACTATTTCTCAAATGGGGCTCTATCATTGCCTTCCACCCTAATTTACCAACCTTATCTACAACTGCAGCCACTACTCTATTATGCCTTTTTATCCTAGCATTCTTAGTCTTATAACATTGTCCTGAGATATGGGGAACAGTCTCCCGCACTTTACCGCACCATCTACAAAGAGCATTCACACCTCCTCTTCCTCTTGCTAGTGTCTCCCTAGTAGGATAAATATTTGCCCTAAGCTGCAATGCTGCGATATACGCTGACGATTTAACTTTACTAGAGTTTCTAAAAATCGAATTACTAATTAAATCATTTTAAAAATATTTTATCCCTATTCCCTGACATCTCAGTTCCGACCATCTTAAAAATTCCTCTTCCCTCCATTTCTTGGGATGAGATGTTACTGCACTAAATGACAATATTTTATCCACAAGATTTTCTCCTGCATATAGATAAGATAGGTCCATCCAATCATCTCTCGAGACAATATGTCTCCTCCATTTACGAATTAACATATTTGGGATTTGCACACTAAACTTAGTGAGAGCTAAACCACCATCCCTACCTCTAGAATAAAATATTCCATCTGTGGTACACTGAGGTAAATGTAAAATCTCTTTAACTATTTTTCTAACTAACACATCAAGATCGTCTAAAAGATTAAAAGGGGGTTCTATTAAAAGAAGATTATAAAATAGCTTCGGTAAGATGTATGTCTGTAAAATTAATATTTTTTGGGCCGGTTTTAATGGGGCCTTAATTAAATTCTCACTCCAATCTTTCAATTTTTCTTTAAGTACCGGTCCCCCTACACCTATCCAGGGATCTATTCTAGCCCCTAAATATTTTTCAAAATCCCCTGGTTGAACATATTCAATCTTCTCTGACCCTATCTGCCAATTATCCTTAGGATTAACTACATAGGTTTTATGTTTAGTTAAAATATGAAAGCCTTTCGTTTTCTTCACATTAACAGAGAGATTAGTATTTTTACAAAACTCCTCTAAGATACCCAAATTTTTGATCATTCCTTTATATGAGCTATTTAAAATTGCCACATCATCGGCAAAAGCCAATGACGTGACACTATTACCCTTAACATAAAAACCACTTCCTTCTACTTCTAATCTAGTTAAAAGGGGATCCATAGCAATATTAAACAAAATTGGGGACAACGGGTCACCCTGCTTGACCCCCCTCCTAATTAAAATAGACTCAGTAGCTTCATCATCCACCCATACCCTAGTTGTGCAATTATCATAAAGGTCCCTAATAATATCTATAAAATGTTCATCTATACCAAATCTTCTCAACCCGGCTATTATATGTCCGTGTCCCACAGAATCAAATGCTTTAGCCAGATCTACGAACACTATTGCAATTTCATTCCCATTTCGTTTAGCCCCTTTAATCAAATTATCTAATATAGCAATATTTTCCTCACACCCAGGGGCGGATATAAATCCTTTTTGTCTACTACATATCTTAACTGTTTCCACCAGTCTTTTTGCTAATATTTTGGTATAGATTCTAATCCAAACTGACCCAATTGTCAATGGTCTCCAAGATGTTAACTTCTTCATTTCCTCCTCATCTTGTGTCTTTGGTATTAAAATCGTTCTATTTTTCTTAAATTCATCTGGTACCTGTCTATTTAGAAACCATATATTAAAAATTTTTGTAAGTATTAAGGAGTCTAAATTAAAAATATCCCACAAATTGCTCACTTTTACTTTATCTGGGCCAGGAGCACTATCTTTTCTTATTTCTGTTAAAGCTATTCTCCCTGCCTCTTGTCCCCTGACTGCCCCCTCCTGAGACCCTGCCCCCATACTAACTGGCCACCTAGGACCCTACCCCCTACCTGTGCCCTGACTGCTCCAACCCTTATCCACACCCCCACCCCCAGACAGACCCCTGGGACTCCCACGCCCCATCCAACCACTCCCCACCCCCTGACAGCCCCCCCCCCAGAACTCCCGACCCATCTAAACCCCTCTGCTCCCTGTCCCATTGACTGCTCCGATCCCTCTCCCCACTCCTGCCCCCTGACAGCCCCCCCCTCAGTACTCCCAACCCCCCTCCCCCGCTCCTTGTCCCCTGACTGCCCCCTCCTGGGACCCCTGCTCCTAACTGCCCTCCAGAACCCCATCCCCTACCTAAGCCTCCCTGCCTCTTGTCCCCTAACTGCCCCCTCCTAAGACCCCCCCAAACTGCCCCCCAGGACCCCACCCCCTACCTGTACCCTGACTGCCCAAAACCTTATCCACACCCCCAGAAAGCCCCCCCTCCAAACCCCCAACCCCCCCCGTCTCTTGACTGCCCCCTCTAGAACCTCCCTGCCCCTTCTCCAACCCCATGGCCCCCTTGTCGTTGGCCTTCGGTTCGCCTAAGGTCTCTCTGGGAGCTTGCTCAGGAACTGTCTGAGCCGTTCTCCGGTATGCTGGTCAGCAGCGGGGGAGGAGCTCCAGACTGCCGGAGGTGAATGCAGGGAGGGAGTGAGTGAGCTATGCTGCAGGGGGAGGAGGGACTCTCTCTCGCTGTCGGAGCCACATGTAAGTGGCACCATCCGGCTGCCCTGTTAGCCGCGCGTGCTCTGCATGGGGGGGGGGAAGTCCGGACATTAACAAATTCCCCCCGGATGCTATTTTTAGTTCAAAAATCCGGACATGTCCAGGGGAATCCGGACGAATGGTAAGCCTAGTGAGCAGTTCCCTTGGTGTGAATATAACCCCTCTAGTGGCTTGCATATACCCTTGTATATTGCAAGTTAATGTTGCTCAGAATAGCATTAATCTATATGCTCATTTCTGATATAAGTTCCACTTGAGTAGCATGTTCAGAGGGGTTGATGGTGGATGTGTGATATATGGGATTTCCCCTCTGCATGACTTTCCAGGGCTCTTCTTGTGTAAGCTTTGCCCATCTGCTCCACTCAATACTGAGTAACAAAAGGCAGCATATACCCCAAAGAGCTAAAACAATTCAGGGAATGCTGGTGGGGATATCATCAAGTGTTACATGAGAAATATGGACACCTGAATTCAGCTTGTGGCTGGTTAAAGCTTTTCAGTTCGCTTTTAAATTCCTCTCCATTTCCCACAAGATTTAATCCAAAAAGAAGCATTAAGGTTAAGATTTTTTTCCAGGTGTCTGAAAAAGTCAGATTTTGATTTTCAAAGTAGAGTCATCGAGCCAGCCTGCAATATGATCTACTGCTAAATGGAGCATGTGACAGAGGAACGTGACCTTTGGAGATTCTGCACTAACAGTGTCGTGCATCTCCCATCTTCAATTATTGATTAATCTGTGAGAAAGTCTTTAACATGCCATCTGACATTCAAGTACAGCTTCACTGGGAGAAGAAATTCCATTTGCTGAAAGGGGCATATGGGTGACTATTCCTGTACACATTCAAGATATAGTTTGTAGCATTTAGTGTGTACATTCTTGGTTCTTTGACTGAATTATTAAATATAGAAACAGGAATGGCATTTAAAAATATAGAACACGATAAAATATTGCAGTCTCCCTTTCTCCTCTGCCAACACATCTAACAACCTCAGACCAATATCCTGTGCCCCAGCAAAAGAAGAGGGCAGGGACCAATCAGCTGTCCACATTTTCTAATTAAAAACATGCAGCACAAGAATCACTGCTAAAGTATTCTTCATTCTAGGCAAGCGGACTGCAAATTGAGTCAACGTGATGAAGACTTGAGATTTGGAGTCAAAACATCCAGGAAAAAAAAGAGAGAACACACAAACTGAACAGTACTTAAAGACAGAAGTAATCTTAACAATGTGGAAGTAAGAGTGCCTCAGGAAAGACCTCTTCAACACATACATACTTTAAACATTCCAAACTATGTGGCAGGTTGAAATTTATTCAAAACCCAGTCTGCGTACAAAGCAAATATATGACTACATATTGGCCTTTGGGTGTATCAGAGCATTAGGTATTTATTTCTATACACCCCAATAATGCTGCCCACTTGGATGTTTAATCAAAATTTAAATGTTTGAAAGGGAAATGATAATATTGTTGCCGATGAAACATTTACCTGTCTTAGGATCAATGGAGAAGTATGGTTGCCCCTGAAGAATGCTATAAACCACTCTGGCACTGTTTCCGTATGTTGGATCGTCAGCATCTGTAGCTTTAACCTGAAGCACATATGCACCTAGAAAAAAAGAATACAGGTGTTTTAATTTCCAAAAGAAAACAAAGATCAGGAATATTGCTGACATATATATAGCTTAGCCCCTTTTGATGAGGGCATTTGCTGTAGCTCTTGCTTCTTTGGAAACAGGAAAAGAACAGTGTAATGTTTCAGCACCACACTGTCATAAATGTAAGTAGCAGTTGCAGCAGACGGGGAAGGGAAGGCAAGGTGGGCAGGCATCCACTCTTCAGAAGACATTTACCAGCAAGTTGGAGGGGAGGGGTGATGTGTGGGAAAGCAAGCCCACCCTTGGAAATGTAAATAGGTGTGGGAGTAACAGGATAATCAATTTCCCCTTCAAGAGATGTCTAAAGGCAAGGGAGGGAGGGAGCTAGAGAGGAGGGTATTTCTTGTGTGCTTTGACAGTTTTAACCACACTCACTTGGGACCATACAGTTTACCAATCTGGCTTTGAGCGTTTGGATTTGTATAGACACCAAACTCCAAATGCAACTTGGGAGCCCCCACACTTTGCAAACCAAGATCATCAGCAGGGTTTGCTGATGTTCATGTGAGTGCTCACCACCACTGAAAAACAAGCCACATATTTAGGTGTCTACATTTGGATATAGGCGCTAAATTTTAGACAAGATTGTGTATTTGGACCTCTTTGTCCACAGGTTTAGTAACACAGCCACAAATATTGCTTACTTTTGTATATCTGCTCACCATGGAAACTCTGGTTTCCAACTTAGTGGGGGTATCAAGCACTTTAGTGTCATCTGTCTCCCTTGTTTCTAATAACAGGGATTTTACAGTTATGTTTACGAATAATATTAGTTCTAAAGACCTCACTTACAATAATAATAATAAGAAGAAGAAGATTTCTCCAAGCCTGAAAAGACATATTAAAAGTGCAGGGGGCCTGCTCCTGCTCCTGCCATGGGCATTTTGCCATTACCAATAGCATCAGACCTTTGAAGAAATTTATTTATTTACAAAAATCTTCCCTTCACACATAAAATGGACACTGGTGAAAATATGGTGCCAGATTTAGAATGTGGGTGCCTAAAGTGCATGTTGAAAGCTAGACACAGCTCATGGCATGTGCAAAACCAACATTTTTGCACCCAACTGGCATTTGCAAAGTAAAATTTATAAGCTGGCATTGAAACCAGTATAGGCAGACAACCACCTGATCTGCCTGCAGCCAGACCACAAAATACCATGAGAATTAGAGCGCGGCCTCCTAGAAGAAAACTTTCTAGTGCTAGAATACAAGTCCAAAAAGGAGTCTGTACATTTTAGAATTAATCTATTCACTAAGCTGGGTTTGAAATCAAGGCTTGAGTTTTGTTTCATCTACCTGCCTTAGTCAGCTTCAGATAGGAATACTGCAGAAATAGAGTACTTTATCTGACACTTATATCAGGCGTGTTTACAGTAAGATAGTCTGCCTTGTGTCCATACATATAGGGGTACTCATAGAGTAAGTTTACTCCATTTCCCCTCTGTGTCACATTGAGAAGTAGTTGTAAAATGGTGGTCTGAAGAGAACTATGGGGTGGTATACAGAGAGCAAATTGGCTATCCCTCCATGTTTCTGATGCAAAAGTATATTACTTTCATATTATTCCTCCATGTAGTTAATTGTGGTAGTTGCCAAAATAATGTTAAACAATCACTTATAGAGGGGGGAGTGAATGGGAAGGAAGGTCACATGACACGGTGGTCCATCATACAATCTTTCTGTTAGGATGGGGTGTATACTACAGCAAGTTTGAGAACACCTGGCATTCCCTAGACAATACCCAGGGAATACTGCAAATGCTGCAAAATTATTAGCTATAAAGGCAATTGGAAAGTTTTTAAGCATCATCATTGTACTAGCACTAACAGTGATATGCATGTCAACGTTTATTTTTCTTTAAAATAAACATCTGATCTGAGAGTGAAAGATAGTCCAATATAGTCAAGGGAAAAGTTTGAGGTGATTTTTTTTTAAACTCTCCCACACAACTCTAATTATGATTGCCAGCATCACTGGAGGAAGTAGAACTGATAGTGAAAATAAATTGACTTCTTGTTGGATAGTTTTGTAGATTTGCTACACTTAGGGTATGTCTATACTTACCCGCTGGTTCGGCGGCAAGCAATCGATCTTCTGGGATCGATTTATCAAGTCTTGTCTAGATGCGATAAATCGATCCCAGAAGTGCTCGCCGCCAACGCCGGTAATCCTGCTCCGTGAGAGGAGTAGGTGGAGTCGACGGGGGAGCCTGCCTGCCGTGTGTGGACCCGCGGTAAGTACCTTTAAGTTCGAACTAAGATACTTCGACTTCAACTATGTTATTCACGTAGCTGAAGTTGCATATCTTAGTTCGAACCGGGGGCTTAGTGTGGACCAGCCCTTACAGATGGTCATTGGCCAAAGCAAAATGTTAAGGTGCCACAGGAGATTTTTCTGTACTACACTGATGATCATGGCAAAGTGTGAGAGTTCATGAAAAGCAATTTGATTAGCAAAACCAGTTATAAAATAATGCTGGTCATGTTTACAAGGTGAGGGCACATTAATTAGAGTCAACTTTCAATGAACGGAAAGATTAGGGATGCAGTAAATAAAATAGTACTGCAGAGATCATCTGGACTCATTTCAGAAGAACCGTGAGGTTAGTTTTGATTTGCTGAAGGATGGGGAATGTCACATTTTAGAAACCATGAGGTGCCACAGAAGATCAAAGTCATAGTTCAATATAATGATTATGGAAGCACTGTATACTCAGACATTTATGCCTAAACTTCTCATCTAATACAAAATCAAGATAACAGAATGTGTGCTATGTAGCTCTACTGGGGGTCAGGGGAGAGACATTGGGTATGGAGGTTCTCTCTGTATGCCAGGATAAGGATCAGCATGTTTTACAATACATACAAAACCTTCCATGGACTCCCACAACAGGGGGATGAAGAGAGAGGGGTCTATGTAGCAGGGGATCTGCCAGTCCCAAACCTGTCAGCACTTGCTGGAATGCAGGGAACCCCAACAAAGCTGAATTCTGTACTAGGGAAGGGGAATGCATAGGGATTGCATGGTATATCCTTCATAGTGCCTCCTGAATCGTGCCCCTCAACTCCCACCTTGAAAAGTAGAACTTCACTGGTTCTTCTGCCAAGGGACCACTAGCATGGCAGAGGAAAAGGCAAGATTTTCCCCTTACTGCTTAATTACACTAACAGGAGTGCCAAAAAAAATATAACACAACCCAGGTTACTCACAATACACTAGAACATTAATTCACATCCTCAATCCAGCCACAGTCATAAATCTTGATACCAAACCAGGGCATAACCTATGGGATAAATATATACAATGTATTAAGTTGTAGTGATTGAGGACTTGATGACTCATGGGATTGGGTAAAAAGACCGTTCATTTGGGTTCCACAGGAACCTGAATAAACAGAAATATTTAGATATGTCTGGGATGTGTCAGTATTTCAATTAGAGTTTACAGTTTCTGTGAGCTTTTTGGAGGGGAGATGCTCAGGAATTCATTTATAGGGCTAGTAAAAGTGTGATCTGTATGACTTTAGGTATTCCCTGATCCATTAAAGAAGCTAGTAAAAAATAAACCCCAACTACTTATACAAATAAACACAAATACGAGTAACTACAATCCACATACAGCCCTAATTGCCAATGGAACATGGAGCCTTTTATCTTGAAAAATGCCCTTATGTCTATTTATCCAGTCACATATCCTCCCCACCACACAGTATCTTACTATCTTTCCACCATAAAATTCCAGTTTATTCCATTCTTTGACTGAGGGAATGTTTCTTTTGTCATTCCCCCCCTTATCCTACCCTTCTACTTTCTTTCCTCATACAGCTGGTTTTTGTTCCCATCTCAAACAACAAACCCAATCATCTGATTCCCTGAATCCTGAGGTTTGAATTAGAGTTGGGTGATTTAGAGGTTTGATTTAAATAAACATCCCCAAATTTGTATTCTTACTGAAAGCTTGGCTGGTCCTTCAGGCTCTTTCTCCCCAAACAGATCTCCTCCTTTGAACCCATTCCCTCCACACTGTCCCCTAAATTTCAGGTTGGTTGCTGTTGTGAGGGAAAGAGAAAAGGAGTTGGGAAGCCCATTTCAGACTTCAATAGCATGTTTTAAGAGAAATAGGAGACTATCTACCCCATATAGGCAGCAAGACTATCTGAGTAACAGAACAAAGCTCTTTCCCAACATTAACAAAACAGTAGGGGGGCTACCTTGAATTTGTACCCCAGAGTGAATAGCTTTCTCCTCATACCCCATATGGAGAGGTACATCCAATTTTTCAAAAATGGTGAATTACATTGGGGCTTCTCAATATATGTCAGCTGATTTTCAAAAGTGTTGGGCACTAAGTAGGTCCCACTGAAATCAACCAAGATTTTAAACTTAACTTTAGGCTCCTGTTTTCGAAAATCTTGGCCACAACGGCCCCCTCATATGTATTATCAGAACAGTTTTAGGGGGCTTTCAAGCACTACAGCATAGCCCTCCAATAGTTGAGTTAAAAGAATAATTCCTTTATTTTTATCATCTAGTTGGCCAGCTACCAGAAGGGGATGCAATCCACATTTTGCCAGTGTATTACATAGATAAAATTTTTGGATTGCTTCATGCACTCTGGAGCTCAAAATACCAGAAATGTAATGTCTTGCATTTGAAAATACACCTGAAGCTCTATTACGGATTAATATTTAGAAACTCTGGTTCAATACAGCTCACATACACCTTAAAAATAGTACATAACATTGATCCATTCCCTGGATTTTTTTCCCTTTAGCTGAAATTCTAATACTGTATTGAGCTTGCAATTTAAAATCAATACTAGCTGATACACTCTAGCGGCAAAGAGGAAAAATATATCATAAATCTGATTTTACTTCAAGACATTTCATCAAAAAAAAATTACTGGTGCTGATTTAGTTAATCAGTAACACTTCATTTCTAGCCTTTACAACTACAGCATGGCATCTATAATTATCACCATCATTGGTATTATTTTTAATCATTAGGTGCTCAGTTCATAAGATAGATTTAATTATAGTGTACCTTATAGTACAGCTTCCAATATGCTAGTTTTCCTCAGTTTATACTCATAAAAAGCAAGGCAGACTGTGATCAGGTACATTCATAGAATCATAGGAATGTAGGGCTTAAAGGGACCTCAAAAGGTCATCTATTTCAACCTCACCTGCACTGAGGCAGGACCAAATATACCTAGACTGTCCCTGGCAGATGTTTGTCCAACCTGTTTTTTAAAAACCTCCAATGACAAGGATTCCATAATCTCCCTTGGAAGCCTATTCCAGAGCTTAATTACCCTTATAGTTAGAATATTTTTTTCCTAATATCTAACCTAAATGTCCCGTACTGCAGATTAAGTCCATTAAATCATGGCATAGTTTCAGTGGACATGGAGAACAATTGATCCTCTTTATAACAGTACTTAACATATTTGAAGACTGTTATCAGAGCCTACCTCTGTACTTTTTTCTCAAGACTAAACATACCCAGGGTTTTCTTAACCTTCCCTCTTAGGTCAGGTTTTCTAAACCTTTTATCATTTTTGTTGCTCTCCCCTGGTCTCTCTCCATTGTGTCCATATCTTTCTGAAAGTGTATTACCCAAAACTGGACAAAATACTCCAGAAAGGGGCTCACCAATGTCTAGTAGAGTGGGACAATTACCTCCTGTCTCTTATGTATGACACTCCTGTTAATACATGCCTGAATGACGTTGGCCTTTTTCACAATTGCATCACACTGTTGGCGCATCTTCAGTCTGTGATTCAGTATAACCCCCAGCTCCTTCTCTGCAGCATTACTATCTAGCCAGCTTTTCCCCATTTTATATTTGTGCATTTGATTTTTCCTTCCTAAATGAAGTGCTTTGCACTTGTCTTTATTGAATTTCACCTTGCTGATTTCAGACCAATTCTCTAATTTGTCAAGGTCATTTTGAATTGTAATCCTATCCTCCAAAGTGCCACCAGTTTGGTGTTATTCTCAAATTTTATACACATACTGTCCACTCCATTAGCTAAGTCATTAATGCAAATGTTGACTAGTTCCAGATCCAGGAGAGACCTCTGTGGGACCCCACTATTACATTTGACAAGTCTTGCAGTCTTTACATTGGTCTTACTTAGGCAAAGCTTGTATAGCTTTCATGAGCCTTTTGCCTGAGTAAGAATTTGATCTTTTATTTGTTGGATTACACACAAAATGTTCTCACATTCATATTCTATGTATGTAAGTTAATAGAGTGACACCAACGATGATTAGGGCCCATTATCCTTATACAACATTACAGTTGTGATACAAACTCATACAAAATAAAGAAATTTGGAGTTAATAGAGTGCAAACTCTGCCTTTAACTCAACCCATTATGCCTAGCTATTACAGCACATGCAGCATAGTATTTAATTTCACACAGTGATCTGAAAGAAAAGAAAGTCCAGCACAAAAGAGTCTTAAGATTCACTAGGATACAGCAGTATAACATTGTTTAAGGGCTCAATCCAATGCCCAGTGAAGCAAAAGGGAATCAGATTGGAACCTCACTATATATTCCCAGACAAACAAAAAAACAAAACAATCCCCCAAAAACCTATGTTATGGTGGATTGAAGGTTGAATGTATGTATCAGTAACACTGAAGGATAAAAACATTATAGCAATATTGCAATTCTTGACAAATCAAGCAATAAAAACCCAGGAAATTTAGCAGTTGCAATTAAAATAAATTCAAACATACTTTGGTAAGAAATGCCCTATTAAGATACAAAACAATCGTAACTATGTCCTGCAGTGATGTCATGAGTTAACCATACACTTATGATTGCATTTCAGTGCTTGCAGTCCCAAATTAGATTAAACAGATTTTATTGGGCACGTTTGTTATTTTCATATTTTTTCTCCGACTATCACTACAGACAAAAAAAGGTGACCATGCCATTTGACCTGCTCATTTATCTTTGCTGCATGCATGAGGCTTTATACACATAAGTATTAAATAAAAAGAGACCAGAGTGAACCCAGCTGAAATTAGTTTCAGTCCCTGGAGGTCCTAATCTTTAACATTGCTAACAGTTGTATCATGTTAAACAAAAGCTTTCTGCTGGAAAAATATTTTGGACTGTTAGAAAACTGGCCATGGTTGTGAAATATTGATAGGACTGCTGATAAAGGAAGCAACAATAAAAATTGTTTCCCCTGAAAAAGAACCTGTTTCTGAAACCTGTTCTATCTTGAAGGGATTAAGGCCAATGTTTTCAAAGATGAGTGCCCAAAATTAGGCCCCTAAATTCATACCCATGTTTAGGAACCTAAATAAAAGTACCATGAGTTTCAAAGGAAATGGAAGTTGCAGGTAGTCATAACCTCTGAAAAATCATGCAGCTTAATTTGGTGCCCAAGTATCAATGTAGATGTTTAATTTTAGATGCCTATATATGTTACCTTAAATTCCTTCTCACATACTCTCTCCATACACACACCAGCTAAATTATTCAAAATAAGGTAGAACTGGTGAATAATAAACTTTTATTAAGGCAAACACTTAGTCGTGTTTTCCTCAGGCAAGTAGATGCAGGTAGGCTTGGGAAACCCAACAGCAGTGTGTGTTGGTTTTGAAAAATAATATCTAGACATTATTAATTCGCCTGCCAACTCCCCAAAAAAACAAACTTGAGAACATGTATAGTGTGTGTTTTTCAGCAAGGTCATTTCTTGCTTAGTTTTTCTTATGTGGCTTCATTGGTTCTTCAACTACTCACATACATGTCCAGTAACAGGTTTTTTGAAACTAGTTTCTCATCTTTTCAATGTTATTAAGCATTGTCCATTTTGCCTGACTAACAAATGTACTGTTTTATAGTAAAGCATAAAAATAATTATAAAATCAGCCTTTATAACTTAGTTACTGTATTTTCTGGCGTATAAGACTACTTTTTAACCCAGGAAAATCCTCTCAAAAGTCGGGGGTCGTCTTATACGCCGGGTGTCGTCTTATAGGGCGGGTGCTGAAACTTCCGAGCCGGACTGGAGAATCTACGGTCGCCGCATATGGTGGGGGGAGCTCAAAAACGGCCGCGGCCGCATCCCCGCCCGATGACGAGGTGAGGGGGCGCCTCACCGGGAAGGTGTAAGTGAAGGGCGGAGCAAGCTGCAGGTGTCCGGGACGCCCGGGGTATGGAAAAAAGAGAGCGGCGCTGTGCCCAGAAAAACACGCCTCTTTCACCCGTCTGGCCCGCCCTTGTATCCTATTACCGTACCTCCTTCTCTGCCTCTCAGATCTCGCTCCTGAGGACTGCAGTGAAGCGGCGCAGGCGCGCATGTGCGAGATCTGAGAGGCAGAGAAGGAGGTAATAGAATACAAGGGCGGGCCAGACGGGTGAAAGAGGCGTGTTTGTGCTACCGCTCTGATAGTCTTGGAGACAGGGAGGGCTGGGCAGGCAGGGAGAGCTGACCAATCCAAGCAGGCTTTGTATACAACAACCAGCCAATCGCCGGTAAGGTACATCGCTTGCCGTGATTGGCTGGTTGTTGTATACTGGGTACCACATACAGTACAGCACCAGTATCTGTACCTGTTCATACAGTATAGCACCAGTACATACAGTACAGTATACAAATGTCCAACAGTCAAAACCCCATCATGGCTCCACCAGCAAGAAGAAAAAAATATGAAGCCAGTTTCAAACTTAAAGTTGTAAACTTTGCCATGGAACATAATAACTGCGCTGCTGCAAGACAATATGGAGTAACAGAAAAGATGGTTCGGGACTGGAAAGCAAATGAAAAAGCATTAAAGAGTATGCCAAGGGGTAAGTGTGCATTAAGAAGAGGCACTCCACATTGGCCAGAACTCGAAAAACATGTAGCAGACATGGTGAATGAGCATCGCCAAAACGGTTATGTAGTGACACGAAATAAAATACATTTGTTTGCACTTCAGTGGGCCAAATCTAACCCAGATCACAGCAACAGATTTAAGGCCACTGTATCCTGGTGTACTAGATTCATGGGAAGGCATAATATGGTACTGAGGCAAAAGATGAAAATTGCCCCAAAATTACCTGCAGATCTTGATAGCAAAGTAAATAGTTTCCATCGATACGTAATACAACAGCGCACTAAACATGGCTATGCGTTAAGTAGTATTGGAAATATGGATGAAACTCCAATGAATTTTGATATGGTTGGAAATAAAACTGTCCATCAAAAAGGTGAAAAAACAATTTTAATTAAAACAGGACATGAGAAGTCCAGTTTTACAGTGGTACTAGGATGCACAGCTGATGGCGCCAAACTGAGACCAATGATCATTTTTAAAAGAAAAACAATGCCGAAATTCAAGTTCCCTGTTGGTTGTTTTGTACATGTGAATGAAAAAGGCTGGATGGATGAAGAAGGGGTAAAGCTATGGCTTGATAATGTATGGAGCAGGCGACCAGGTGGACTTATTCAAAAATGTAGTCTATTGGTGTGGGATATGTTCAGGGCTCATTTAACTCCCAGCACCAAGAAATGCTTGCAAGACTAAACACAGATGCGGCAGTTATTCCTGCAGGATTGACATTGTTGGTACAGCCACTGGATGTGTGCCTAAACAAGCCATTTAAAGATCGCATTCAAGAACAGTGGAATGAATGGATGGTTAGCGGCGAAAAGTTATTCACAAAAGGAGGAAACATGCGTGCTCCACAGTTGGATGTTTTGTGCAAGTTTGTCATAAAAGCCTGGAATGATATTGATGCAGAAACAGTAATCAAGTCTTTCAAGAAGTGTGGCATATCAAATTCATTAGATGGTATGGAGGATGACTACTTGTGGCAAGATGAAGAGGAAGCCGAAGCTGAGACCACACCATCTGATACGGAATTCGATCCATACGATGACTGCCTTACAAATGTATCACAAGATGTCATTGATGTACTTAGGATATCAGATGACGAACAGGAGGATTTTGAAGGCTTTTAAAGGGAAACTGTCACGCCAGCAAAACCTGTAAAAATACCGTAGCTTGCAGTTATGATGGGCGTTGCTAACTCGCCAGGGACTTGCCCAGCACTTGCTCTCTCTCTCTTGTTTGTTATCTTCCTCCTATCATCATCAGTTCCAGTTTGGTTGACAGCTTAGAAAACAAACAGCATGGCAGCTCCCATGGGCTTATTGTCTTATCCTTCCTTTCAGCTTTAGAGTGAATTAGGAAAAGTTTAATCCACTTGCACTGTTTTATGTTTACATGTTTGATGACAAACAGCCTTATGTTTATAAGTGACAGTTTTCCTGCTAAGTACCTGCACGTCATAAGCATTTGAATTAAAATTATCATATTGAAATCAAATCTGATGTTTTTTTAATTTTTTTTTGGTGTGCGTTGGAAGAGGGGTAGTCTTATACGGCGAGTATATCCCAAACTCTATATTTTAACTGGAAAAGTTGGGGGTCGTCTTATACGCCCAGTCGTCTTATACGCCGGAAAATACGGTATTTCTCCACTCCATAATACAGTGCAATATAGCAGCGAATATTCATTGTCTACTAAGCAGTGATGGAGGGTTAAATTTATTACATCCGCAGGCATTTTAATAAAAAAACATCATTTTATTTTTCTATCTTTATTAATACACAAACATAATAAAAGGGACAAAATAAACAAACTATAATTTCTTCCACTGTAGATATGTCAGACTATATTCAGAATAAAATGAAGTTTTATATCATTAATATTTGATCTGTAATTTGGAAATCTTTGTTTTAGAGATTGTAAAATACAGGGAAACAGACTGATATGCTTCAGCCCTTGCTCTTTCTTTTTAAGGGTGGGAAAAGGCTACATTAAAATGCTATGAAATGCCAAATAACTTTAAAGGCTTAAGAAAATGGACATTCTAATGGTTCATCAGGAGTATTTTTATTTTAAAGTAACAGCAAATGACATTGGAGGACTAGTGTATTTCAGATGGTTGCTTCAGACATGTTGATTCTAAATGGAACAGGATCATAATCCATGATTTAAACCACTCTGACCAAAGACAGAGAAAAGTATTGTAAACGTTCATGAGGGTGATCTTAGGATGGCTAGGAGAACTTCTACATAGAAAGCCAAGGGTTGTGCATTGTAAAGTGGATGCTCATGGAAATAAGGACCTTGAAACAGAAGTTAAAATCAAGATTACTGCAAGTAAAGTAGGTGCTCAGAGAAGTATCTCACACAGTTTGGATCTGCAGCATTTCCAGCCCTTGGCCCACCCAGCAAATAGAATGCTGATACTGTCTGATATTATGGCCACAAATAATTCTAAAAATTAAATGTTCATTTCTACAAGTACTAGGGGACTACTCATATGCTTAAAGTGAAGTATGTTTTAAAGTGATTGGCTAGATCAGGCCAGACTGCTCAAACCTATAAGTATAGAGCCATAAACACACAGAAACTTGTGCCCTAAATGACAATTAATCCAAAGTCTCCAGAAATGAATGGCTAGTGTACTAACCCTTGGTACAATCTAGTTCACTACAGTACTACTGTAGCCATGTGTGTCACAAACCTCACTGTGGAAATAGCATGGACATTTGTGGATCTGGAAAATCATTACATTGTAGCAAATACTTGTATACAATAATGAGAAACATTCGCAACACAGCATAAAACTGGGGTGGTTTACCTTTCGTGTGATTTTTTTTCTTTTTTCTTTTTTTTAAACATACAGCTAACCACCAGGAAATACCTGTTGAGCTTTTTTATTTGCTGGACATTATTCCTCAGAAATGAAAAGGGATTATCTGAAAATCATAAGGCCACAGAATTGAGAAGTTAGTTCACTGGGACCAGAACAAAATATTATGTATTTTAGGGGTAAAAATGAGGTCACAGGACTAATAAAGTTTTCATATCTACTATTATTTAAAGTTATACAATCCCAACAGAAATAAGTCTCTAAAATTAAAATAAAATAAAAACTGCATAAAAAAGGACTAATCACCAACCCTTTTCTCACCAGTAGCTTCTACCAGAGCCCATAGCATCTCTGTGCACATCTCAGGTTGCTTCTCTCAATATGTTTTTTTTCACACAGCTCACCTCTAACACATTGAAGTTTATGTGACTTTAGGAGCCACAATTAGTGAGGTTGGTCAAACTCTCTATGCCTTGCAGCACAAAAGGATCCAGGTAAGGGCTTTGACAGTACTCACTTATAAGAGAAGCGGTTCCTCTACAAAACATATCTTATAGGAATCTTCCATTCCTCCTTCAAATATGGATTAGTTTGACCAACACTCAAAAAACCCACCCTAGGTACACTAGTTCTAGCCAGCTACCACCCAGTGTCAAATCTTCCATTCCTGATAGAAGCTATCCAAAGGCAAACTACAAGCTCATCTAATTCTAGATCAAGCAGTGTCTGGATTCTGGCCAGGATACAGAACTGAAACTGCTTTAGTGGCACTGATGGATGATCTCCTCTCCTCTCCATGATCAGAGGACAGACATCCACTCTTTTCCTGTTGGTCCTTTCTGCAACATCTGACACTGCTGACCACAAGATATTGCTGTCTCACTTGAGAGAGGTGGAAAGGTTTCAGAGTAATGCACTACAATGGCTCCAGTCCATTCTTGAGAGATGCATCCAACAATCAGTGATGTGAAAATACATCTCCACCACAAGACCCCTCACTTGTGGTGTTCCAGAAGCATCAATTCTCTGTCCAGTCCTTTTCAACATATATATGCAGCCACTAGATAAACTGGTCAGACAACATGGACTCAAGTGCCCTGAACATGCAGATGACACATAGCTCTACCAACCTTTTACTACAAATAACCACACCATTAGCACCACGATGGCCAGCTGCTTAGATGAGGTCAGCTCATGGATGAAAAACAGCTGGCTGAAGCTGGCCTGAGCAAGTCAGGGGTGATACTGGTAGGAAAGCATTTTGAAGAGTTTTCAGCAACAGTGCAGTCTCCTTTGGTTGACTGTACACATCCAAAATTGATCAATTCAGTTTGCAGTCTAGGAGTAGTCTCAGATTCTTAGCAGACACTAAGATCTCACATAGCAGCATCCATAAGTAATGCTTTCTATCATCTCCAGTTGGCTAGAAGACTGCATTCCGTTCTACAGAATGAGGATATGGCTTCATTTATTCATGCCTTCATCACTTAACTGGACTAGAGCAATATGATATACGTGGACATGAAGCCTTCAGCACTTAGGAAACTCTGGCTAGTACAGAATGTTGTAATGCATCTCCTTAGTAACACAGGCTACCATGAGCACATCAAACTTGTCCTTCACTCTCTGCACTGGCTTCATATAGAATTTTGAATGAGGTTCAGGGTCTCAGTCCTTATGTCCAAAGTGTTCCATGGCCTGGGCTCAGGGTATCTAAAAAGTTGCTTAAAAATCTTTGATGAAGACCATGGTCAACAATTTTGCTCGTTTAGCACAATGGACCTCTCTACAATAAGGGTAAAGTTAGTCTGTGCAGGAGCCAGAATTTTCTTGTGGGCTGCTCTGAGATGGTGCATGGAATCCCCCAGGATCTAGGGACCACCACAAACCTCAATACCTTCCACTGAAAATTCATGGTGCATTTCTTTTACCTGCCCTTCTCCTAATATAAACGCAAAGCAACATGTATACGAACAAACCTAAAACCCCAAGAAAACATGACTCTCTACTGCACATGCTTCTCCCTTGGGGAGAGAATGATCTAACAAACACTATGTAGCAGATGTGAAGTCATGCTGTTTAGTGCACTTCTGGAAGGTGCTCACATAATATGGTGGTAATTATACCTCTAGTTTCTTAGGGCTCGTTTCTGCAATCTTAGCTCATGGGGGTAATGCTTACTGTTAGCTAATATATGTTAGGTCTAGTATATGCCATACCAATAGGTATCATCTGCTTAGTATTAACACAACATATGTGTGTGTATATGTATATATATATATATACACACACACACACACACACACACACACTAGGGCTGTCAAGTGATTAAAAAAATTAATTGCGAGTAATCACACTGTTAAACAATAATAGAATATGATTTACCGGTAGTTAAATATTTTTGGATGTTTTCTACATTTTCAAATATATTGATTTCAATTACAACACAGAATACAAAGTATACAGGGCTCACTTTATATTTATTTTTATTATAAATATTTGCACTGTAAAAATAAAAGAAATATAGTATTTTTCAATTCACTTAATACAAGTACTGTAGTTCAATATCTTTGTCATGAAAGTTTAGCTTAAAAATGTAGAGTTATGTACAAAAAAACCTGCATTCAAAAATAAAACAATTTAAAACTTTAGAGCCTACAAGTCCACTCAGTCCTACTTCATGTGCAGCCAATCGCTCAGACAAACACATTTGTTTACATTTGTGGGAGATAATGCTGCCCGCTTCTTGTTTATAATGTCACCTGAAAGCGAGAACAGGTATTTGCATGGCACTGTTGTAGCCGGCATTGGAAGATATTTACTTGCTAAAGATTCATATGTCCCTTCATGCTTCAACCACCATTCTAGAGGACATGCGTCCATGCTGATGATGGGTTCTGCTCAATAATGATCCAAAGTAGAGCGGACCGACACATGTTCATTTTCATCATCTGAGTCAGATGCCACCAGCAGAAGGTTGTTTTTCTTTTTTGGTTGTTTGGGTTCTGTAGTTTCCGCATCAGAGTGTTGCTATTTAAGACTTCTGAAAGCATGCTCCACACCCCATCCCTCTCAGACTTTGGAAGGCACTTCAGATTCTTAAATCTTGGGTTGAGTGCTATCTTTAGAAATCTCACATTGGTACCTTCTTTGCATTTTGTCAAGTCTGCTGTGAAAGTGTTCTTTAAAAAAACAACATGCTGGGTCATCATCCAAGACTGCTATAACATGAAATATATGGCAGAATGCAGGTAAAACACAGAGGAGGTGACATACAATTCTCTCTCAAGGAGTTCAGTCACAAATTTAATTAACGCATTATTTTGTAACTATGGTCATCAGAATGGAAGCATGTCCTCTGGAATGGTGGCCAAAGCATGAAGGGGCTTACTAATGTTTAGCATATGTGGCACATAAATACCTTGCAATGTAAGATACAAAAGTGCCATGCAAACATCTGTTCTCACTTTCAGGTGACATTGTAAATAAGAAGCGGGCAGCATTATCTCCCGCAAATGGAAACAAACTTGTTTCTCTTAACGATTGGCTGCACAAGAAGTAGGACTGAGTGGACTTGTAGGCTCAAAAGTTTTATATTGTTTTGTTTTTGAGTGCAGTTATGTAACAAAAAAAATCTACATTTGTAAGTTGCGCTTTCACAATAAAGAGATTGCACTATGGTACTTGTATGAGATGAATTGAAAAATACTATTTCTTTTATTATTTTTATAGTGCAAATATTTGTAATAAAAATAATGTAAAGTGAGCACTGTACACTTCGTATTCTGTGTTGTAATTGAAATCAATATATATGAAAATATAGAAAAACATCCACAATATTTAATAAATTTCAATTGGCATTCTATTGTTCAGCAGTGCAATTAAAACTGCAATTATTCGTGATTAATTTTCCTAAGTTAATCGTGTGAGTTAACTGCGATTAATCGACAGCCCTAATATATATATATATATATATATATATATATATATATACATACACACACACATGTATAGGGAAGTTATGTTAACTGAATGTATTATGCTCTCCCCCCATGTATTATGTTCACCCATGTCAAGTATCTGACAATACTTTGCAAAGCTGAAGTAAGTTTTGGCATTAGAAACTAGGAAGCCTGTCAAAGCCAAGATAGATGAATGGTGTGTCCCAGCATAGGTTGGGAGGTTCTTCTATGCCACCTGGTTTGGAATGTAGCATCCAAAACAGATATAAGAACAAGCTAAGGAACTTGTTTGTTGAATTTTAGTGAAATGTAAAGAGTTTTGTAACTTATAAAATCATAGTACAAATACTACTCACTAACATGTATCTCTTTGAAACACAATTTCTGTGTAAGGTGAACATGTTGCAAAAATTTGCTTCCCCAAAGGAAGATATGTTTGTCTTCTTTTCATATGGTACTGTTTTGTCTTCAGACAATACATTTGACTAAGTTTGGTTATTTGATCTCTTGAACATTTTTAAGAATGAACTGTGAATGTTCATTAGCAACACCTTTTAGTAAATATGCTCATGACTAGTCCCAACTAATCACTGTGAATAAGGACTGTACCTTCAGTTGTCAGCTATTTATATGTGCTTGTTTTTTGTTTTTGTTTGTTTTTTCAGCTGCAACTGGCTGTACTGAAGGTTTAAAAGATATGCCATCACCTCATTTGTAAAAACTCTTCCTTTCTATGTTTATACACATTGTGTGTTTGTCACAGTGCTGGGAACTGAGGATGCTTAGCACCTTTGAAAAATCAGGCCAATTGTACATTCGTTTTTAAGTTTTTATATTTTTCATAAGGACACTGAGGAAGAAGGGAAATGGTAGCCCAGAAACCTCACACTTGCAACAATATTCCTCATCAATATTTCTCAGAATAGCTGCCTGACATCCAAAACAATGTTCATCTTCATTTCTGAACTCAAGCAAAACCTAATCAACATCTGCCTACCTTGTTTTTTTTTCCTCTTTAGAAAACGTGGAGAGTAGATTTATGACTCACTGCAGCACTACATTGCAATTCAGATCAGGACGCCCCCAGTCTCAAAACGCATTCCCCTGACCTGTCATTGACAGTTTCAGCAAAGCTCCAGCATTGTGTGAGCGTGTGCATCTGTAAAGAGAGATGTTGACATTGCCCTTGTGGGGTTTATCTTTTATAGGAAAAAAATTACCAATAATATGTTCTGAAGATATACTCTGGAAGCTGACTCCTACATAAGTAATATGAGGAAGAAATATTTTACTTAGAGAGGCCTGTTTCTAGTTTATGCATTCCCGGCTGTGCTGCCCTGATAATAACACAACCTTGCTGGCTCCATCAATATCTTGAATACTAGACAATTGGGAAGGCATACTCTTGTCCTGTTTTGCATTCCAGACAGCACACTGAATATAATACTTTTTTCACTCTTAGCTGTCAGAAGTAGCCATGTCCACAAAAGCAATGCTGCCATACCCCATTATAACTGATGAAGAGTGGCAGCCTTTTGCTAATACCTTCAGTGCACCCACAGCTAGCGGCAATTGGCACAAGTTTCAGTGTTTAGTGCATGACTAAATCTATTTCTAATATCTCCAGAATAACTCAAGTTGATTTATACTGCTGACAGAGCGGGGAATGTGAAGGCTGGAGTTCACAACAGGTTTAGTTAGGCTGCAGCACAAGTACACTCTGATTGCATCTACAAAACGTTCAGTTTTGGATTTCTTGCAAGTTGGTTGTGCACACAAACCAACATTTTAAGGCAAAACTCGAAGAATATGCCCCAAGTAGTTTAAAGGGTAAATCATTCATGGCTGAACACTTAAGAGTCAACCCATTACCTCACTGGCAGAAATATAAATTTATAACACTACCTTTGCATTGCAAATTGTTGAGGCCAGTTCCCCTTTTCCCCTTGGATGCTGGTAGCTGGGACAGAGGTATGAGTGCAGGGTGGAAAAATATAACACTAGGATCTTTGTTTTCAGACAATTGTATTGTTTAGAGACTAGTTAGGCATTCGTTTTTCCTCTTCCATTGTGATCAGTCAAATATAAGCCACTAAAAATGTGTCTAAGCTATTGGTGACTCTGTCTGCTTGAATAATTATTTAATTTCATTATTTTTTATTAATTGCAATTATTTATGTATTTATAACACAATCTAGCTGTATACACAGTCCCAGGGCTGCCATAACATTTACATCAATTGCACATCTGAAGAAAGCAAGGAGCTCAAAATAGCAGTTAATAAGCTGTACCCAAAAATGCACATGAAGAAGCAGCTGGGTATAAATAACTGCTAGAAATAATGTACTGGGAGAGAAGCACAAGACCCAATTAGGAAATACTAGGTTTGGTACCCAGCCATTTAAAATATATGCCTTTTTAGAGTGATTTGTCCCCTCCATTCTCAATTCTGTGGACCAAGGCACTGTCACTCATGTAATTTAAATGTGTGAAAAGCCAAAACTACCCCAGCTGCCACTCAGACTGGTGTTTCAAAAAGAATAGAATTTAAGGAATAGAGAAACCTATATTTGACATTTTGTTTGTTTTTATCATCATGATCAGAGTGGCACCGCATTAAGCCCTGATTTCACCAAGTGACTTCACTACGTGCCTAGCTTTAAACAGGAGTTGTCCCATTCATTTGGAGAATTGTAGTGTTAGAACCATAAAGGGGTCTTGCACTCATCATTGCAATGCCTAATTTAGGCACCCTGATGCATAGTGGCAGCCACAAACTCTTGTTAGAAGCCCAGGCTCCCTGTACAATACAGGGAGCGAGATGGGTACCTAAAAAAAGGTGCTGGCCATACTCCATCACCCAATAGCTCTGTGGTTACAGGACTGTGATGGTCTACATTATTATGTTCACCACTTTTAGAAAACTATGATAAATCTTGTACAAAGTATACCTTGTGAGGTATCATTTGAAAACTCATAATCTGGTAAAATATGTGCATCAACACTGAATGTACAAGTTACAAGATTCTGCTATATAGTATTGTTGTAACATGTTCCAAGTTTAAGAAAAGCAGGCCCAAACCAGTTTTTCAGAGACAGTCACACTAGCACTCCCAGCCAAGTGTTACAGAGCTATCACCTGTTTAAGCGTCATTCTCCAGCCAGGGGAGGGTGTAGACAAAAAATGACATTTTATCACAGGGATGGTGCAAATGTCAAATCCACAACTGATTGTGTGTCACCATGACTCAGCAAAGATGTTTCTAGCACAAGGAATTGAATTATGAAGATGGGAGGAAAACGCTTGATTGCATTCTTCTCTGCTCCTTCATCTCTGCTCATGACGTCAATGGCTCTCAAAGAGCTGAGCTAAGGAGGAGGGGTCCCAGGCTGAAAGGAGACCCAGGCTGTGATATTTACTGCAATGTATGGTGAGACAAAAGCTTTTGCTTTTAAGTTCACGTAGATTGTTAAGTTTGGTATTACTCTTATTTTCTTTTGTAACCAATCCTGACTTTTATGTATCATCATTTGTAATCACTTAAATTTATCATACTGTTTTATCTTAACCGGTGTGTTTGGATTAAAGTGTGTGGGAAACTCCATTTGGGATAACAAGGCTGGTGAATATATTATTTTCCTTTGATGAAATGACAGACTTTCATAAACTTGCATTGTTCAGTAACGAGCTGGATAGTACAAGGTGCATATTTTGGGGGAAACAAGGCTGGTATTAAGAATTTGTGGGTGTTTCCTTACATGTAATTCATGAGTGACAGGTCAGAGTGCTCATGTATTTTAGCTGGGAATGAATTTGCATGCTGAAGGGTGTGTAAGCAGGCCAGGAGTGGATGATATGACAGCAAAGCAGTGTAAAATGCACCCCACACTCAATGTTCCCTCTAATTTTTTACGTCCATGTGCGGAATGAATTTTGTTATGTGCACCAATATGGCGGTGATGTGTGACACATCACTGCCATATTGGTGCACATAACAAAATTAATGTGGTGGGGGTGGGGCCGAGGGGTTCAGAGTGTGGGAGGGAGCTCAGGACTGGGGCAGAGGGTTGGAGTGCAGGGGGGTTGAGGGCTCTGGCTGGGGTGAAAGCTCTGGGGTGGGGCTGGGATGAGGGATTTGGGGTGTGAGAAGGGGCTCTGGGCTGGGGCAGAGGGTTGGAGTGTGTGGGGGGGTGCAGGCTCTGGGGTTGGGCCAGGGATGAGGGGATTGGCTACAGTGACTCCTCCCACCCCCAGCCCAGAGAGGACTCTTCCCACCCCAGCCCTCTTTCACCGCAGCAGCTTCGGGCCAGGGGAGAGGTTCCTCTCCCCCGCTGCGGCAGCTCTGGTGGGACTGGACTGGGCTGAGGGAGGGGCTTTCCGTGAACAAGCGTCGGACTGGCTTTGAGAACCACTGCTCTAACCAATGGACCGTGAGATAGTGTAGGGTGGACTTCTCATGATGTCTTCTGCTGAAGCTTTTCAACTTTGTATACAATATTTAAATGGTCATTGGGCCAGAGAGAGAAAAAAATGGCACTATATTCCCATGGTTAGAACACTGGGGAGAAGCAGGGTCCAGTCCCTGCTCCAATAAATATTTAAATATGGGGGGGCACCACCTCCTCCTCAGCAATGTTTTGTGTGAGTTAGGTGTGCCCTAAGAGTGTCTACCAGACTGGGCCCTGCAGACTAGATAGCTCGTGGGGGAGACTGAGTTTGAGAACCTTTCTGGGATTTAGGCACTAAGCTGTTTGGTAGAAACTTAGGTGCCTACAGCAGTGGTGGGCAACCTGTGGCCCATCAGGGTAATCCACTGGTGGACCACAAGACAGTTTGTTTACATTGACTGTCCGCAGCTTCCAGTGGCCGCGGTTCATCGTTCCCAGCCGATGACAGCTGCGGGAAATGGCAGCCAGCAGGTCCCTGAGGCCCGTGCTGCTTCCCGCAGCTCCCATTGGCGAACCGCGGCCACTAGGAGCTGCAAGTGGCTGTGCCTGTAGGTGATCAAGGTAAACAAAATGTCTCGTAGCCCGCCAGTGGATTACCCTGACGCGCCGTGTGCGGTCCGCAAGTTGCCCACCACTGGCCTACAGGGTTAAACAGCAACTCAGCAGGGGTTTTGAGGATCTAAATATTGGACTTAAGGCACCTAAAGTGGCAGTTAGGTACCAAAATCCCTTCATGGATTTAGTTCTTGGTATTTTGGGGTGAAAATATGCAGCACAGAATAAAACCAAAAGCACAATCCACCTCCATAAAGCAGTATCAGCCTCACCATGATCAAAACGTGCTTCTCAGCAAGCTTGAACAGAGGTTGTGTGATTACCACACTTAGTCTGTTCAGTGAGGACTGTAATATACTGGAATTGATATCTGGTATTTGAAAATTAATGTGACTAGATGGTTGTAATGACATTCAAATACACAGCATTCATTATTATATGCTGAATGCCTTTCAAAATCCATGCCATCCTCCAAGTACCAGCTGAAACAGTACCAATGGATGAAATATTTTAAAACCATTTAGGCACCAGCACACACTTTTCCCATCCAGTAGCTCCCTGGAGACCTTGAAGGTGTGACAAAGGCCTTTAAATTGTGACAAACAGACCTAAATTGATGGATGTGACACAGAGCACAGGAGGAAGCTTAGCATAATGTTCATTTCTTTAATGCGTAAAGTTGTTCATGAGCTGAGTTTCACACCCCAGCATTTCAAATGTCAAATAATTTACACAGTACTTAATAGTGAGATAACTGCAGGTTTACACAGGACAGAAAGAAATATGGGTCTGAAATAAATGTCATCCACAGAGTGTGGCAGTTCAGAAGACTTTGCCTTTATTTGTGATTTGCATTCGATACAAGCATTGTGCGTGAAGGCTTGGTTGTTTGAACTGTTTAGTCCAGATTTTGAAAGTGATTACAAATAAATGCATGTATCAACCAATCAGGAGTCCCAGATAAATAAAGCTTGCAATTCTGGGGTAGAGTTGCAAAAAACTCATGGGTTCCATGTCGCAGGACCCCTTTTTGCTAATTTTGTTTGCTTAGATCAATATTTCCAAACCTAGCTCATGAGTGTGGGTGCCCAAGCAGGACACCTTAAGAAACCCAGCTTTTAAGAGGATGGGGGCTTAGAACATTCTGAAAATCAGATCAAGGGGTTTTGCCTATTTTGTGTTTCCTTATGAAAGCTTCATACTGTGACATTCCTGTTTGGTGTTATCTGGACCGGTGATCTGCTAGGTCACTCCAATCCTTGACTCTGGGAGCCAGCCTTACCCTGATCTGCTATGAGAACCCCCACTCCTGGGCTGTTCACACACAGCCTCTGGCATGTAAGCTGCTCCTTGGATTGTGAAACTGAATTATACTAGCCAATATCTCCAGTCCCAGACACAACCCTAGGAACCTCCGTCTTGCAGTGTCAAGTTATGCTCGCTGGACGCTGTAAGCTTATATGAGTTCATCGATTTAACACAGAAATTGATATATACCGGGCTTGTTATCCCAAGAGGAGTCTCTGACATGCTTCAAACCAAGCACACTGCTTTACGTAAAATAAACAAACAGATTTATTAACTACAAAGATAGATTTTAAGTGATAGGCAAAAAGTCAGAGTAGTTTCCAAAAGAAAAGGAAATATAAGCATGCAGTCTAAACTCTCAACCCTATTAGACTGGGCAGCAACTAGATTAAGCAGTTTTTCCTCACTCCACTGGATATTGCATTCATTAATATATAGGTTTGTTCCTTAAACCTGGGCCAATCTCCTGTGTTGGAGTCTTGTCTTCTTCTCAGCGTCTTGGGTGGTTGCAGCATAGGTGGAGGCAGGAGAAGGGCCTGGTATGTGTCCACTCTGTCTGTCTGTTTTATATCCTCAGTCCATGTGCTTGGGGAGCACAAGACCAGGCATGTCTTGCTGAGTCTCTCCAAGCAAGGTTGAGCAATTCCCTTGGTGTGGCCTCATGCAGGCGAGTCATTGCATTGTAGCTCCCTTGCTGGACAATGGTTGTTGATGGGTTGTTTGACACCCCACCCTGGCATTGGTTACTTTCCTTGCTGTTGCCTCCTGGGAGCTAAGATCTGGCTGATTCCCCAATTTACAGCATGTTTTAGTGACCACCATACAACACAATTCTCATAACTTCATATGCATTACGGATATACATATATATAGAGAGAAATGACGTTCAGCAGATCATAACCTTTCTCCTGATACTTTACAAGGCATGCTTTATATGTAAGATCACTCTTATATGAAAATGAGGAATATGGGGGTTACAGTACGCTCCCCCACAGTATAGAATGTCACACATACATCTTTAGTCTGGGGCTCACACAGTTTCATGGCCAGGCAGAAGAGATTCATATGCAGATTTGTTGCTGAATACAAGTCAGCTAGCTACTTGTTTCTTAAAAATTACATGGTATATTCTCCTCCCCCCCACCTCCCATGTTGTTATGTTTGTGCTAAAATACTGCGCAACCACACCTGAGATCAAAATCTTTTAGCCCATAGAATCATAGAATATCAGGGTTGGAAGGGACCTCAGCCATGTGTCCCAGGGTGCTCTGCTCACCCCTGATCTGGCACCTCCTCCTGGTCACTCTGGGGATTTGCTCTCAAGCCTAATGCCTCCATCTGCAATTTGCATGCCATCACTCTGCCTCTGGTCTGCAGCCCCTCTCATTCCAAGACCTGCAGTACCCTTTTTCTGAGTTAGCCCTCCAGCTAGGTCACTCAGTGTTCCCCCTTCAAGGGTTCAGTCCATCGACAGTCCTAGGCATTTCCCCCCATTTACTGCCCCCATACCATTCCCTCAATGGCTGATAGGGGAACCCAGGCCCGGCATCTTCTCCAGGTCCCAGTCCAGGGTCCCTAGCTCAGCAGTTATAGGCCTCCTCTCTCTAACCTTACTGCTCCTTCCCTGGACTGCTTCCTACTCTCTGGCTCCCCTTCTCTCTCTGGGTGTGCCAGCTCCAAGAACCCTCTCCCAGAGAATGATAGCCCCTTCTCAGCAGCTATCCCAATCTGAAGACAGCTTCCTGGCTTTATGAGCCTCACCTGTTCTACATAGGTGAGTCTGTTCCTAATTAGCTGCCTATAGCCAAAAGCTCCCCTGTTTGAAGCCTAATTAGCTGATTGGGCCCTCCTGGATGAATTCCACTCCTGCAAGGCTAGTGTGGGGATCTCACAATATCACACTATCATACAGATGATGCTTGATATTTAGATGACTCAGGAATGGATTTCTTATAGAATGGCACAGATTCACTTCTGGTCCCACACTGGCTTCTGCTGCTATAAACACTTGGTGGCTTTAAATCTGTCAGGCATGAGACTGCTGCAGAATATAAGAAGATGAAATCTCCCCTCCTATGGTGTGAGGTCTTTAAGCAGCCGGCATAACCCTAAGTGGTGCTGGTTGGGAAGGGGACTTAGATGCGGTAGCCTTAGAATGTAATGCATCACCTTTGCAATTTCTGTTGAGACACAACTACAATTTAAAGTCACACCGCCTTGGTAGAAACCCAAGGGAAGAGCAGATGGCAAGGCCCTCAGACAGAAAAGAAATCAGCTGGTGCAGAGACGTATAATTTACTCCTCCCTCTGCCAATATGTTTGAATCAAATCCTATCTATTCACTTTGAAATTCACTTTTTCCTCACAAAAACTTCTTTCCATGTGCCAGAAATTCTCATTTCCATCTTTCATTTGCTCCCCCTTCCTTCCCTCTCCAAGTTAAATATTAATGTATAGAAGATCTCAAGACATATTAAGCAATGTTATTCATGGACCGATACACAGAAGCAAGTTCCTCGGGATACTGATTCCAAACCTGCTAGTTGTCTTGTTACCAGCTACTTAAGATTTTAAGCTAAATCCTTCATAAAAGACACAGCATGATTTTCCATTTGAGTTTGAAATATGTTCTGATGATTCTGCTTTTGGGTTGTTGGGTCCCACTCTCCCTTCCCCAGCTGCAAATTGCTAAGCCTTCTAAGAGGCAATGATGTTCACGTGGTAACAAGCAAAATTATATTTAGAAAGCAATGCTGACTATTACACTAAATAGTGCACAGAACAGCATATACCACTGGTGGAAGGTGTTGATTTTGTTTTAATTTAACAGTAACATTTCTTTGATGGCTTACCTACCACTTTAAGTGCAAAGTAATAAAAGAGCAATAGGACTTTACTGTACAAATCTACTTGTACTAAAATTGAAAATTCTTTGAAAAGGTCATCTTGTGTAGATTGACTACATTGATCATTTTCTATTCAGTTCCATAGGAATTTTTCATATCCTCCTGTTTCTTCTGCTCTCCAACCAGGCAGCAGCTGGGAAATAATAATAATAAAAGCCAAAACCTTGTTACTGCAGGCTGAACTGCTGGGAGCTTCATGAAAATCCGTGGGGTCTCACCCAAGAGTCCTCTCCAATGGAGCAGCTTCTGAGATCATGACTAGATTGTAAACAACCTATTTTTTAAATATTTTAGCCTTCAGTGGAAGTGCAGATGTGCATTTTTAAGACTTTTTTTTCATCCGAAGACCACTCTTGGCTTTGAGATGTACATGAAGCCCTGAAGGAGTTTGTTTTACATTAATCTCTTCCTCTATCCCTCTTTAATAGCTCTTAAACAAACAAACAAAGCATTTTTTGCTTGACAATTATCCTGAATACCTACGGTGAAACATTCAAAATCACTGATGTTGGAAATTTTAACATTGACTTCAATGGGAGCCAGCTTTGGCTAGCATTGAGGGCATTTGAAAATCCTTTGAAATCTTTAGGGATCATTTGAATCATTTGAATAATGTTGCTATTTCAAATCTAGAGAAAACTTCTTTGATAACCATTTTTTTTCAAGAGTTACAATTTCACGTTCCAACTTAACTGATCCCCTCAATTGAGAACTGAATCGTACAATAGCTGGCTAAACTTAGTAACAGGGCTTGGGCATATTGCAGCATTTTATTTATGGTTTGTTTTTGTTTTTTAACTTCCAAAGATTTGGGGCAAACAAAGACAGGCTGAATATCACATAAAAGCAATATATACTGTAGTACAATAGAACATTCACCAGTAATTCTGCAGCAGAACTTCTTTCTCTTTACTTAGATCTATGGAACTTCTCAGAAGAGATGGGCTATGTGTACACACATGCTCATGTAGTAGTGGGTAGGAGTTGCTATATTGTCTGATGTCTGAATGCAGTCATGCCTCAATTTCCCTACCCTTTCAGTAGTTAGTTTTATCCTCAATCAAACCAAAAAGTCCCCCTATTTAGGGGTAAAAAGCCCAAATAAGATGAAAACTCAAATCTTCCATCCAGCTTCCTCTTCATCTTCTCTCCTCTTTGAGGTATAATGGTACTTCACTAAGTCTCTCCCTCTGAATGCAAGCAGTTCTTTCCCTTGGTTGCAGTTTATAATTGCACCATGTCGGGGTAGTACCCTGGTGCTCAATGTGCCATACCTCCTGCTACCATGCACTCTGTCCTGAGACCCTTAACCGTGAAGTGGCTGGCTGAGCCAAACTCAACCATTCCTGTTTTACTTTCCCCCATGTCCACTTTCTACGCTTGCCTATTTTCCTCTGAGACCTCCTACCAGATTCTTTCCTCAGGATTATTCAGCCAATCTCCTTCCCTGACTCTCTCTCTCCTCTGAGAGCTCTACTGCTGGCCTTGGCCCAGACTCTAGTCAATGGAAAGTCCCACCAGCAATCTGCTGCTTTCCCAAAGTCTCTCTGCAGTAAACAGAAGGGAGCTCCTAGATATCCTTGTCACCTTCCCCAACATGCAGTGCCTCTAGTCTTTGACATTCTCCTCCTCTGTTCCAAAATACCTCGCTTCTTCTCTTTGCCTCCTCCCCTTGGTTATATTTTTATTGACAAATTTAATTTTTTTTCAATCCAGTTGGAAACCTGAAAAGAAGATATCAAGTTTTCTGGGAGTGTATTGTGTGCAAAATGATTGGCACAGCTCTACCAGTTAGTCTTTCCATGTTTATGTCCCATGACATCCATTGCCAACAACAGACTTCATGCCAAGATACTAGGAAAAACTAGCTTTACTGTGACACTTGAAACATGGTGGAATTTTAAGAGAAATCTAAGAATTGTCAGGTCACTTCTAATGGTTTGACATTTAATTTGAGCATTTTGAATTTCTCTAAAGGTGCACCATGCTCTTCCTAACATCAAAAGCAAAAAAGGAAAACAATGATCACTTCAAGGAGAGGTGTATATGCAGATAGTGGAGAAAATAGTCTCATTCATCTCTTAGATAAAGATGCTAAATATGAAATGTATATACGAGTCTGGTTTCCATGAAATTTGGTATGCATGTGGAGGTTGTTGTGAATGAGGGAATATACTCTTTGGCCATTATGTAAAAATGTTTAATTAATTTTCTTAGTCAGTTTTAATGTGTTTCAATTTCATTCTTTGGTCTGTTGGGGAATCTCACAGGTGACTGATTTTGCACCTGAAATTACAATTCTGTGTAACTGAAGCCACATTGTAGCCTCATTAGTATAGCATGTCATATTTTGGTTCTGATCCTATAATCTAAATCTTGTTAAGACTGGAATTTTTTTTTAAACTACCAAAATTAGTATCTGGGGTTTTTGTTTGTTTTTATCCACTCCATTGGATTATTTTCTTAAACAATGTTCATACTTGTGATAAAAAGTGATCAAAACGTTTAAAACACAGAAGTTAGTATTACAGAAGTCACAAAGTCCTTGGGGGTAAACAGTGTAGAAGGCAAAACATATCTAAGCAGTTCAGCTTTGTATTTTCTTCTTATTGGCCATGATGAATATTGTGATCAGACAAAACTAAGCCCTTTACTCCTTTATTATTTATTAATAGCTTTGTATAGATGGCTTAAGGAAATGCCTGAGAAATTATTTTATTTTTATTAGATTTATTGCCATCTGAAATATTTCCTAAGTGACATTTATTGCACAAACAATACTCATGTTAGCACCACACAACACCCACTCAAAATGTGGTGATTCTATTGTCACCTACTCTGAGTTTCCTCCTCCTATAAGTTAATTCTCACCTCTTCCAATAAAACATTCTAGTTCAGTGCAGCAACAAGGCATTCATTATAATTTTCAACAATTCCTTTTATAAAATGAGTTTCATACCATGAGATGGCGCCATTTTCCTAGCAGGATACGGAACATATGCAAACTCTTCAGTTCTTACTCCTATACTATATTTAATAATCGATATCTGCCTGTTTGCTATTTAATCTGTGTCTTGTATATTTATGAGTTCTGTGTCAATGTTTATTTACAGGTAGCAACCAATCACAGAACACATTTCACAAGGAAGAGATTACCCAACATAACTCTAATTGTCAGATGTGCTTGTTGTCATTTTCTTATTTTCATCATTTGCTAACTACTTTCCTTACTTTTATTCACTTAAGGCAAATTCTTCCCTACCCTCTGCACTGCAGAGCTGCTATGCTCTGTACTGGATACTGTACATTGACATGACAGACCTAGTTCAGAATACATGAGAAATCATAGTGGCAGGTCAGAGAAAGGCATGCTACCCTGAGATGATCACTTATGTTTCTACACTTGAGGTTAAAAGAGTAAATATTTTCTTAATAAAAAAAAAAGATCAAATAATTTAGATAATATTCCCCTCTGCTGATCAGCGGCATATCTGTGTGATGGGCTGAAGCATCTCTGCTCTGCTGAAGTGGCAAAGAGCCACACTTTTGTCACTGTCACTCTGTGTTTTCCCTACAAAATATATACACACACACACACACACAGATGTAGATGGCCAAAAAAAAAAACCCCACCAATTCAAGTTTTTCATTTATGTATTAGCTAGAAATGTCTTTTTCTTTGCCCACTGATATGTCTAAAATATACTTTTAAAATGTTTCTCTTTTGGCTTATCAAATTCAGCTCTGCCATGAGATGTATCTAAACATTAGAAAGAAAAATTGCACACTTTTTGCTGATGTGTTGTTATTTTAAATCACTTTTTAAAAAAAAATTATAACTATACCTAATTGAGGAGAAAGATTATATGGAACTTTTTGCATCAACTGTGTTCTCTCTTTTTCACATGCGTGCATGTAGGCACGCACATCTACACACAGTTGAAATAGCAAATAAAAGCCTTAAAGAAAGTGCAAAGTGCAAAGCCCAATTCTTATTTTCACTAACATCCCTTTACACTGCTCTGGTAGTATAAAGGGCCATAACATGAGCATAAATATAATTTGCAACCATTTTAAGGCCCTTTTACACTGCCAGAGTGGCATAAGGGGGCCCTAATATAAACAAGCATTGAATCCTTGGAGTAAACAATCCAGTGAGATAAAAATGTGACTTTGAAAATGCACTTGTCACTAGACACAAAACTTGATGCACAAGTGACCTCTTTAACAGGATATATGTTGCTAAAGGCCATTAAGAATCTTTACATGAAAACATGTTGTGGTAAAGGACAAATAAGGGACTTTTATCATTAGCAGTGTTTTGTAGACCTTATTCTCAAACTGATAAAAACTGGAAATGACTTAGAATCAAATATCAGCTCAAGCAAAATTAACCAAGACCCCACAGAAGTCCCCATCCAGACTGTGAATTCTGTTAACACCTAGTCTCCAAAATCTGACCATCATAGAAGGGTGATCCAATTGTATTTGATCCAGGATATACTGTACACACAGACACACAAAATGGATCTGTCAGTCAAAACTCCCATTGGTTTTAATTGGAGCAAAATCAGGTCAATGTTTAACAATGACCAACAGCATTAACTAGATTTTTTTTTTTTTTTTTTTTTATTATTAAAGAGAAGCCTAAAGAATTTTATTGTTTAAAAAGCTTTTGCTATTGATCTTGGGAAGCTGAACCATTTCATAACTTAACTTCAGTGGAACTTTATACTATGCCGGTCTTATTTTAAATTGCTTGTGGTTATGACAAGGTTTTTATGTACTGGCAACACAGATCTAAATAGTATTAAATTTGTAAGCATGTTATACAACTGCAAGAGCAATAGTCTGAACTAGTGTTTCTCAAAATTTTCAGGATTGCATCCCTTTATTCAAAGTCAAAATTTTCTGCAACCGCCTTTCTATAAAAGAAAGAGTAAAAGTGTATCAGTGATAAGTCTATATAATTTGATTTTGTTTGTGTACATGCATGTGTGTTTCAAATTGTGGATAGAGAATACCTGACCTTGAAGGGTAAGGGAGTGAGATTTCCTTTTGCTTTAGGTTGTAATATAATTTTCAACGCCACATGACACCCATTCTCCCACCCCTATTTCCTTTCATGATCCACGTGCCTTTGGGGATTGTAACCCCTGGGTCAAGAAGCTCTGGTCTATAGCATGATTTCTGCTTGCATAAACATTTCAAAATATCTTTGTCCACACTAGAAGCTGAAATCATGCTAACACTATGATAGCTACAACAGTGCCGAAAATGGATGTAGATACATTCTATCTGAGTTGGCAGTAGAAGCATGCTAAGTGATTTCCACCTCTGATACTTCTGTTACCACCTGTGGCCCCATGCAGAAATGTTTCCTTCTTCCAGATCTAGATCAGTACAGAAGAAGGAAAAAAAAGGGCCCACTGCATAATTAGTTGTAACTCAGGCTGTGGTACAGGCTGACTCCCAGGTCATTCACTATTTGTCTAGTTTAACGAGATAATGTTTTCAGTTAACATCAAAGGAACTGTTTAAAATGTTCACCTTATTTCTAGCCTGAATTTGCCTAGCTTCAGCTTCTAGCCACTGGATCTTGTTACGTAATATTGTCCCTGTAATTTGCTAAAGTAGCCCCTCACTTGTATTGTTTTAAACAAGAAAAAGTAAAGCTGCGATGACTATAGAATACAATAAAGGTACATATTTGTCTATTTTATCAATGTGAATGTGATTGAGTGTGATTAAGGAGTGACATTTATAGGGATTGTGGTGTTAAAGACTCAGGAATTCTTCTGACAACATGCCACATACACTAAGGCTACGTTTACACTACGGGGGGGGGGGAAATCGATTTCAGATA
>NC_048299.1:136403095-136415560 GCF_013100865.1 Trachemys scripta elegans
CCCCCCTTACCTGCTTCAGGCTTCCCGCGAATTAAATGTTCGCGGGAAGCAGGGGAGGGGGCGGAGACTTTGGGGAGGGGGCGGAGTTGGGGCGGGGGCGGGGCTGGGGGCCGTGGAGTGTCCTCCTTTCGGAGGCACAAAATATGGTAACCCTATTACTCCTACCTGGTCTGGTGGAGTACGAGCGTCGATTCGGGGATCGATTATCGCATCCCGACGAGACACGATATATCGATCCCCAAGAGATCGATTTCTACCCACCGATCCGGGCGGGTAGTGAAGACCAGCCCTAAGTGTTGAATGTAGAAGTCACAGAGGACCTGGGACAGCTCTCAATTAAAGGGACACAGTCAAGATAGAGCATATTGAAAACAAATACTCCTCACCAATATTGCTAATAGAAAATTAGTCCACTGAAATGAAATATTTTATTTAAAAAAATAAAAATTGACTTTTCATCATTTTTAAATAACGTGTACACTTGTTCTGCTTCACTCAAGCTTGGCTGCTGGACTAGACAGATTCTCTCATCAATTTCACTGTCTGATTTTTTACACACCAGTACAATGTTGCAGGGTTTGGGCTTCCAGCCCCAGAAGGAAATATTCACTGGGCCCAGAGACGGGGTAGAATATACAATACTACCATTTTTTAAATTGTATAGGAACAATCACCACCATCAGCAATATTGTTTACAGCATGTTTTACAAATACTACCCAGAGGTAGCTGCATAGTGGTAAATGAAGCAATACCTGACCTCGCACACAGTCTGTATTGCACATTCAGAGCTTTCTGAATGCAAGACACTACAGACCTGAAGGTTGCTAATTCAACTGTATTCTCAGTATAACAAACAATTTGAGGAATTTATGTCGCCTTAACATGGTACGAGAATGTATTTTCTATGGCGATAATCCCTCTTTGCTGAACATGGAGCCTAAGGTCCTCTCCTAGCTGATGGACTGAGGATTGTCTGTGCTGTGGGGTTTGTCAAAGACAGAATGGATGTAACTGGCTTCACAATTACTTGCTTCATTTTTAGCATGGCGGGTAAGTGAGGAGGGCTGGTGGGTGACACCATATTGGGACTGAAGACGAACTACCTAATGAACTAATATAGTCACATTAAGCATGATACATTGCACTCTCATCTCTTACCATCAAGGGAAGTACTCCTGTTCTTTTTATAAAGCTTCAGTAAGTAGCATCAAATGTACTGAAATGCTGACACTTCTTTCATCCCTATTTCTCTTCAATAAGGGCCCCAATTCAACTTCCTATTAAGTCAATGGAGAGACACCACCACCCCACTGACTTCAGAGCAAGCTGGATGAAGCCCTGTGACAGCATACAAGTGACTGATAGCACAAAAGACTGGGCACCATTATTGTAATCACCTTTTTATGGGGAGGGGAGTAAACTTTTTTGTTCACTTCAATTGGGAAGAATTCCCTTTAGCACTGTTTGTTATAATGAAATTATATGGAATTATTCTAGGAGATATAGGTGAAAATCATCCCTCAGTGCTGCCATTCTCCCATGTGCAGGGCCGGTGCAACCACTAGGTGGACTAGGCGGCCGCCTAGGGCGCTAAGTGGTTGGGGGCGCCAAAAAGCGGTGCCCCAAACATTTTTTTTAAACTGGGGAGCACAAGGCTCCCGCTGCTCCCCGCCTCCCGAGGGGCTGCCCACGGCATGGCCAGTCCCTCCCCCCAGGGGAACAGCCGTCAGCCAAGTGGGGAAGGGGAGGGTCTAGCGCTAGCAGCTGCGCCTTCTTCCCCGTGCCGCAGGCTGAGTCGGGCTCCCTGCCGCCCCCGGGGGCTCTCAGCAGCAGCAGGCTCGGGCAGGCTGGCTGCCTGTGCCACCGCTGAGAGCCCCCGGGGGGCGGTGGGAGAGCCCGGCTCGGCTCGCAGCATGGGGAAGAAGGCGCAGCTGCGCTCTGTTCTTCGGGCGGAGAAGCTGGGTGTCTACTCTGCCTGCAAGGTACCTAGCTGGGCTGCGGAGAGCCTCATGGGCCCGCAGAGTGCCAGGGGGTGGGTAGGTCCTGTCCCTGGCCTGGGGAATGAAGTATGTGGTAGCAACCCGGACACCCCTCCCCCAGCGCCACCCCCTCCAACACCCACCGACCAGCTACCTTCTCCTCTGTGCACCCCCAACAACCCACCCTGTCCTGCCACTTTTGCCTCTGGGCAACCTCCACCTAGCAACACCCCACCCCCAGCCACAGTCACCTTCACCCCTGCAATAACCTCGGGATCTCCTCCCCCCCACACACACACACCTGTCATCTCCCTTCTGCTCACTCCTCCCTTGTGCAACTCCCTCCGTGCCACCTTTACCCTCCTGCAACAACCCTGGGCACAGACACCCCTCTGCCTGCCAGCCCCTTGCAACAACCTCCTCCTGCCCACTTCTCCCTTGTGCCACTCCTCCCTGCCACTGCACCCCCTGCAACGAGCCCCTTTTGCCTCTTTGCAATCTCTTCCCTGCCACTACACCTCCGCCCCCTCCACCTCTTGGCCACTTCCATCCCCTGCAACAATCTCATGTACCCCCCTCTCTGCCACCTTCATCCACTGGAAGAGTCCAAATACGACCCCCCCTCTTTGCAGCTCCCCCCCCCCCCCCGTGGCCCCTGCACTTTGTGAACATCTGGGCCCCTGGGGGGAAACTTGGCCATAGGAAGGTGGGGGCTGGACATCGGAGGGGGAGCGCAAGGTGGAAGTTTCGCCTAGAGCACAAAATATCCTTGCACTGGCCCTGCCCATGTGGCAGTATTCCAGTCTCCATGGGCTGAAATAGCAGCCACAACCCCAGTTGAACGGGGTGTTCGGGTGACTGGATACGAGAAACACACATCCCAGGGCCCCTTCCCTGTTGAATCTCTTTTGATGGCCTTCAACACAAGTCTATGCACAGACTCGTTCCATGGCATCTAGAAGATACATATGCACCCCATATAGCCACTCTACCTGCACTTCACCCTTTTGGTGCCTCTGTGCATGACTTACATGGTTCTGTAAGCTTTACCCTCTGTACCATGTGTGAATTCCGCTGTCAGTGCATTCAGGTAAGTCTGTTGCTAGTAAAAGCTAAACAAAAGCAAATCACTAATATTTTATTTAGGATTCACACATGCCATTTCCTCTTCAAAGCCCTTTACACTCATTAACTATTGAAACAAGTATATCACAACATGCCACACACACACCTTAAATAACTGTTTAAAATAAACAAATTACAAGTGTATTTAAAGTTTTAATCTAAAAAGGGCAAAGCAACTGCAGGACATTGATTCAGATTTCGTAATTAAATTCACAGAGGAACTTCAATCCACACCTGTACGTACATTATTTTTATTTTCTCTTTAATCTCCGTATATTTGAATTGAATCAAATTAAATTAAATTTGAAGTGACACCCTACCAGCATAACTTCAGCCCCTAGCTCTGCTTTCCTCATGTGCTGATGGAGAGACTGTGATTCCTGAAAGTGTGCTCAGATTTTTAGGTTATTATATTAAAATCTATACACTACTTTGGTTTTCTTTTCTTATTATAAATTTGACTAATTAAAATTCCTTGGGCAATATTCTGTTCTCAGTTTCATGCATGCAACCCCACTGAAGTCACTAATTAACATTTAATCAGATACCCAATAACAACTTCTTAGGAAAAGAAGATAAGGAAGGGAGCAGAAGGAGGGAATGAAAGGCTGGAAACCTCAAATGAAAGGAGGATTAATCAATTCAAATAAATAACATAGGTGTAACTGATGACTAATTTGAGCTCTTTCTTCTTTTCCTAACTTTGATGCCTTTATATTCATAATAAGCTTGGAGTTTCTTTTTAAAGGGCAAAATAAAAATGAGAAACTGCTTAGTTATGATTCCACTTGAATAACCTCACAATAATAACAGCAGTGGGCAAGATACTAGGCAGGTGGGTGGTGGAATGTCTGTTAAGTACGTACCCTGGTAAAAAAAATGGATCCATAATTCCTTACCATTTGTAACAGTGAAACTGTAATGTAGGTGGGATACAGGTATTTTTATCTCTTTCCCACCTATCCCTAAGTCAAGGTGGTTAAAAATATTTACCCCATCTTACAGTACAGATACCACCATTGCTATCACAAGCAAAGCTGTTTTGGTAGAGCATTGCAGATCTGAATTTTGGTAGTGTAGTCATAGCTTAACCAAATTGTACTTTCACTATGCAAACTATGGCTACACTGCAGTCCGAGGTGTGATGTGCAGTTTGGGTAGCCATACCCAAGCTAGTTTTTATTTAGTTACCATGCTAAAAATAGCAGTGAAGATACAGCCTGCATTGAAGCCCATGTCACCGCAAAAGCCCACACAATCTACATGGGTTTGTACTTGTGATGCTAGTCCATGCTGCTGCTTCTTCACTGTTATTCTTAGTGAACTAGCTAGGTTAAAGCTAGTGCTGGTACACTTACCCAAGCTATAGTTGTACCTTTGCAGTATAGGCATAGCCTGACATTATGAGCCCCATGCAAAACAGCTGCCATCAAGCTGAGTCCTTCCATTGACTTCAGTGGGCTTTGGATCGTGGCCTGTAAGAGCTTTTTGCTGTACATGCAGGAAAAGTATTTTTCACAGTTTTACTAGTGTTAGGAGTACCTCAGAAGGTGCAGAGTTTGGGTTTGGCTCAGATCATGCCTCAGGAGTCTGAAAGCTAATCCAAACCTTTTCTGAGGCTAGGTCTACAGTACCTGCCTGAATCGGCGGGTAGAAATCGATCTCTCGGGGATCGAATTATCGTGTCTCGTCGGGACGCGACAATCGATCCCCTAATCGATGCTTTTACTCCACCAGCGGAGGTGGGAGTAAGCGTTGTCGACGGGGAGCCACGGAGGTTGATTTTGCCGCTGTCCTCACAGAGGGGTAAGTCAGCTCCGATAGGTTGAATTCAGCTACGCTATTTGCGTAGCTGAATTTCCGTATCTTAAATCGACCCCCCCTTGTAGTGAAGACCTGCCCTAAATCTGTTGAGTCTTCAGAATGGAGTTTGAAATCTCATGAGAAAAGGCTCTTTCAAGAAGGTTTCCAATACTCTGCTTCCAGTCGGGCTGGAGATATTGAAAAACACCCTTTGCTAATTATTTTTCTGCATTTTTTTTTTGGCCCAGTCTCAGCTGGAAAGCTGGAAATGCAGATGAATGTGCAAATATCAGAGAATAAAACTAACCACATATTTCAGAACTTTCCAAATAGTTTGGATTTGGTTCTAGGATTTATTTAGAGGGCCTTTTGCTTCTTATTTCTCCATGACCTTGTCTGCCTATACCTATTTTTTACTGAATATTTAAGTTTCTCTCTATTTTGTACTAAGAGAGACTTTACATTAGTTTCAGAGGGGTAGCCGTGTTAGGCTGTATCAGTAAAAACAACGAGGAGTTCTTGTGGCACCTTGGAGACTAACAAATTTATTTGGGCATAAGCTCTTGTGGGCTAGAACCCACTTCATCAGCCGCATGGAGTGGAAAATACAGTAAGCAGGTATAACTGTACAGCACATGAAAAGATGGGAGTTCCCCACTTGGTAAGGCAACTCCCATCTTTTCATGTGCTGTATATTTATACCTGCTTACTGTATTTTCCACTCCATGCGGCTGATGAAGTGGGTTCTAGCCCACAACAGCTTATGCCCAAATAAATTTGTTAGTCTCCAAGGTGCCACAAGAACTCCTCGTTTTTTTATGTCCTGTCACAGGGACTCAAAACCATGTATTGGCAATATAGGTGATGGGTGTGTTCCATCTTTGGCTTTTATAATTTAATAATAATGACATGAATTCTAATATATCCTGAGATAGAAATAAATTCCCACACTATAATGGGCTAGCAATTGGCCCTCCCCCTTTGGCTCAGTGGGAGGTCACTCTGCCTCACTGGGGCACTATCCGGTATCAGGGAATTAGCGAATCAAGTGCCAGGGCTTGAGGCCCCTTTGGTGGGGTAGGATAGAGCAACAAAGCAGCTCAGGCCCTCAGGCAGGGCACAGCAACAAACAGTGTAAGGAATTCAGGCCCTGAGGCAGGGCATAGTCATAGGCAGTCTTTCTCCTGACTCAGGCAGATGGCAGACACAGGCTTCTGGGACTCAGGGGGTAGGTGGCCACCCCACGGGTGGGGCAGACTCAGGGGGTTGGGGAACCAAGGCCTACCCTACTACACCGGGTCCCAGACCAGGGGCCTGACAGTGGCAGAGGGCTCCACCACTGGATCAGTGGGGATCCCGCCAAAACATACTGACTTGGGTTCGGACAGAAAAACTGGACCAAAGTCAGGTTTCCCTAGGTACTTCCTAACACAGTTTGGCAAGGGGTTGTGTAGTCCATGGGTCATCTGTCTTATTGGACTATTTGGGTACTGGCAATCCTAGTCACTACTTTCCACTCTCAGCTTCCTCTGGGGTCAGGGTGCTCCTTGGTTTGGGATAAGAGCCCAGAGTCTCCAGCGGCCTTGGGACCATCTGTCTCCTTCCAGGTTCAGGCTCAACTGGGCTAGAGGCCCTGTCTTTTATACTTCCTGTCCCACCCCTTAGCTTCTGGCATGAGGGGCAGGCCTCACCTGGCTCCACCTACCAGGGAGTAGAGAGTTGTTCCTTCCCCTTTGGCTCAGTGCAAGGCCACTTCCCCTCACTATACACACTTATAACTCTGCTGTCCATCTGCTTTTCCTATGGGTGTGATATCGATAAACACAAACTTGCCAAACATTCTACACTTCCATCTGTTAATAATTAGCTCATGTATACCACGGTCTCTCACAATGCCCTTAAAAGTGGCCCACAGCTTGCTGCTAGAAACCTAAATACAGTAACTCCTCACTTAACATTGTAGTTATGTTCCTGAAAAATGCAACTTTAAGCGAAACAATGTTAAGTGAATCCAATTTCCCCATAAGAATGAATGTAAATGGGGGCGGGGGGCTAAGTTCCAGGGAAATTTTTTCACCCGACAAAAAGCTATTTTTATATATATATTTTTATATATGTATGTGTGTGTATATATATATACACACACACACACATATACACACATACATACACACACACACACACACAGTACAAGTTTTAAACAAACAATTTAATACTGTACACAGCAATGATGATTGTGAAGCTTGGTTGAGGTGGTAGAGTCAGAGGGTGGAAGAGGGATATTTCCCAGGGAATGCCTTACTGCTAAATGATGAACTAGTATTTGGCTGAGCCCTCGAGGGTTAACATGTTGTTGTTAATGTAGCCTCACACTCTACAAGGCAGCACAAATGGAGGGAGGGGAGACAGCATGGTAGACAGAGACAAAGACACACACCCTGTGTGTGTGTGAGAGAGAGAGAGAGGGGTGCATTGCCTTTTAAGTATGCTGACACCACTCTAAGTACATTGCCTTTAAAAAGATCAGGAAGTTGAGACAGCAGCTGCGGCCAGCAAGCTCTTTCCGTCCTGAGCCCTGTCATGTCCCCACCCTGTTCTATGTGGAGAAGAGATAAGCAAGGGGCAGGAGTAGGGTGGAGAGGGACACCCTGACATTACCGCCCTTTCCCCCCCCACCCCCGCCCGCACAGCAAGCTCCCGGAAGCAGCTCCAAGGCAGAGGGCAGGAGCAGCACATGGCAGGTGGAGGGAGGAACAGCTGAACTGCCGGCAATTGATAGCCCGCTGGGTGGCTGCAGTGCAGGGAACTTAGGGGAGCAGGGAGCTGATAGGGGGGCTGCTGGTCCACCCTGATTCCAAGCCCCCGCCAGCTAGCTCCAACGGACTGCTCTTCCTGCAAGCAGTGGACAAAGCAGGCGACTGCCAAACAACATTATAAGGGAGCATTGCACAACTTTAAACGAGCATGTTCCCTAGTTGATCAGCAACGTAACAACAAAACAACGTTAACCAGGACGACTTTAAGTGAGGAGTTACTGTAACTACATGGTCAAAACCACACAGAAATATCAAAACATGGAACCCAATGAAATATATCTCTATAGTCTGGGATTTACTAAACCGGATGTGGCTTGCAAATACCTATCATCATTCAGTCTGTCACAGTTGTTGGAACTTATCAGTTATAGACGCATCCATTCTAGCTGCTAGGATCGTATGGTATGTTCACTGATTCCACATGAAATAATATTCATTTACTTTCACTAAGTTTTCTTTGAATGTTTGATTATGACCTACGTGGCAAAGCTGAAATGTAACTTTCATTTGCAATTTTTTTTTTTTTTTTTTTACAGTTTTATAAAATCTCACTGAATTATCTATGGCACCTGTAATAAAGCACTATTGTAAAATTATGTTTAATTACTGTAATAGTTATATTCAACAAATGAATAAAGCAACAAATGTAAAATGAAAGCATCACTTGACATATGGTCTGCTTTATTTTCTAACAATCTGGAAATACGGATCAGAAAATAATGTTGCACTACAAATCTGAAATATGTTAAGAGAGTTTTCTACTTTCAAGCTTATTCCCTCTGGAAAGAGGTGATGACGTTTGGGAATGGGGAACTAGCGTGGGCACTTTGTCATGAAAACAGTCATCACCTTGGATGTTGAGTGAAACGTTTCAACATTTGCAGTAAATGAAGCATGGAACACATACTCTAAGGCATGACAGCCAAATTACTGGGTAGGTAAATATTCTGTCTTGGTGCCCTTTCACTGTCATATACCGTTAAACATTGAAACTGTGGTTCTGCTGTGAAAAGTAACTATGAAAAATGGCAGCTTCCTGCTTCCTATGTTTTCAGAGTCGCACTTGGCCACCTTACCGACTAGATTAGAGTCCACTCCTGCTTGTTACCTTCATTTGTTCTGTACAGCTAACATAGCTATGGGAGTGCAAGCAGGAGCTTTACATCTCACAGACAGAATTGTTCACTAAGTGTCAGTAGCAGAATCTTAATGATTGATGCATCATGAAGAATAAAGATGATGGTGTTGAAACTTAATTCACAATTCCGTTCATGGTAATAATATCTCAGAAACAATAAATCTATATTATCTTCTTGCTTCTTATACCTTGCCTAGCACTGCAGCATTTTAGATTAAATCTGCCCTTGATATTACAATGGTTCTTTTCATAATTTAGAGTTTATGAATAAATAGTCAAAGAACAGCTAGAATAGTTCAAAGTCTGTGCTAAATGTGAGGAAAAAATTGAAACACCGTAAGAAGAAAGAGCTATAGGGTTCTGGAAGGAAAAGTTTCTCCAAATACACACCAAGCTGGCAGTGCAGCTGCTTAGTTCCTGCCATCTGGGTGTGTCTAATTAGAAACTACCTAGAATAGGCTCTCACAGAGCTATTAAAGGAGAAGTTCCACAGCAGATGCTGCTTTGAATCCCTGAGGGCTCAAAGATAAGGCTGCAAGAACCTGTGGATCACCGAGCATTGGGAATATCATATCACCTATCATGGGGCTGTTGTACAATGCAATGTTCCTAAAAGAGCTAACTATCACTTGTGTTTAGAATTTACATGAAACCCTACAGGGAGTGATGATTACAGAGAACAGTGAATATAAAGAAAGTGAAACAACATACATACAGCTTGACGCTGCTAATGCAGACACACCGCAGTTTAGGCTGAAGTGTTTCCCCCCCCCACTTCCTTTGAAACCTGATTTTCAGCTTTTAATATCTCCATTTCAAATCAGATTGAGCTAACACTGAATTTGTGTACTTAATTTCAAAACTTTATTAAAAAAACACACCCTAAAATAATTTTGAAAGGTTAAATAATGTTTAGGTCTGCATCAGGCTAAAGAAATTTTACTTTTTTTCCATTCTCTAGCTAAAAATGGGCTATTTTTTATTAAATGTGCCAACCTAGTCTGGACTAGTACTTTCATAGTTATTTTGATATAGTGAGTAAGTACTTAGGGCATGATTATACACGGGGCAGCTACCCTGTCCCACACCCCATGCCACCATGGCTATGTTTCTATTTTGAGCATAAAGAACAGGAGTACTTGTGGCACCTTAGAGACTAACATGCATCCAGAGAAGTGGGCTGTAGTCCACGAAAGCTTATGCTCTAATAAATTTGTTAGTCTCTAAGGTGCCATAAGTACTCCTGTTCTTTTTGCGGATACAGACTAACACGGCTGCTACTCTGAAACCTATTTTTAGCATGACAGCTTGATCAAAGCTGGAGCCTGTAGGTCTACCTGAGCTGGAAATTACACCTCCAGCTTGAAGTGTAAACATACCCTAAAACTAGGTCTATCATTGCAGCAGAATGTAGAGTACAGATATTGTATCTGTGTTCACTGGGCATGCAAATAGCAGTGTAGATGGTGAGGCACTGCTTAAAAGAGTAGAATACAGATACACCAGCACCCTAGGTTCTCTATAGGTCAGAACTCTACATGACTTTCCACACACCCAAGCAGTGCCTCTCATGTTAACACTGTTATTTTTAGAAGTGTAGTGTCCCACTGCCTCCTCACTGCCAGAACCTTTCCCTGGCAGATGGGAAAAGCTATGGCCAGGAGATGACAGTGGGGAACTGCTGCTGCGTCCTCCCCGCTACAGCCTTTCACTGTCATGTGCAGCTTGTTTCGGAACCCTGGGTGACGCTCCAAATGGTGCAGACCAAGATAATGTCTGTCACTGTATTTTTATTCTTTATTTCTGAATCCCCAAATACATTTATATATATAATTCATAGTTAAAAGGTGGTCTTAGTGTTTTTTACAGTAGTCTTATGAGAGGTATCCTCAATAATGAGTAATATTATATGACTCTCAGAAAGCAATGTGATTTATTTCACCAATCTGGCCTGTTCCTCTTACAATCCAGTACAAGAACTTTTCAATACCACCAGCAGCCATTTACAGGCTCCAGTAATTCAGTAGGAATTTCAGACACCTGAAAGTTTAATTGACAGGCCTTTTGACCAATGGCATAGTTAATTGCTACATCTTAAAAGACCCCAAATTAGCATAATCCATTGTTGTGAGTAAATTTGGAGATGAAATGAGTTTAGTGGTGTCAACTTAATCTACAGAGGAAAAGTGCCCAGAATCACAAATGTGATCAGATTGTGTTATGATTTTGTTAGAGTTAAGCATGATGGAGAGCTTATGCTTAGGATATGCACAAGATTAAATAGCATACTTGTTGCAAGAGGGGACCAGAAAATGTGTTGGCAAGACAGGGTGGGAGAGATTGCAATGCACCTGTCTTTTATAATGCCTGTTCCTTGCGAATGTTGTCAGTTTGGGTAGAGTCGAGCTTTCAGGAGCCAGGCAATTTTCTTCCTTTTACTAAGGAAATAAAACTTCTCTCCATGCCACCACCTTATCCTGTCATTTGAAAGGTTAATAATGTTTGGAAATTTTAAAGGAACAACACTGTTAATAGTATTTGCATGCCAAATATATTTTAATACTAAAAAGTTATGCATATTATAGTGGGATCAGCAATAGCACATTCCAGTAATGATATGCCCCTACATCCGGGATTGATGGCTGGGAATCCTACACTTGTAAACATTCTGATAAACATGACACATTGTACATGGTCTCTTGCCTGCTCAGTCTCATGTCTGTTCTTTAGAACAATATTGTGCCTGCAGAAAAGTTTGTCCAACCTTTGTTCTGTGTTATGAGGGAGAGGTAACCATGGGTTTTGATTGGTACCACATATAAATACCTCAAGTACTCTCTCTCTGGAAGTCCCAGTTTCTTATGACAGCTGAAGTGGTATTAGCGCCACATGCCTCGTTACATCTCAGCACAGTGATTGATATCTTTTTGCCACCAAAAGGAGGATTGAAAGAAAGATAAATAGAGTTTATGGGCACTTTTGAATGCCAACAAGCGAATGCCTTGGAAACATCGCAAGACAATCTACAGGTGTCAAAATGCATATGCTGCAGAATGAATGTGCAGCCTGCAAAAAATAAATGCAGTGGCAGAAATTGGCACCAGAAGGAACAGTGAACAAGGGTGAATGTGACAAAGTTCAGTTCATAAGTTTTGCAGTTGCTCCAGGAAACAGGCCAACACGCAAAGTGGAATTATACATACTGGTCACTGCCAGGGTATGAGATGACACTTGATATGGTGAAACTTCCCCCCCCCCCAAAAAAAAAAAAAAAAAAAACCAATGAAAAGTTACCATGAACTTCAGCCTGAGAAACACTGGCAAATCAGGAAGGCACCCTCAAGGACCCTCTACCCATATCAGAGGGGTAGCCGTGTTAGTCTGAATCTGTAAAAAGCAACAGAGGGTCCTGTGGCACCTTTGAGACTAACAGAAGTATTGGGAGCATAAGCTTTCGTGGGTAAGAACCTCACTTCTTCAGATGCAAGTAATGGAAATCTCTAGAGGCAGGTATATATCAGTGTGGAGATAACGAGGTTAGTTCAATCAGGGAGGGTGAGGTGCTCTGCTAGCAGTTGAGGTGTGAACACCAAGGGAGGAGAA